>NW_011888803.1:1745361-1900838 GCF_000151845.1 Pteropus vampyrus | reverse complement strand
CTTGACATACATCTAGAAAATGAGCTTGAGTTCATTCCTCAAATCACTTTTAGTTCACAGATCCTATGAAAATATTTTATATTTTTCTGTAGGTGGAAAGTCTTTAATAAAGCATTCAGATTTCCTTTTTTTCTTAATCATAGTTCTATAATGTAGATAGGAGCAGGGTGGAATAGTCTGTGTATGTCTCCTAGGGCCATCTGGTCTAATGTGTAGTTTAAGTCCAATATTTCCTTATAGACTTTTCTGTTTGGATAATCTATCCATTATTGAAAATAGGATATTGAAGTCCTCTACTGTTACTGTATTAGTATCTATTTTTCTTTTCAGATGTCAATATTTGCTGTACATATTTAGGTGTTCCTATGTAGGGTACATAAATACTTACAAATGGAATCCTCTTGATGAATTGACCCCTTTATCATTATATAGTGACCTTCTTTATCTCCTTATGGGTTTTTTTACCCCCTTCTTTAATTCCTCCTCCCCTTCCACCCCTGACCTATGGATGTTGCCATTTCCCCTTAAGAATTGGATCTCTGAAGGCAGGGTGTCTTCCTCCCACACGCTCACTCACCCCGTGCACCTGGGAGACCTTGTGCACTCAGATCCTGGCATCCCCTCCACCCCGCCCGCCCCCCCCGCCCGTGGCCTGGCATCCCTGGTGCACTCAGGGGCTCTGGCACACCTGGGGTATGGTCCATGGCTTCACCTGGGGCACGAACCCAGGACCTTCTGTGTGTAAAGCAGACGTGCTTATCACTACACTACAGAGCCACCCTTCATTATGGCTTTTGAGTTAAAGTCTCTTTTGTTAATATAAGTATAGCTACCTATGTTCTCTTTTGGTTTATACTTGTGTGAAATATCTTTTTAGGGTAGTCAGTTTATTTCAGGCCAGGATTTGGTCCTTTGCCCAGTCAATTTCCTATAAGAGAATAGATTCATGAAGGTTCACTGAAGTTAATCAAGCTCATAAAAGATTATGTTGCTTTATAAGTTGCTAACTCAAGCCACTGGATAGATAACAGTACCACTTACTGGGATGTAAATGCTTGGAGGAAGATCAGATTCACTTGAATTTAAATTTTGAACATGTTAAATTTGAGATGCCCAAGACAGCCATCAGTTTGGGCATTTGATATAAATCTGTGGTTTAGATGAGATGTTTGACTATCCTTGACATATTTGTGAAAATTTAAGATCACCCAGGGAGAAGAGTAAGTAGGGAAGAGGAAAAGTCATAAGATCAAGTCCCGAAGAACTCTAATATTTAGGTATTTGTTAAGAGTAGAAAGAACAATAAGGAGGGAAAAAGTTGTCAGAGTTAAAGTAGAAAAGAAGCAGGGTTGTTCAAGAATGAGGGGGGGGGTTCCAAAAAAAAAAAAAGAATGAGGGGATAAGTCAACTGTGACAAATGTATTAAGAGAGAAATAAAAGGTATTAACTGAATCTGGTATCACTGAGGATAATTTGGCAGAGTCATTTCTGGTATGAATGGATTGAGCAAGAATGTGAAGAAATGAATGTGAAACTATAAAAGAGCAAAGAGATAATAGATACAGGACTCTATGTACTGTCAATTCATGGAATGACTAGAAGGCAATTAATATTAAGCCTGATTCTGCTCTAACATTTTTCTTTCTTTTTTGATTAGCCCACCTTTGACACAGTTTTTTCTTGATTGTGGAGGACTAGTTCGAACAGATAAGAAACCAGCTATTTGTAAAAGTTATCTCAAACTGATGACAGAACTGTGGCATAAAAGCAGGTATGTACCTAATATATTTGTTTTCATTATTATGTTTTTAAATGAATATCATAAATATTAAAAGGATGCATTTATAGAGCTGACAAAAGTAGAAACAGATTTGTGACAGGTTCACTTTTGGGCATGTTATGCTTGAAACTGAACATCCAAATGAAGCATCTAGACTGGAGATAGAATGTTGAACTGCCGAAGCTCCTGTTAGTGAAACTTTTGAATTTTAATGCAAGAGCAGGCATTCTCATAGTGCTAAAATCAGACTATAGATACCTGTTATGAATTTCTTTTTTTCTGCTTATGTGCTCTAAAGTGAAGAGTATAATTGTTTGCTATAATTTACTAATTTTGTTTTACAACGATTCAGAAAATTGTTTTTACCATTAGTCCTTTTTAATGATTCCTAAGAACTGCCCACCTTTGCCCGTAAGAAAACAATCACCAAAGCTATCTTTATTTAATTTTTTTTAAACTTTGCTTTCATGTAAGGCTTTGAGATCTTGATTTCTAATATAAAAATTTCAATGGTTTTTCAAGTTTTAACATTCTTATATTCATAAGTACCTCAGTTTTCTTTGCAATATTTGACTCCCTTCTAAGGATATTTCTTTTTTTTTTTTTAATTAAAATTTTTGGGGTGACATTGGTTAACAAAACAAATAGATTTCAAGTGTATAATTCAGTAATATATAATATGTATATTGCATTGTGTTTACCATCCAAAGTTAACTTTCTTCTGTCACCAAATATTTGACCTCCTTTACCTCTATCTCCTTCCCCTGCCCCAGGTATTTCCAGAATTAAACAAAAATTTATTGCTACTATCATTATGCTAGGAAAAAAGGATGGTTTTAATCAGTTTTTTTGGGATGTGAAAGTAAACGTCTTTTACATCTCTAAAATTAAAGAGCCCAAATCGGCCATTTTCACATCTCTATTGGGCAGTATCCAGTGTGCCACAGGCTCTTAAGTTTCTTCACAGCTGGAACTAGCCTTTAATTGCTATATTTAAGCTTCTTTGTCCTGAGACTAGACTTTAAACTTAACATTCCTGGAAGTTTACCAAACTTCAGAAGTGTTATAGTACAGAATTTTAAGTAGTTAAGTCTCATACATTTGGTTTACTTTTCATTGTTGTTTTCATGGGTATTTGATGGCTGTTTTTAAAATTTTATTTAGATAGTGTACTAGGTACACTTATCCAAGGAATTTTAAGTAATTAAGATTTTATTTTACATAATTAGAAGTATTTTTGAAAAATCATAGTAGAGCATGATTCATTTCATTAGGGACGAGAGCAATAATATATAACTTAAATATTAGTAATAAACTTTTCTGACAAGCCTGCAAAACATAATACTGGGCTGTTTTGAATGAGTTTTTGAAACACAAACACTTTTCAGTTTAACACCTTGAATTCTTAATTGCTAATTTCTAAAACAAAAACTAAAAATCACAAATTTCTCATTAAAAATATTTTGTTCCTCAGGCCAGGGTCTGTTGTGCCTACTAGTCTGTTTCAAGGAATTAAAACTGTCAATCCAACATTTCGGGGCTATTCTCAGCAGGTAAGTCTTCATTGCTTTTTATACGTAATATTAATCTTTAATAAATTTGCAAAATGCCATTATGCATTGTTATTATGGAGTCATTTGTATTTGTTCCATTATAATTTGTTTTATTTGTCAATTTATTTTATTATTTCTCACTCCTCGTGTCTTTATTTACCAAGAATAATAACCATTTATCTTATCTTTTGCTTACTTTTTTCCACCTTTATCTTAAATTTATATTTTTCTAGAAATTTTTTATTTGGGGGTGAGTAAATATGTCAATATATTTCTCCTAGTGCTTTTAGCTTAGAAAAGTTCCTCTTCCAGAGATAAATTTTCACTTGTATTTTCTGTATTTTATGCTTTCATTTTTAAAAAATTTAATAGTTCAATACATGTTATTTATTTCATATTACAGTATAATCCTAATTCTTTTATTCACAAACAGCTAACAAATTGTACCAAATTACAAATTTAAGACTTTTCTTATCTGATTAAAAACATCTTTCTTATTAAATTTTGTGCTTACATTAAATTAATATAGTATAAAATAGGATCTGTTTCTGACCTTTCTAATCCATTTCATTGACCTGTATTTTTTTGTATTAGTACCCATGGCAGTTTTCAATTATTGTGTCTTTAAATAATATCTTTTAATATTAATACCTGGCCCTCACATATTTTTCTTTTTCAAAACAATACCTATTTTCTGTTAATTTTTTTTTGGTACAAATTCTGGACCACCAGAAACTGATTTAGTAGATGTGAGTTGGGGCCTACAAATTTGTATTTTCAATAAGCATTTCTGGTTGATCAAAAAGTCCTCTTTGAGATATAGTACAAGATTGGATAAAGCTTTAATTTTAAGCCCAACTTAAAAAATATATTTGAATTTAGGATATCTCTCAGAATCCTAATTGTCACATGAGATAAATCCATGTTTTCTTTATATCTCACTCCTCCACTTTTTAAAAAGAGCAGCACAACTAAAAGCTGACCTCAAATTCATTTTTAGATTTTTACTTCTGTTTTATTTACATAACTCCTTAGAACTTAGTGCTTCCCATTGCTCCAGTGCCTATGTTCTACAAAGATGTATTTCCTTAGTATGATGCTGCACATTTAGAAATCACTTGATAACAACATTTTGTATATTTTTCCTTTAGTTTCTACATATACACATATTTTTAATGAAATGTTAATATCTGTGTTGCTTATATATTAGGATGCTCAAGAATTCCTTCGATGTTTAATGGATCTGCTTCATGAAGAACTGAAAGAGCAGGTCATGGAAATAGAAGATCCTCAAACCATAATGACTGAGGAGACCATGGAAGAAGACAAGAGCCAGTCAGATGTAGATTTTCAGTCCTGTGAATCTTGTAGCAGCAGTGATAAAGCTGAAAATGACAATGGCTCTAGAGGCTTTTCTGAAGATAATAATGAAACAACAATGTTAATTCAGGATGATGAGAACAATTCAGAAATGTCAAAAGATTGGCAAAAAGAGAAGATCTGCAATAAGATTAATAAAGTAAATTCTGAAGGAGAATTAGATAGAGACTCCGTGTCTGAAACAGTTGACTTAAACAATCAGGAAACTGTCAAAGTGCAAATACACAGCAGAGCTTCAGGTGACAGTTTTAATAATTTGAAAATGATAGTGTTTCATTGGTAGACAGTGGGTATAAGACATAATTTGTAATTTTACCAATTTTAGATTTTTTGAGAGAAAATGAGCATGGCATATGACTAAAAACATTTTTAATTTACATATTAATGTTCACAGTTTATATATAGCATAATAAAAATGAAATAGATTGATAGCTTTAGCTTAATATTTCATGAGAAGTATCTGACATAGTTCAGCCATACTAATTTGAAGAAAGGAGGTATTAAATAGTTTTGCTTGGGCTTTCTAACTAGTATAATTTAGCAATATTTGCATGTGAATGTTAATGTCATTTTAAGCAGATTCTGTTGAGATCCTGGGCAAAAGCAAAATAATCAGTTGCAGTTTATAACCTTATACACTGTTAGATTTAGATTGCTGTCATTGGAGTCACATCAGCTACAAAATATTTGGTATGTGTTTTGCCAGAGCAGTTTAATTAAGCGAACTATGCTATGATATATTCAGATACTATACTAGTTAGTGTTACTTTAAAAAAGAGCAAGTGGCCGAATAAAAGATGTCGAACTGGATTGCTTTGCATTTTACATTTATTTCTTCAAGAGTTAACTTATCTTGGCTTAATGTGATATTTAGTTCTCCAAAGCACATAAAATTAAACCATCAGAGGTTCAGATTTTCTGATCTTAAAATAAGTGGCAGATAAGTAATATGAAAAGTTAATTATTTTCTGTTAAAAAGATAATTCAATTCTCTTAAATTGTTGAAGAGTGAGAATTATTAAACTATTTATTTAGATATTTGAATGAACTTAAAATCCATTCTTGAGGAAAAGGATGTTTTCTTAACCAGAGAAATACTTGTGGTTCACCTGTCTATAGTGCATAAATGTCTTAAGTCAGGAAAATTCATTAGGTTTCTTAATTATACTGCCCTTATGTTTAGAAGTTTAGATGTGTTTAGAAGTTGTTTAGTCAATAAATATATGAAATGTCAGTGAAAGACTTAGCTTAGACTGCTATCCAGTCCTTCCTTGTCGAAAGCCTGGTTAAGGAACATTTGAGATTCATTGTTCTTTGTTGTTCTTGTTCTTTATTGCTCCATAGCCCGCTTATTCTTACACATAGTAACTAATCAGTGATCTAGATCAGGGATGTGAGCTACAGTTTTTTAAAGACCTGATAAAAAATGTGACGAAGACCATATACAGTACACAAACCTAAAATATTTACTCTCTGATCATTTACAGGAAACATTTGCCAATCCCTGACCTAGATCATATTAACATTATTCCCTTCAGAAAGGCCTAGAGTAAGTCTCCTCCCTTCTCTCCCCCTAATATTATACAGTCTGCTTTCCAGTTATGGCGGAGATAATGAGAAATGCCCATGTGAAAGTAATGTCACTTATTTTCATTATTTGGGAAAATCCCTGAAGTCATTCTGTTTCAGGGTCTGTTATGAATAATTCTCTTTTCTTTAATCAGAAACTTATTGAGCACAATCCCTGGCATGCATTTTTTGTACTGGGAATCCAACAGCAAACAATCAAGATAGTACTCACAGAAGTTATATTTTCTCGATTCCTAATTTAATTCTAAAATTAAATTAATTTCCTGACAAAGAGGTCTGTTTTATTATAGTAAGAATAAGATAACATGATTATTTTATACCTAAATTTCTTAGATTTTGATTACTATGTTAGTTTGGGAAGATAATCTCATTTTCTCCCACATTATTTTAAAAGCTTTTAAAAACTCCTAAATATCTTTTTAAAAAAATACTTAGGACAAATACAGTCTTCTTTGGTTTTATATATCCATTTCTTACTTCCTTAATTGTCTGCAGCAGTAATGTGTTATAAACATTAATTGGATTCCTGGGGGAAAATCAGTTATTTCACTTAGAAAGCACTTTGGCTATCAAGTATTTCACCAGACATTTATTAATGTGAATTGTGTTCAAAATCTCAAGTGAAGAATCCTTTAGAATAATTAGCATTATTTGACAGGTGGAATAATTTTACTATTTATGGTAATAATACAAATTTTAAATATTACAGAATATATTACTGATGTCCATTTGAATGATCTAACTACGCCACAGATCCTTCCATCAAATGAAGGTGTTAATCCACGTTTATCAGCAAGCCCTCCTAAATCAGGCAATTTGTGGCCGGGATTGGCACCCACACAAAAAAAAGGTATATGTTTCAATTACTCAGGTTCCTTTGCTTTGATAATTTGAAGTGTTAATTATGAAATATTATTCAGTCCTTGAAAATTGACAGCATAATTTTATACAAACGATTTAAAATTTTTTTCTGTGTGTGGCACAAGTTGAATTATGTACAATAGAATTCTCTCGGTGTAGAGTTCTAACACATGTATAGATTCTTATTACTACACCACCCCCACAAATAGAATATAAAATAGTTCCAACATCCTAAAGAATTCCTTCATACTACTTTGTGATCAGATTATCTCCCTAGCCCTGTTGATCTTTTCGCTGTTCTTATTGTTTTGCCTTTTCCAGAATGTCGTATAAATGGAATCATACAGTATGTAGTCTTTTAAAACAGGCATCCTTCACTTATGCATTTGAGATAAGTCATGTTGTCGAATGTCTGAATAGTTCCTTTTTATTACTGAGTAGTGTTTCATTGTATGACTACACTACTGTTAATTCATTCACTCATTGAAGGATATTTGAATTGTTTCCAGATTTTGGCAATTGTGAATAATGCTGCTATAAACATTTGTTTACAGGTTTTTTTTTTATGAACATAAGTTTTCACTTGTCTAGAGTGAACACCCAGAAGTGGGGTTATTGAGTTTTATGTAAGTTTTATGTTTAATATCGTATGGAATTGTTTTCTAGAGTGGCTGTATCATTTTGCATTCCTACCAACTATGTATGAGAGTTCCAATATTAAAAAATGTAAAACTATTAAACTCTTGGAAGAAAACATAGGAGAAAGTCTTTATGACCTTGTTTTAGACAAATAATTCCTTAAAGACATCAAAGACATCAAAAACTTGATCCATAAAAGAAAATAATTTAAAATTTTCTTGGCAAAAGACACTATTAAGAGAATGAAAAGATGGGTAGAAAATATTTGCAAATCACACGGCTGACAAAAGCACTTATATCTAGAATATATAAAGAACTCTCAACATTTAGAATCATTCAGATATAGCCTTCAGAATCAAAAACACAAGTAAAAGCAAAACTATTCCAATTGAAGTAAGTTTGGGAGATTGAACTCCTCTTGTTTCATCTTGGTTTCTTTTTTTTTTTCTTTTTAAGCAGTGCTCTTGAATGGTATTTTGATAGATTTCTTCAGCATAGTAAATTTTACTGCTAAAGATGCCAGAGAAAAATGCTACAGGAACTGCTTTGATTTTTTAAAAAATTTTCTACACTTGTTTCTCCATTCTAGCTCAATCTTCATTATCCCCAAAGAGAAAAAAACAGCATAAGAAATACCGAAGTGTTATTTCAGACATATTTGATGGAACAATCATTAGTTCAGTGCAGTGTCTAACTTGTGACAGGGTGAGTATGAAGGAATTATAATACACAGGAAATTTGTCAAATGCTCTTTAAAAAAAATCCTGACAAAATGTTATGAAAAGTTTAACTCCTTTCTGTGGATGATTATACATGTATTTCATGTGTTAACATCAGTATAAATTGACTGTAGGAGTAGAATTTGTTTTTGGAAGTAATACAAACAACTTCTTAAAGGATCAGTTTTGACCCATCATTGGACAGGCATGTATTGGCAGGCAGAATTAACTCCATTGCTTAATCTCTGGTCAAATCTAAAGGTGATATGTTGCTCAGCAACAAGAATTAGTAACATACATATTCTCCTAAGGCTGATGAAATTAGTATTCTGGGAAACTTGGTATTCACAGACACTAGGGTGTGAATGTATCTTCTACATTTGGTTGTATGGCTTGTAAATATATTCCCATGTTAAGATTGGAACTCAAATAATAAAAGTAGTGTCAGATTCATTCTCAAGGGCATACATTAAAATGATCATGACTTCTTTAATGATATCCCTAAATCCCTGAGTTTCTTTGAGCTTAAGAGCGGTTTTACTTCAGTGCAGTAATGAATATAATTAAGGAATATGACATCTCTCAAAAAAACCCAAGTGTAAGTTTTCAACGTGTTAAAATCTTAAACCTAAAGTCTTTCAATAGGGTCATTTTAATGTGTGCTAATTTGGAACCAGATATTTAAATGATATCCTGAAATCTTTTCAGCTATTTAAAAATTTCATGCTAGGTTTTACAGCTTTTTGAAAAAACAATATTTAAAAATTATTACAGGAGTCTTACCCAAAAATAAATGCAGTAGTGTTTAAGATTTTGGATCTCAAGCTACAGTGGCTGGTTGTGAGGTATAGCTCTGTGCCACAGTGTCCTCAGCTAATAGGGTGTTTGAAGTTATCTCATAAGGTTTATGTGAAGATTAAATTTAGAACAGCACCTGGTACAAAGCAAGTGTTTTTGTTGCTGCTGTTATAAACCAGTTTGACTTTTTGTTCTTTTCTTTTTTTGCTTATTATAACTTGCTTTGATCTTTGCAGTCAAAATCTGTCCTCATAAATGTTTGTGCTGGATTATTTTCATCCCATTTTTAAAACAAAATAATTTTAGGTGTCTGTAACCCTCGAGACCTTTCAAGATCTGTCCTTGCCAATTCCTGGCAAGGAAGACCTTGCTAAGCTGCATTCATCGAGTCATCCAACTTCCATAGTCAAAGCAGGATCATGTGGCGAAGCATATGCTCCACAAGGGTGGATAGCTTTTTTCATGGAATATGTGAAGAGGTATGTATGTATTTTTTAAAATTAATTCATTGTTAAAACTGCTGTTTCTGCTATACTGGCAGAACACTTCCTTTTTTTCTATCAATAATGTTTCAGGTTTGTTGTCTCATGTGTCCCTAGCTGGTTTTGGGGTCCAGTAGTAACCTTGCAAGATTGTCTTGCTGCCTTCTTCGCTAGAGATGAACTGAAAGGTAAGAAATATAAAACTGTTTTCATCTGTGGCTAAATTGTTGTGAGTGATCTAAAATACTAGTAGGACTAAGTATAAAATGTACTTAAATAGTACTTGACTATATTGCCACAGTATCTACTGTGGCAATATAAATATAAAAACCATAAGTCATATACCAAAATAATTTATACAACTTCTTATAGTACAAGATGGTATGATATGTGAGGTATCTTAAAACTGCTCTGGGAGTCAAAGAAGGGAAAAGTTAACCAATATAGAAGACTTAAATATCTGGACTAGTCTGTAAATTCTTTCATAATATTTAAGATCCTTCAGTATTTTTGTATTTCTAGCACATTGCTTGGACATAAGACAGGCACCAGTAAATTTTGTTGAGTGAATAATGGAAAAGATGTTATTTAAGGTAAGCTTTCAAGGTTGAAAAGAGAGGGAGGTGAAGAGTGCTTTAGGCAAGATAAACATTATGAACTGACTCTTGAGCAGAGACTAAGAAATGTGAGTCTTGTGTTTCTGTGGTGCACGGTAAGCATGTGGCAGACTCGAGAAATTGCAGAACCAAAAGAAAATACCTTGGTTTTAATTTGAGAGGAATGACCAAATCTGTTCTGTTTTCAGGTGACAATATGTACAGTTGTGAAAAATGCAAAAAGTAAGTGTCATTGATAATGCTTTTAATTGCATATTTTTTATTTTAAATGGTATTTTTCTTGGTTCTTTGAATTGGGCATGTGGAGTTAAAATTTCACTTTACTTAGAAAAGTAAAGGCTAGTAAATTTTGTCCTAGTAAAAATAAAGAGGCTGGTTGTTTTATAAAACAAATTTGAGGTAAAAATTTAACATTTAATAGGCTTATCTAAAATGTGAAAGTAGTCTACGGCCATGCCACCCTGATCAAGCCCGATCTTGTCTGATATAGGAAGCTAAGCAGGGTTGAGCCTGGTTAGTACTTGGATGGGAGACCACCTAGGAAGACCAGGTGCTATGGGTGTAAAAAATAAAAAAATAAGGGATTGTAAGCTGACAAGGTCCTTGCAGTCTGTGAGGTCAACCAAGGATTGCCTTGCCTAAAAAATGAATGAATGAATGAATGAATGAATGAACGAACAAATAAATTTTAAAAATATGAAAGTATATTTTGAGATATAAAGTATGTAATTTTGGAGAAAACATTTTCCAAATACATAATAAAAGACACTATGATATAGAACATACATTTTCATTACATAGGTTATGTTTTGTCGTCATAAATAAGGTGATAGTCTTTTCTGGATTACCATGGTAACAGGCTAGAGTCAGGAAGTAAAAGTGGCTGTAAAGGTACTTAGTTTCAAATCTGTGTAAAATTTAGAAAGGTTATACCAACTTTTATGTTACCTCCTATAAGATGGCAGAATAGAAAGACAGTTAAGAAAAATATGATTTTGTTTCTTTATATCTACTACTAGTTGCCTTTTTCTATGTTGTAATAAATTCAGGCTTTTAAGGCTTCTTGATGGTGAGTTAGAAAAGTAAGTGGTGAATTGAAGGAAAAAATGTTTGAGGTAGAGTGTATTGGAAAAAAAATTTTGAATCTCTATAATAGAAAAAGAATGGCCTCCTAATAAGATCTAGAATCTTCATAATACAAACTTCTGTCTGTTGGCAGTAACCCCAGGGAAATGTTGATCTGCAGCTCTTGGTCCTCTTCAGGACAAAAATAAATGGTATATTTCATCAATAAGGATGAAAAGCTGCCTTGTACTTTCTAGGAAAAAAATACACCTCTAGAGAATTGGAAAAGTATTACGAGTTTGTCCTTAAATCTTTAGCTGATAGCTGAAGAGGGTGTTGGCCTGGCCTGGAGGGGGGAACCCTTCTTGAGAAGCACTACTGACTAGGAAAAAGATAATAGTGAAGATGGAAAAGAACCTGGTATCTACCGCCAAATTCAAAGTAGAGCTCTGTCAAGTGTATATTAATGTTGATTATTAATAATAATCAGCCTTTATCTTATTTCTACATTTAAGAATAAAGGTTATAATTTTGACAACATGGATAGATCTTGAAAGTATCATGCTAAGAGAAATGAGTCAGATGGAAAAGGACAAGAACCATATGATTTCACTGATATGTGAGATATTTATAAAACAGAAAGCAACAAATGAACAAAACCCAACAAACTCATAGACACAAACAATATGGTGGTTATCAGAGGGGAACTGGGGTTGGGGGAGGATGAAGAGGGTAAAGGGGATCAAATATATGGTGATGGAAGGAGACCAGACTTTGGGTGGTGACCAAAAAATGCAATATACAGACGATGTAGTATAGAATCGTACACTTGAAACTTGTGTAATTATTAATCAGTGTTACCTCAATAAATTTAATTTAAAAATAAATGAATAAAGGTTATAATAGACCTAACCAACCAATTCTGTGAATTTGGGATTTTATTTTACCCAGTTTTACTTGATATCTGGATGGTAATAAAGGCATAGCCAGGCCATAGATAGTAGAATTTCTGTTTAAAAAAATTAATTTTTTTCCAATTACAGTTGACAGTCAATATTATATTAGTTTCAGGTATATGTATAGAGGTTAGACATTTATATAACTTACGAAGTGATCACCCCTATAAGTCTAGTACCCATCTGATACCATACATAGTTATACAATATTATTGACTATATTCCCTATGCTACACTTTACATCCCTGTGACTATTTTATAACTGCCAATCCTTTCACCTTTTTCACCCAGCCCCTTAACTGCCTCCACCCCTAATCTTGCAGCCATCAGTTTGTTCCCTGTATGAGTTTCTCTTTTGATTGCTTATTAAAAAATTAATTTTCATCAAAGAATTAAACAACTTCCTACAATTTTATTACTGATATCTTAAAAATTTTTTTTGCAATCAGGGACTCCAGTGTTTTATTAGTATGTATTTTTAAATGCGTAGCACATAATTCAGTATTGAGCATTTTTAGTCTGATACTTTTGTCTTTTCATTTTTTAAAAAATTTTGCTGAATATTTGAAAATACTAATAAAGCTTTTGTTGATTCATATGGGAAATGGGTTTATTTAAATTGGTTTTCTCTTTTCCCTCCTTAGGTTGAGGAATGGAGTAAAGTTTTGTAAAGTACAAAAGTTTCCTGAGGTATGAGCTTTATTATAATTCACTTTATTTTATCTGGTAGGGACATAAAGCATTAGTAATAAATTCTTTAGCATGGTTGAAGAATAGAGTGGTTCTGTTGACCAGTTGCTATATATACCCTATTAGGATTATTTGTTTTTAAAAAACTGAGTTACATACCAAGTAAGTGCCCTTACTAGTGAAAATATGTTGAACACAGCTTAATCAGACATTGTAGGACCTTGGAGGTATAAAGCATAAAATTAGAAAAGCCAGTAGCTGTAAGCTCAGTAAATATCATATTTCACCATTTCCATATTTTGACATCTCTGCAATCAGGTTATCATAATTGCACGATAATGTTTAACCTTGACACTTAATTCAAAAATGTATATTTAGTAGACTCCTTTATCTAGCATATAAAGCAATAGAATCTTAAACAATCTTGCCTTTCTCTTTTAGATTTTATGCATCCACCTTAAAAGATTCAGACATGAACTGATGTTTTCCACCAAAATCAGTACTCATGTTTCATTTCCGCTGGAAGGCCTGGATCTTCAGCCATTTCTTGCTAAAGATAGTCCAGCTCAGATTGTTACCTATGATCTTCTGTCAGTCATTTGTCATCATGGAACTGCAAGTAGTAAGTATATAAGTTTGACATATGTTCTTAGATTAAAAAAAAAGAGTAAACATTTGAATTGATCTTTTAAGTAAGACCTGATTAAACAAAAGAAAAAATTATAAAAATAGATTTTTATTATTTTTATTTTGATTATTAAAAAGTATCAGAAAATTTTAGAAAATTGAATAATTTTACTCTGAAGTTTGAAATACTGGAAATTATATTCTGTATAAAATTAAACAGTAAGGACTTTAATATGATCATTTTCACACTGGGTTTTTTTTTTAATTAAGTTTATTGGGGTAACATTGGTTAATACAATCATAATTTTCAGGTGTACATTATTATTTGACATCTGTATATTCTACTGTATGTTCACCACCCAAAGTCCAGTTTCCTTCAGCTACCATATAGTTGATCCCCTTTACCCATTTCACCCTCTCTCTACGCCCTATATTTGACCCTCTTTACCCCGTCTACCTCCCCCCTCCTCCACCCCACTAGTAATGATTACTCTGTAGTCCTCTGGTAACCACTAGTCTATAGTGTATGTCCATGAGTCTCTTTTTGTACTGCCCATTTTTGCTTTTAGGTTTATATCCCACATATAAGTGATATCGTGTATTTTTAAAATTATATTTTCTCAGGTGGTCGTGGTGGTGAAGATACATAATGGAGCAAAATACTAACATAGCTCTTGCTATATCTCAGTCTCCAAGAACTGGAGATACAAAAGTAGTTTATCTTCCATTCTTATATTAATTTGTATTACTGAAATGATTTAAATATTTTCCTCTTAAATTCAGGTGGACACTATATTGCCTACTGCCGAAACAATTTAAATAATCATTGGTATGAATTTGATGACCAAAGTGTCACTGAAGTTTCAGAATCTACTGTACAAAATGCAGAAGCTTATGTTCTTTTCTACAGGTAAAGAAGTAACTCATAGATAGGCTATTTTAACAAATATGAAAGAGCAACTCATTTTGGGGTTATCAGTGACTTCTAAGATTTTCAAAATGAATTTCGGAGTAAATATTAGAAATTGTGTAACTTGTTTCATTATGTGAGTAAAATAAAGTGAAAGGTTGCATTCAAAATGATCCTTTAAGAAAACGTTAAATCATTTTGTTGAAGGGCAAAGGAATATAGTTGGCCCTTGAACAACATGGTTTTGAACTTCATGGGTACACTTTTACAGGAATTGTTTTCTGTAAATAACCTGTACAGTTTTTGATCTGTGGTTGGAAGTCTGAGGATGAGGAGGGCTGACTGTATGCATTGATCTACACCATCTTATATAGTGAACTTGAGTGTCGATTTTAGTGTCCACAGGGAGGACTGAACCATTCCCCTGTGGATACCAAGGGACAACTAAGTTTTTGGGGAGTCAAAAGTTATATGCAGATTTCCGAATGTGTGGGGTGGGGGGTGTCAGGCACCCCAGTCTCTTGCGTTGTTCAAGGATCAACTATTTTGTTTTAGAAAGATTGGTTTTAATTTAAAAAATTAGGTACTGATGGTAGTAATTAAGTACCAAAATTTCTCCTAAAATACTAATAAGTGAACTATTACTATAAAAATAAATCCTATACTAAAAAATACCAATCTTATAAAAGATTAAGTGCTAGCTACTGAAACAGAAAACACATTAACTATTTAGATTGATTTTACTAACAAACATTTGAATGCCTACTGTGTTTATGTGGATACCAGCAGTTAAGGTACAGTATTGCCCCTAGGCGTATACAGTATAGTTGGGGGGGGTGATACAAAGTATATTTCTCTTGAATAAGTCCCAGGATCTACTAAGATTCACAATATTAATGTGTATGCTAAGTCTAATAAGCAAGAGGAAAAATCTACTTACTAATCTAATGGAATAAAATGCATAATGAATTTGATGAATCATTGTTTTTAATAGGAAGAGCAGCGAAGAGGCACAAAAAGAGAGGCGAAGGATATCAAATTTATTAAACATAATGGAATCAAGTCTCCTTCAGTTTTATATTTCTCGACAGTGGCTAAATAAATTTAAGACCTTTGCTGAACCTGGCCCTATTTCAAATAATGATTTTCTGTGTATTCACGGAGGTAAGAAGTTCTGTAATGGAAAGTAGTGGTGGGGTTTGCTGTTAAGTAATTTACAAATTAGTTAAGAGCCAAGAATTTTCCTTTCCATTTATTTCTGATTTTCCCATCTGCAATGTAACTTAAGTTTTTTAATTCATTATGGTTTCAGAAATTCACCTTTTCTTCTAATTATAGGCAATTTATAGCCTCTATAGAACAAATATTTATTGAGTACCTGCTCCAAACCCTGTGCTAGAGCCTGAGAATAACAAAGACACCACTTCTGTTCTCAAAGCTCTGATTTCATAGTAGAGACAGATATATAAACCACCAATTAAGGTATAATGAGCATTTATATTACACATTATTTTTCTCAGATGAGAGACACTCAGTTACCAACTGTATCTGTGGCATCTATCCCTTGTCTAAATGAGTAGCTAGCCCTTTTCCTAAGTATATAAATGTACTTGGAATTTAACAAAACACCTCATATAGTTATTTGATAAATGTAATCTATGCCTTTGTGATTGGCTATGTTGGTGTTTGTTCTCATGATGAATAAAACCTTAGTGTGTGACACCCTGATTACATTTCATGGTTGAAGACTTGATATTTTCATTAATTATTTTTTCAGTGAAACTAAAAGAGATAGTAGGAATATCCTGCATTGGATTTAGAAACCTAAACCTTGAAAATATTTCTATATATGAATTTTTCTCTTATTTCCTGAGTTGAGCTACTAACATAAGTCTTCTTCTGTTCTGAATCTCCCCATAAACCTTTTATGCCATTTATCTGTGCCTGCCTTTTATTAGTTATTTATATAAATGCTTCATTTCTTTTGCTACCCTATAAGCTCCACAAAGGAAAGATTGTTTCCCCTAAACCAAAGACCTTGGTTTATTGATTTTTCTCTGCCTTAGATATACATTCTTCTTTAGCAGCATAATCACCAAAAATGCTTGTTCTTAATTTTTAACCGTTTGGGAGACTCTTCAAGTTTAATGATTGAAAAATGCCAGTAATTATTCAGTTGAAAAATGAGTTTAACCTTTGAGAGTGATATAAAGGAGTTTAAGTATGAGACAAACCCATCTAAACTTTTCTAGGTGTTCCTCTACGAAAAGCTGGTTATATTGAAGACTTGGTTTTGATGCTGCCTCAGAACATTTGGGATAACCTATATAGCAGGTTTGTTTTTCAAATCAGACAATATGGTTTTGTGAAAATCAGTTTGCGAAACTCAGTAAAATGAGATTGTATTATTTCTTATATGCTTCTTGTGTTATATGTCGCTTATGTAAAATAATTCTTTTCCTTCATTTATTCACTCTCACTGTGAGTCAAAAGACTTTGTAGCTCGTGTGTCCCTAGTCTAGATAATTAATTCAAATTTTTATGTTCTGATTATCTTTATCTGTAAAAGCATACCGTGATATTTAACTCTTATTTAAAGTTTTAAATTTTATTTTAGAGCTGCTCACATGTAATTTCCTTATTTTATTTTCCTTAGTGAAATGTTGAAAATAATTTATTCCATAAATTCTTACTTGAGTGACCAGGAGAAGCCTCCTTCTGATTAGAACTTGACTAAGAGTATGGCTGTATAACTAAGACTTGTATGTTATATGCTAATTTTTGAAAGCCACTTCTTTTACTTTGTATTGTTGCCACAAACATATTGTGTAGCAGAAGTAACTATAAGGGAATGTTGAAATATAGATAGAGCAGGTTAGTTAATAGATATAAAGTCACCGACCCTGATAAACATAAAATCAAGTCTTATGATTGTTTGATTTTTACATTAGTTTAAATATGACTGAGACATTTTCTCTGAGGATTTATTATTTACTAGGGATTTAGCCATTAACTAAAAGTTGGAGACATATTTTTTAGAGCATTAACTTTCTTCAAGATTGTCATAATTACTAAATTCTTTATGCTTTAGGTATGGAGGAGGACCAGCTGTTAACCATCTGTACATTTGTCACACTTGCCAAATTGAGGCAGAGAAAATTGAAAAAAGAAGAAAAACTGAATTGGAAATTTTTATTCGGGTAAAAACAGTGATGCTTTTCAAATTATAAATATGACTTTGGGTGAAGATAAAGAACTGAAATTAGCAGAACTATATATGTTAATGAAATGACTGGATAAAAGAGTTTTGATAGAGTTTAAGTGTTATGAGTATATAACAGTGAGAGACCCCAGGTAGGTCACGACAATTAGAGTAAGCTAAATTATCATTTTGTGGGTTTTTGTTTCATGGATTGGTAGTAAATTTTGTTTCACGGACTAGCACTGGCAAGAAATCTTGTTGAAACATTAAATTACAGGTTTCTTTAAGTTAACGTTTTTCTGAAAGTATTTATCCAGACTGCATTCTCAACTTCCATCCCTTTGTGAAATATAATACTGTTTTGCGAGACTCTTCAGTACTCTTAAATATACCTTGTTTCCATGAGGTGAGTTTCTTATGAAGTGTTCGTTGATTGCAACCAACAGAAAGTCTGGTCACAGAATCAATAGGAAGGGCTGAGCAACGAAGTTTTATGGACAAGGACTAGTACAGGTCCATTTATCTAGGTAGCAAGAAGTAAGTCTCTTCAAAGTGCTGCTGTCAGTAACACAGCTCCAATTATTTATTTATGATCCAAATTCATGTTATTTCATCTCCCTTCCCCCTTTTTTTGAACAAAGTAATGTGTTGGTATAAAAAAATAACACTGGAGTACAAAAATAGGAGCCCTTGGCGGACTGGAAATTAAATATAGTTTCTGAAAAATTAAAAAAGTAGATACGATCAGACAGAAGAAGTAAACCAAAGGCCACAGGAAATGACCACACAGGCTTCAAGCTTGGAAGTGACAGATACCAATAATGACCTCAGCATTCTGCCGCCTGCACTCTGTAAGGCAACAAGCATAAAAGTGTCTGCTTGGATAGAGCAGTGAATGTGGACAGTTGGGTCAGTTAAGGAATTAGATAGCTTGTAATACCTAGAAAGAATTGCGATTTGCTAAATTATGCCATAAAATAAATATTGACCCTAGGGAGATGCATAAGGATGTTGTATCCTGAAAACAAAACATATCTCAATAGATGGTACGATGAATGGCAGAATAAATAAATACTACTGGAGAACAAGTTACTGTGCTGAAAGATCTAGCAAAGAGTTTCCCCTAAAATCAAGTACAAGGATAAACAGATATAAAACAAAAGTTTCAACATGTTGGATAGATATAGAATTCAGTGTTTTTTCTAATAGGTATTTTAGAAGAGAGTCGAAGGGAAGAACTACATTTAGAGTAACATTTAAGAGAAATTTCCGAGAACTAGAAAAAAACATACTTTTAAATTAGTGAGATGATTGTACTTAACTAAAATTTTTGAGAAGCCTCCACCTAGACACCTAAAGAAGAAATGCCCTGATGCCAAAGATAAAGTCCTAAAAGTGTCCAATCCTAGTAATGCTATGAAATAAATAGATTCATCTGGCAGAATCAGTCTGACATGACATTTCAGAAGTCTCAGTTCTCTAGAGATCAGTTGTACATCACAGAAAGTCCTAACTTTAATGCTATACATTGAGACAAACGTGCTTTAATTTCTTTGTTGACCATCAGAGACAGTCACATTTTTCATTGCCTTTTGTTGTTCTATGGAAGTAGCTACCTTGTGTCCCAGAAAGATCCTTGCACTCAAAGAACTTAATTCAATAAATAACATGCATTATATATTAAAAGGTGATGAGTTCTGTGAAAATGGAAAATATCTAAAAGGAAAGAGATCAGGAGTACAGCGATGAAGGGAGAAGTGAGGTAAAATTTTAAGTAGGGTGATAAAAATAGGCTTCATTGAGAAAGTGATATTTAAGCAAAGACTTGAAGGATGTGAGGGAGATGTTTAGATACTGCAAAAAGAAAGGATAGCCACGCAAGTTTTGTGAGGCAGGAATGTGTCTGCTTGGTTCTGGAAATACCAAAAGTTCATGTGACCACAAGTGATTAAATGAGGAAGAAAGTCTTAGAAGATAAAATCAGATCATGGGGCCAGATCATGGAGGTACTTCTGGGTTGTAAGGATCTCTGGGGACAGTGGCAGGGTTTTGATTAGATTTCATTATAGGAGAGACAAGATCTGAACTTGTCTTTGTCCGCCAGTAGTATATACTATGGGCACTTAGTTCCCCATCACAAAATATTTTTAGGAATCTCACTCTTTTCACACTATGACAACTAAATAAATTTCAAATACCCTTCATTTTCATCAGGCTCTGTTGCCTCCACTTCTCTTTCTATACCAGTTTTTCTAACAATTGGTTTTCTTTAGTTGAAAGCAGTAGAAGCCATAATGGCTAACTTAAGCAAAAAATAAACTTATCAAAAAGAAAAATGGAATAACCAGACCTCCAGAAGTTCAGGAACCCAACATATTCCCAGTATATAACTAACAAAATTGACATTGGAATGACACTATTCTAACCATTGGGTCATTCTTTTGAAGATTTCCATTTTTACTAGTTTTGCTTTGAGTTGCATACCCATTCCTTAGGCCTTAGGACTAGAGGGGGGAGTGAAATATCCTCAGGTACTATCCCCCACTTTTGAGAATTTATCCTATACATATATGTGTATTGTCTGTGAAATGACATGTACAAGATTATTCATTGCAACATTGTTTGTAATTAGTCATAGCATTGTATTTGTGATTGGTTCTAGCATTGTTTGTAATAGCAATCTGCCTACCAATATCTTAAGTAAACACAGATGTAGACAGTAGTATGGTATGTTTAAATAAGATTTACTCATCAGATTTTTAATTAATATGTGAAGTATTTATTGTTTTGAAGAATGCCTTGACTATTTTCACTTATCCAATCTCTATGCCTTCTTTGTATGTATACTTGCTAGATTTTGAGACATAACCTAGAATTGTTTTAAGTATTACCATGTGTGCTAGTACTAAGGTAACTTAGCATCAACATATAGTACATTCTTTGTATATGAGAAATTGGCCTTACCAGATGTTGAATGATTGTATTGTTCTACTACAAAGCAAGTTCTAAATATTAGGTGACTGATTTCCCCCCTCCCCTCCCAATAGCTCAACAGAGCATTTCAAGAGGAGGACTCTCCAGCTACTTTTTATTGTATCAGTATGCAGTGGTTTAGAGAATGGGAAAGTTTTGTGAAGGGTAAAGATGGAGGTAAGTGGTTAACTGAAAAATGAAATTCTTTGCAGATTTTTTGTTTATTTGACACATATTTTTTGAATATCTATATACGCTTGGGATTACACCAGTGAACAAAGAGAAAAAGATCCCTGTCCTCAGGCATCTTACATTCTCATTTATATTCTTATAGGAATTTTTAATTTTTTGAACATGTTTCATAAATTATAACATTCATAACAAGAATAAAAGAACTAAATGAAATTAATCTGCAATCTTAAAGAGTTAAAAAAAAATCCACCCAACAATAAATTGGTAAAATTATGGTTTATCCATTACAATGAAGTACTATATGGACTTTACAAATAATTTTTGTGACAGTATTTAGTAATTTAAAAATAAGATGTTCTTGACATATGAAAAATATTGCAACACAGTGTGCTTATTAGTTTAAACCTTTTGTATTAAAAAATACAGGCAAACATATGCAAAGGCAAAAAGACCACAGCTTGCCTATCTTTATGATAACGAATATGCACTATATTTTTGTATGCAGGGGAAAACAGATAAGTTTTTCTTAAAATTAAAAAGATGCATTTTAACATTTCATTTTATAATGCTTTTATTGTTTTTAGTTTCATAATCTGAAACAAATGGAGAATTGTATAATTTCTTTTTAAATTACAAAGGAATTGTTTTTGTATAGCATTAAAAGTGCATTTTCACCTGTAATCTTCAAATGGATAGTTAGGAAATCATTTCTGTTAGATTTTGGCTGGCAGTGGGAAAGCCTCTCTCGCTTTCTTTCCTGATTCTGTTTTGGGGGAACTAAGACCCAAGAAGAAAGCAGCTCAGAAGACAGTTAAGAATTGACTGTCATTGAATTGACAGTTAAGAATCGGACTACAAAATAATCAACTTGATTATACAGTGACATCCTTCAGTAATTTCAGGCACAGAAATGTAATTCTTTGATGCATTATTTGAAATGTATACATTTTCATTGTTTTTTCCTTTTAGATCCTCCAGGTCCTATTGATAACACTAAAATCGCAGTCACTAAATGTGGCAATGTGATGCTCAGGCAAGGTAAGTTTGACTAAATTTAAGCCTTTACTTGTTAATAATTTGTCACTGTTAAGAATATTTCATCACTAGTCATCTATGCCACTTTTTTTACCCAGCTCAATGATGTAATTAGTATGTGAAGTAGAACAAATAGTGGAAAAGCTGCCCGTGTTTAATTTTTATTTGAGGAAAGGTTTTAAGGCTATTGATAGGAGCTGGGAAAAAAGGATTTCTAACTCTACGACAGACCATAAAGTAGCAGCTTATAATAACGTGCGCTGGTAGTCTGAAGATTTGTGTTCCAAAAGTTCTCAATTATCCCTAGAGGATTCATTGCGGGGGGGGGGGGGGGGGGGGGGGGGGAAGAGGGAGCTTTTGCAATATGAATTTTTAGATTTGTAAATATTCTTTCTATATACACTTAATTTTAGGAGCAGATTCTGGTCAAATATCTGAAGAAACATGGAATTTTCTACAGTCTATATATGGTGGAGGGCCTGAAGTTATCCTACGACCTCCAGTTGTTCATGTTGACCCAGATATACTACAAGCAGAAGAAAAAATTGAAGTAGAAACTCGGTCTTTGTAATTTTGAGGATATAGAGAGTAGTAACGACAAATGATTTTCACTTCCCCTGTCATATACACGTGCAGAAACATTCCTAAAAGCATGTTTATTTTCTCAATTTTTAATATTTTCTCTTTTATTCCTTCTTACTGGGCATTATGGAAAAATGTGTTAAAATGTATAATATACTACAGGTTGGTATATTTAATGCTTTAACCTATTATAGTCTTTCAGTGTAATATTTTTGAAAGAGTGATAATTGTAATCATTTGGTAATCAGTAGGTTATCTTTGATCTTTATACTACGTGCAAATCAATAGTATCCTTTGTAGTTTTGTAAATACTTTTGCTTTGAAAACTTTTTCATTACCCTAAACCATCATAACTGTGACCAGTCTTTTCAGTTCTCCAAAAACCTAATTTAATTGTATAGTTTTGACATGGCTTCATATAATAAAGAGCCTATTTTAAATTGAGAGTTGTAGTCAGATAAATGTTAATTTCCTAAAGCTCAGGAAACGTTAGGGTGTCACTTCTTTTGCACTGCGGCATATAAACTAGCATAGTAATATTTACAAAGTGTCTTTTTGAATGTATCAGGATGTATTTAGTTTGAGTGGAATTTGTGTCAGCAGATATCAGTAATTTATTGCCTCTTATCCTGTAAAATATTAAACTACAATTCCTATAACCCTGGATAGTATTCATTAATGTCTGTAAAAAATTTAGTTTTAGGGCACTTTTATTTTGAGAGCATGAAGTATGGAATGTGTCAATGAGATTATTGATAAAGCTGAAGCCATTTGCAAAATGATTTTTTAATGAAATGCATAGTCTTTTTGATTAATGTAGTATGCATTGCTATTTGCTTGATTATGTGATGTCAGAAGTTTAACTGTATTCCAAGTACAGAACCAAACTGGATTACTTTAAGTATGCTGAATAGCATTCACGATGACTTTGTTTTAGTTGGGGGCAACTGCCACTAGCTAAAAGTGTTGTTAAAATTAGTCCAATAAAAATGGTTTTAAAATAACATGGATGTTGAATTTATTTGATAGATATTAATTGTGAAGGGTATAAAGTTTAGTATGCAAAGTAAGTCATTCAGAGTAGTAAAGTTTTTATGATTAAATGATGAGCGTATTGATCAGCCATTAAGTTTATTTGAATTTTTGAAAAATGTATATAGTTTTTTAGTTTTCTTCATAATTATACCTGTGTTCCTCTTCAAGGACTGAATGATGTTGATCTAAGTTGCCAGGGTTTAGTGTAATGCCTGACATTTAGGAGATGGTCAAAAAAGGTTTGTTTTTAATAGTGCTTGACATTTATTGAATATTTATGGTACTTCAGCCATGCTACTAAAGTGCTTAATTACATTTAGCCGTCATTACACCCTGTGATTTAGGTAGAGTGGCTTGCCCTAAGCCGTACAGCAAATAAGTGGCATATATGGGATTCCAACTCCAGTCAATGTAATTTTATATTAATGCTCTTATTCACCATGTTATCTCCCAGTGAATTCTTTTGAAACAGACTATAGTATTAGTCATTTTCATTAATAGCATTTGTCATTGGGATATACAATATTAACAATACTGGTCTCTAAGAACTTATATATATAATTTTACATTTTAATAATCAAAGTACATAACAATATAGTAAGTAAAGTGGTAGCAGTCTCACAGACTCTCAGCCAAAGGTTGGCTATATGTGTTCACAAGTGTAGAATAAAAGACATGATTTCTCTGAGGAGGATTTTCTTGGAAATCCTTAAGCTGAGAAATAGAAAAATTACAGTCAAAGGATAGTGAGAATCCACATGTATTAAAAGTACATTGATTTATAACATGAAGGTGATTAGTTTTTAGACTCTGGGGTCAGTTTGCTTATGTAGTTGACCGGTAGGCAACATGGATTTTAACTGTGTGGGTCTACTTATACTTTTTTCAATAGATACGGTAAATGTATTTTCCTTATGGTTTTCTTAACTTTTCTCTAGCTTTATTGTAAGAATACAGTATATAATACATATAACATACAAAATATATCAATTTCTTAGGATAGTGTACCATCACTCCAGCTCTTCCAAACCTTGTTTTTCACCTGGCTGCAGTAGATAACCTTACCTTTCTTTTGCTAAGACTGAGGAAGTTTAAGCTCCTTTGTTTTTCTTTTGTTGCCACCTCTTAATATTTGGCAACTTCTTTCTAGATTAAAGAAGCCCTTTACTTTCCCTGACTTCCTCTCTTCTCCCTTTAATTCAGTGTACTTTTCATGACTTCTCACATCCCTCAGTACATTTTGAAACTTCTCCTCTTCATTAGCACCTTTTGCTGCCTTCAGATGTGCTAAATTCTCCCTTACTAGAGATGAGTGAAATGAATATTACCTAGACCAATCTGCCACGTTTCTTCACTTTTTTATTGACAAACTTCATTGTTCTGCACTCTTTGCTTCCAACTTCAATATTTGCCCTTTTCAAATCTGTCTTCTATTGCCGCCCTGCTCAAAACAAGTTTTTTCTCTTATATGGCTTATTAGCAATCATTACTGTTTTCATAACTTTGGAATATGTGTGGTTAATTATATCAGTGAATTTCCTTGTGTTTTAAAACTACTCCCCTCTTAAAGGAAGGTGATCGGTTTGAATATACTTATTGTTTTAAAGGATCGTGGATGAAGGGATTAGGTAAGAAACTATTTCTTTAGGGAAAAAAATGAGCTACACAAAATGATTTTAATCACACAACCATGACTTGTCACTACTAATGTTGAGTTCTTAGCAAATGTCAGGCACTAGCCTAAACATGTTTACAAATAGATTAATGTGCCCAAGTACATACAACTATTAAGTGTCAGAATTCCAACCCAAATGTGTCTTGATTCCAAAACCTATGTTCTCTAAGAACTCACAAGTAAATTTCCAGTTAGAAAATTCAATGACTCTTTCTCAGTGACAATTATATCCTGAAACTTCTCTCCCTCAACTTACATGGTGCTGCATTTTGTCATTTTTTCTTCCTGCATATCTGCCTATGTCTTTTTACCTTTTATTCTGGATGTTGAATGATAAATCTCTATCACTCTAACTTTGTAAATATAAATTGTCTTATTTAGAGAGCTCATTCACTCCCTTTCAATTGTTACGCTTTTGAAATGATTCTTAAGTATATTTCACTATCCCTGTATCTTTCAAACTCTTCTCAGATTTCTCTCTGCTGAATATATCAACTCACATGTCAGTCACTTAAACCACAACAGTTTGAAAAGCAATACAGTTATTAAGAGTATGGGCTCCGGAGCCAGTGTGTTATTTTTGCTACAATATGCTATGTAACAACCACAAAAACTCTGGTATACGGTTATATTTTACAAGTCTGGAGTTCTGCTAATCAGGCCTTGGCTGATCTAAGCTGGGCTTACTGTTGTATATGCAGTCAGTTGCCGGTTGGCTAGGCAGGTCTTTTTGACCTTGGCTGGGTTCACTCATTTGTATTGGGTTGGGCTTATCTAGGAGGACTTCTGCTGAAATGACTGGAGCAAACTGGCTTTCATATGTCCTTCAGCAGGCTAACCCAGGCATGTTCTCTTGGTCATGGCAGAGGAGCAAGTTGTTTTCAAGTCTGCATATGTCCAAAGTAATATTACATTGGCCAAAGCAAGTTACATGGTAGAACTCAGAATCCGGGTGCAGGTGGGGGAGGATAGATTCTACTTTTAATGAGAGGAACTGCAAAGTCACATGGCAAAAAGTATAGATACAGAGATGTGAACAATTAAGGCCATTAATGCAATCTATAATCAAATTGCTTATATTTGATTACTGGCTCTGCCACTTAGCTGTGTGACCTTGGCAAATTCTGTGACCTCAGTTTCCTCATCTGCTAAATGAGTACCTCCTTGGGTTGTTCTGAAACCAAATGTTTTAAAGATACAAAGTACACAGTAAATGCACAGTATAATAACGTGCCCTGCCAGACGCATACTCCTACAGTGCTTTTCATGTGTCACCAGTGGCAGTAAGTCCAGGATACCAGTCCATCCCCCTTTATGGCTCAAAGAACTAAGCAATTACCTCAATAATTCATGTCTGAATGGCAAAATTACAGAGGTATAATTACTTATGATAGCAACTATTCAGGTGTAGGTTAGACAAGCCTTTTGGGTTTAAGTTCCTTCAACTCTCTCACCCGTGTGAACTTCTGCTATGTGACCTGTGGACGCTGAAGTGGGAGACTGTTCATGACTAGAGGAGCAGGTGTAGTTCTCCTAACAGTAAAGTCGAGATTGTCAGGTTGAAGACTATCTTTTGTAGCCTAACAAGTCACCTCAAAACTTACTGGCTTAAAACAAGGATTTATTATTTTTCACAATTCTATGTGGTCTGGGTAGTTCTGCTTCATGTTGAGTCACTCATGAGGCTGCACTAAGCTGGCAGATAGGCTATACTGGAAGGTCCAAGAAGGCAATGGGTTTGGTGTTATTGGCTGAGACGATACATTCATCTCCATCAAATTCTCTTTCTATTGGATCTTAGCCTCCAGGGCCTCTCCATGTGGCTTCTCTCTAGGATAGCCTGACCTCTGTACTGTATGCAGCTGGGTTTCAAGAGGGTAAAAGAAAATGCTGTAGGCATTTAATGGGTTAGGATTGGAACTGGCATCCTGTCATTTCTGCCATGTTCTATTGGGAGGGAACTATGTGAGGGCTTAAATATCAAGAGGCATAGTTTATTGGGAGACCCCTATATAACCATCTATCAAATTTGATCAGCCTGGTAAAGCAAGGGAAAAGAAGCTGGGGGGGGTCACATAATATTTGGTTGCCCCATTTTTAATGATAAAAGGATTGATTAATGGGTTCGGATGGTGAGAACTTAATCTTTTCATTATAAAGTAACTGGGAAGGAGATTTAGCTTAGCTTTTTCACAGCTCACAAACGGTGAGGTTGTCCACGGAACTATCAACCCAAACTAAGTACCTATCTCTATCAGTATGTGTTGGGCTTTATTTTCCTGCATGCGCAACATAGTTCTTTGATATGTTTTAAGAATATTTATTGAACACTGCTTTGTGCCTGACAGGTCTGGGGATATAGCAATGAGCAAAAGTCAAACGTCCCTGCCTGTAAGGATATCACTTCTTGGTGGCAGGTGACCAACACATAAGGTCTGGAACTGATAACTATCACAAGGAAATTCAAGCTGGTAAAGAGAGTATGAGCGGGGGTGCAAGTGTAGTCTTGTGGATAGAGTGGTCTGGGAAGTCTCAGATGTTGACCTTTGAGAAGGGACTTGTATTGCCTATTGAACGTTGACGAGTTAAAAAGAAACCTGGAGGAAATGTTCTAGCCAGAGGGAACAGCAAACGCAAAGTCCTGAAGTGGACTGAGCCTGCGTATTGTAGGAATAGGCGGAAAGCCAGAGGGGTGAGCGAGGGGGCCCGGCTGTGCGGTTGGAGAGAGGTAGGCAGGAGCACATATAATATATATATATGCAGATGTTTTCCTGGCCTGAGATTGCTGAGGGAACTAGAGTGTACAGATCTCTCAAGAGGACACAAAGGGCAGGATGAAGCGGATTTCCAACAAAAAGGATACTGGGACGCCTTTCCTCCAAGGATAGGACCAAGTTAAGACTCTCGCACGGGATGGACTGGGCCCTGCCTTCAGAAGACCAACCCTCGCCTGGGGGCAAAGGCGGACCGCTGGGGCGGACCTTGTCGGCCCCGGGCCTGCCGGCGCTGCACCGGCCGCGGATGCCAGCAGGCGGTGTAGTGAGCGCGCCAGCAGCAGCCGCCGCCGCCGCCGCCGCCCGCCCGTCCCAGCGAGGAGGAGAAAGGAGGGGACCGGAAGGAGCCGCTGGTGCTGCGGGAAGTGGCAGGAGCGGGAGGCGGGGACCCACCTGGAAGCGCCGCGGCGCCGCTGTCGACCTTCCTGCGGCTGCGGCGGCCACCCGAGCAAGTGCTGTGGCGGGGGCGGAGAGCGGCCACGGCGGCGGCACTTCCCCGAGTGGCCCGCGGCGGCCGGCCCCACAAGAAAGGTGAGCAGGCGCTCAGGGCACGTGGTCAGGGCCAGACTCCGAAGAGGGAGAAGGCAAGAGGAGGAGGGAACCCGGATCGGTTTGGAACCCGGATTTGGAGCCGAGTCCTTAGAGGGGGTGGGCTGGAGGCGGCGGCAGCGGCGACGGCGAAGCCCCCACGTGGGGCGGGGGTGCGCGCGCACGTGTGCGCGGGCGAGAAGGGGCGGGAGGGCTCTTAGGAGGGCAACGGGCGCGCACTCGCTCACTATCGGCCCACGTGATGGGCACGCCGAGTCTCCCACGTGACAAGGAGGCTGGCTGAGGCTGAGCGATACGATGTTTGTGTGGTATAACCGTGGTCATCGGAGGTTCTAAGAGTTGTTTGCCACTTCTGTTTTCTAGTAGGGGAAATAAACGAATGTAAGGCAGAAGAGACTTCCTGCTCTTTATTAAATGTTTTTTAGTCCTTTAAGCACTTTTAAGGACCGAACTACTGCTTTTTCTGTACCGCCATGTTGGTTCTAGGGGGAACTCGCGAGATGCTAGTGGGTTTGTGTCGCGAGATCGCTCGATTCTCGCGGGACCTGGTTGGCAGAGCAGTTGTCCTGGATGGCGGAGCCTTGGGTTCCGGGGGCCTGGGACCCGCAACTCTTTCTACCAGGCAAGTTGTTAGGGAGGGGCCGGGGGCGAGTGCCTCTTGGTGCCGGGAGACGTGCTGTGTCAGCTTCCTCTAATCCTGAAGGGAATACTTTGACCCCATTGAAGCGACACGGTCTTCCTCCCCACCCCCCGCGGGCGCTCCGCCACCTGCAGTCTGCATCCCTCAGCCCGGGCACCTTCTGTAATAGTTCCACCCCTGTCCCAACTCACTGGAAGTCTGGATCCGTGCTCGCGCAGACGTGATGATGCCATTGGATACCGTTCCTCTTACTTTCAAACGTTCTTGTCAGTTTCCCCCTTGTTGCCATTTTCTAAAGAATTTCAGACCTGTTAACCATTCTATTGCTGTTTCTGCTGCGGTACCTTTCTTCACTGACCATTTTCAGACGCTTAAAACAGAGTGCCTTCCATTCTCCCTGGATATCATTTACTCCCATTTATTTGGCCGATGATAATTTCCTCATCACTCTAACTTTGTATTTACAATAACTTCTGGCAGTATTTGGAAGGACTCCTTATGTCTCTGACGGCACTTGATGTCAGAATAAAATTGTTTTCATTTTTGTACGTACCTATTAACTCAATTATCGATAAGCTTTTGATTACTATTGTGTTTCGAGGTTGCCATCTTTGATGTTCAGGGATGGTAATTTTAGGTTACATATTTAAGGTAGTGGAATGTTTTAAGTGAAATTTTAAATTTTAAATTAAACTTCTATTTATAAACTTTGATAACAGAGTTTGAGTTCAGTATTTCTTAAATTAATTCCATCAAATTAATTTTTCTCGAACTCTGTCTTACCAGAAATTTACAGTAGACAAAAATATTCTTGAGCACTGTTTGAATTTTTTTATATTCCTTGTGGGGAGTTAATTACTAAGCTAATTAGATAACCAGGTAATCCAGTCAATTTTTTTTTAAGTTACAAAAGTTATTTGTCTCTACACTTAATACAGAGTAGTATATATAAAGTAAAAGGCTCCCTCTTACTTTACCAAGTTGCCTTCCTCAGTCTTAAATCTCTGTGCCCACCCTTAGTGGTAGCTGTGTATTATTTCAGATATTTTCTATGTATTTTTTTTTTAATGAGAAGGAAGTGGAGTGATGTTTTAAGATACACTGTCACAACATTAGCAATTAGTAAAATTTTTCCAACTCAATTAAATTTTTATTTCGTGGTGCATGCCTATTGTCTTGACTCATGCATTCTTGCTTTAAATTTTTTTATTTGTGCAGATTTTTGGGTGGTATAGTTTTGTGAAAATTTCTTGAGTAATAGCACTATTATTTTTGCACTAGAGATTTAGTATGCTGGTAGCTTTGTATACAAATAAAGTTCATGTAAAATTTTAAAAATCTATTTTATAACTTTAGTTTTATATTTTTATGTTTAATATTATATATTCACACTTGTTTTCATGTTTATATTTTTAAACATATATTCTAAATTTTAACCCAATTATGTGTATAGGAGTTTTTACAGAAGTTTACAAAGTTATCAGCTCAGTGAAAGTAATAGTTCTGACCATGCACTCTAGTGAGCTCAATTGGAGAGTGGTTCATATATTAATAGTTAGTATAAACATACATATACTCAAAAGTTGCTAAGCAGCATTTCGTGATTGTTGTTTTTGTATTTTTCCTCCCAAAGCTATCAGCATTATTTATCAGACCTGTCACATTAAAAACAAAACAAAACACACTCTTTTTAGGCAGTGTGGTTTTCCATTGTAGTAGGTCAATTAGGAATGTTGGGGGATAAATTGATAACCGAGAGGTGTGATGTGGGAAAGAGGAAAAGGAGACATGTATATAGGTTGATACTGAAATGGAATTAGAGAAATTGCGGAGAAAAGGATGGTAGAAGGTTGACAGAGCCATGGTTCAGAAGAATAGGCACGCTCATGATGGTTGGAGGGCAATGTGAGTTGACCAGAATTTAGGATTAGTGTTTGAGGCGATTTTTTTCTGTTAAATAACTTTCTTTTAGACAGCTTTCAGTCCTACCCCCAAATTGCTTGATATCACCTGTCCTAAAAAGTCAGCAACTGAAGTTGATATTTAATTGAAATTATACTTAGGTATAGCCCTCTTGTCAAATAACATTTGAGTACATTTTAATTATTTTTAGAAGTAGGAAATTGTGAAAATGACAATTCAATGAAGTCACTGTTCTATAATGGCCTTTGCAAAAGTATTTACAAAATTTTGCTTGGTGATATGGCCTTTTGTAGTTCATGTGTGCATCTGATCCTTGCAATAATATGTGTTCCTTTTAGAGCTTTGTTTTATAAACTTTTTGGTAGCAGATTTTGGGAATTACCAGTCTGTAAAAGACTATGATAAAGACTAGTACAGACTAAATTATCTAAAGTACAGGGTAGAGATATATTGAGAAAATCCAAGAAAGAAGAGGAATGTATCTTATATGATTTGAGTTTGCTTGAGTAAAACTTGACCAAGAAATTTTATTTTCCTTTTTCTCAATTATTACTGTCGTAGAAGTGGTCTATGAGTACTAATTAGCTTCTGTAATCAGAGAAAATGAGTAACAGTGATAATATACTGATTTGTCCTTGCATTTTTCTTAAAGTCTAACACAATGCTAATTTCCATAGATCTGTAACTTTGTAAACGATGCAGTGTAATACTATGTTACATCTTAATTATATCAAGAATATAAATTTTATTTCTTACCTCTTCTTGACAGTGTCCTCCTAGAGGAATTACAGTAAATTGCTTGATCAGAAATTTCAATGAGAGTCCGTTACAGGTGCTTTTTTTTTTTAAATCTAATTTCATGTGAAAATTCAATCTGGATTTAACTGCAAAGAATATTTGCCAGAATTTTTTATTTTTAAAGTAGTAGTTAATACAGATGTGGTACACCCTGTGGTGTAAATTTCTGTAGTTAATACTACGATAACCACTGTAATTATATTTTTAAAAAATTGTATTCTAAAAACCACTATTAGTAAATATTTTGCAAAGTCCTAAGTCTTGACTTATAAAACCATGGAATATGGTCTTTCATTTTATTTGAATTTGTCCTCACCTCCTTCTATTTTTTTTCTTTTTAGCTGTTCTTTCTCATTTATGTAGGTAATTTTTGTCTTGTCAGAGACAAGTGAGTAACTTTCCCTGAGGAGATTATCAAACTACTACATATTCAATTATTTTATTATTATTTTTGGAACTACAGTATGTTTATAAGTTAGTAATTCAGTGCCTTTTTGAGTGCTAGTGATGTTAGCTAAAACAGCAGAGATTGAGACTTCAAAATAACTGTAACCAAATACAATAATTCTGTGGTCTTTATTCAGAAATTACTAATTGGAGTAAATAACTTTAAATTTTGCAGCCCTGAGAGGGTTGATTATCTGATTTTTTTAGCCCACAGGGCTAATTCATAGGGTTGGCCATTGGAGTTAGGCACACTGACAGCTGAAATGTCATTTTATATCAAGTGTAAAGGAAGAAGAGCTATTAAAAAAAGATAGGACTATAGAAGTTAATAATGTTGAAAGGTCATTACATAGACAGTGTTATAATCATTAACTTCCTAGGGACTCACAATATTATAAAGAAGTATATAGTACGTGATGTGTCACAATGATGACCTTAATCATAAATAAATTTTTATTCTATGTACTGTGAGGAAGTAAGAAGTTGATATCTTTTAAAAATATTATGAGTAAATGTTTTTCAAAGCCTTATTAATGCTTTTCAGTTTTCTAGAAAACTCATTCACAGAACTTATGATAACAAAAATGATGCCGTTGTATATAGAATTCCCTTTATTTTATTGCCTTTATTTTTGTATTTAATATTACCTCCCAAATAAGGCTCTATTACATGTAACATTTGATAGTAATAATTAACCAGTTGTCTAAAGAGTATAGAACATTTGTTGATGGACGAATTTTCAGAGCAGATAATTAGAATTAGTAAATATCCTGTCTGTGTGATTCGGTTTTATAGTTTTGAACCTTGATATGGAGTCTCCATCCTTAGCACACTGAGTGTCCTGAGATGAGAAATATTTCATATTGTAGTGGATTTTCTTTGTTGCTTTGCTTGTTGCTGTAGTCTCTCTTAATATGTTAATTTAAATCTCCTGTTTCCTTCAATGGTAGATGGTATTTGATTTAGGTTTAAAGTATGTATGCATGTGTTTTAATGATTTAATGGCTGGCTTGAGGATTTTAAATCATGGAAATTACTTATATTAACATTTTGATATGTTCCATTTTAAATGTGTATCTTTTTACATACTTGCAGATAAAACAAATTTAATTTCATGTCCTGTTTTAAACCTAATGTTAGGTAACATTTTCCCATTCTCACAATGAGTCTTCATAACCATCATTATTAATAGTTGTATGATGTTCCATGTGTAGTTATATCATTCCCCTATTCTAACTTTTTGCATATATAAATAACAGCGTAAAGACATATATACATATTTACGGTATATAATATTATCTAGTATGTTGCCAGAAATGATTTTAAGCTCTTAAAACACATTGTCACAATATTTATCAAAAGTATCAATTTATATTCATGTCATAGTGGCTGTTGCTCTATATATCTCAACATTAAATATTGATAAAACTTAATAAGGTGTAAATCATTTTATACCACTTACTGCTTTTTTTCTTAGATTACTACAGAGGTGAAACATTTCTTTATGCTTAATAGATGTATTTCTTTTGTGAATTTTTAAGATAAACAGTTTTAAAATTAATGTAAACAAATCTTTTGACCTAATTTTGTACTACTCCTGATCTTATGAAATTCCCCTTTTTCCAGAAATGTAATTAATAAACAATACTGATTTAATACTGTTTCTTTAGTTTTTCTCTAAGTTAAATTTAAATAAATTTTTACCTCATTTGGTATTGGTGTGAAGTGAGGATCTAACTGTGTTCCTCCAAATTGGTAATTGTCTTAACTCTTTATTAAATAAGCCTTTATTTTCCCACTGTTTTGTTTCAATTTTACATTCTAAATGTTTATATTTGATATTGTTTATTTTTATCCTAAACTTAAAAATATTAGTATTGTTTTTTAGATGATTCTTTGACATGTTTAATATTGTTTACCCTGGTCTCTCTTTATTGTGTTTGTTTTCTGATTGATTTTTAAGAGCACTTTCTAAGTTGAGGATAATAAAACTCATCCTGTGCAAAACAATGTTTTATAATTTCTTTTCTTGTCAGCCAAAATTTGAAATATTCCCTTTCTGTACCCAGAATCTAGTAAGATTAAATGAAGCAACTTCTCCTTTGAATGGACAAAATATGAAACTACTTAAGAGAATAGTACCAGAGGCTATAAAGAGAAAACTACTTTGGTAGATTTTGTAAAATTGGAGAAATAAACTTCTAATATTAACAATTTAGGATGTGTGTTTATGGTGTTTCCTTTATTAATACAGTAATATACAACTTGACATCATATGTCTGTAATAAGTTTAATGAAAAGTGGTATTAGGTAGTTTAGGACTCATGTTACAGAATCACAATACCTTTCTTCAGCTGTTAAGAACAACATGGCAATGTGCTGCATTTACTGAAATTTAGTAATGAATGACCTAAGAAATTCCAGATGGGCGATAGTTGGGGGCATCCATGCTAAGGAGAGCATTTGCATTATTGAAAGTTCTTATTGTTTAGGAAGATGTGTTTTTTTTTTCTTTATGAAATAATTATTCAAGGTATTAATCATTTAAAAAAGTGAGATATTTGTATTTATTTACATTTTAAAATTGTGATGGCTCCAAAGCTGTTATTTTATTAAATAATGACTTTAACATCTTCTGCTGTTTACACATTAGTGTAATTACATTAATGCTTGGAAGAAACACCAGATTAACTGAGTGTGAACCCTTAATAAATATTTGAAAAGATGTGTGTCCTGTGCTTGGGGAAAATATAAAGAGAATTGGCAGATGAATAATTTAATCTGATGAAATTTCCTTCTACCTTGGTTTGGGGTGAGATTTAAAGAGATTGGAACATAATTTATATTTATTATTTCTACAAGAACTCTGCTACCCCATAAGGGATGAGTTGATTTGATAAATGGCACTGAAGTGGTCTAGGAAATAGCAGTTGCTAATTGTATTCTAACACTTATTTACCTTCCTAACTAGTTTTTTTCTTTTAATTGGTCAGAAGCTTAAGGAAAACAGATCCTGCAGTTTGTATGTAGTTCCTTATTGGAAAGCAGATTTATGTATTTTATCAATAAATTGAAATAATGCTTTATTTTGCTTAGCTGTATTATAGAGGTAGATACCAAGATTTTTTCCTCCTGAAAACATGTGTTTGTGAGCTTTATCTACTGATAACCTTTGAGGAGCTTTGTAATACTTTTCTATATTAATTATCCACTTCCCATCCAAACTTGTAATTCTTAATCCTGTCTCCACTAAATATAAATTTTTAATGTTTTTGTGGTAACATGTTTCATTTCCTGAGAAATTATATTTTTCCCCCCTCCCTGGTTTTTGAAAAAATGTAAATATGATTAAAATAATACAGAAAGTTCCTATAAGTGTACACTTCAGTGAATTTTCACAGTGTGAACACACCTGTGTAATCATTAATAAGAATCAAGAGAACATTATCAAAACCTCAGAAACTGTCTTGCCTTATTTTGGTCATTAAGGGCCCCCCCCCCGCCCCCGCCCATTCCCACCCCATGGAAAACCATTATTTTGATGTCTAGTACCACAGAGTAATTTTGTCTGCGTTTGAACTTTAATTTCTTTTATAGCATTATTGCATCTTTATCCTGTTTTGATAAGAATAATCTGAGAAATCCTAGACCTCAGTCAAATACCTGGAGATCTCAGCACTTTGACTTAGATATTCTCACGGCATTCATAGTTTTCAAGAACTACAGAGAAGGGGACATCAAAGAAAAGCCTTTATTTTCAGCTTGTATAGTGGACCTGTTTGTGTTTTAATGTTATTTAGGCAAACAGGATACTTTTAAATGCTGTCACTGATGATCTACAAGAGCACCTCAGCTTTTATTTTATTTTTCCACTTTAAAATTTTGTTTTCAGTACTCTAGTACAGCATTCCTGACTGACTAATGGCTTTTTGGACTTTTATTCTATTAGTTGGCAGCTTTCTTTTCATTCTTTGAATTCTTTTCAAGCTGTGATTCCCATTCTAATTTTTATGACAGACACCCTCTGGTATTCTCTATTATTTCAAAGAATGTTGTGAGTGCTCCTCCTCCGCAAGAAAAAAGTCCCAATTTAAGTTTAAGCCATGTTACTTTTAAGACATTTATTTTATATTTATGAACAATACAGCATTGTGGTATACAGATTATAAAATCAAATTGGAGGCTACTAAAAAATTGAGCATCAGCTAAGAGCTTTACCCAGTTAGTATTTCAGGCTGGTTTCAAGTATAATTGCAACTTTCTTATCAGAAATTCTCCCTATTTATTTTCTTTTCTGCTCCTCCCATTAGACTTTCTTAATTTTAAAGAAAGGCACAGTGAAAGATTTATTACTGAGTTCATGCACATAATTTTTCTTTCACATAAGTCCTGTGGTTAGCCTTGAAGATACACTTAATTTCCTTTGTAAATAACTTTTGGTTACTGTCAGTCATTAATTATTAGGGCCAGAATGTTATAAATGACTTGTAGCTGTTGAAATTAGCTATTTTGTTGAAGAATAAGTTAAGATTAACGCATACCTACATTTCAGACTAGTGATCTTTTATTTGTGGAGCTTTTGTGGAAATTAAATATGCAAAGTTTTATGTCTGAAAAAAGGTTTTTGTATTTTGCCTGGAGATTTTAAGTGTTGGACTTTGGGGGAACAGCATGTTATAGTAGAACATTGTCTCATGAAGAATGAAGGAAAGAGTAATTGACTTATGTAATGGTTACCACTAAATTTGAATAAATGCTATTGTTACTTGGCTAATCGGTCAGGACATTTTCCAGTAAGCCACATATGTAGGTAGAGCCTTTTCTTTCTAAGTTAGCAAAATTTCACCCAGGAAATTTGGATTCATTTGTAACTATAAGTCAGTAGTTCTCAAACTTTAGCATGCATGATAATCACCTGGAAGGTTTGTTTATTTTGTTTTTTAAAAATAATGGATGGCTGGGCCCCACTCTCATCAGGGCCATTTATGTACATTATATGTGTCTTTTTTGTTTCTGCTGCACAATGCTATATAGTTTTATGAACTTTTTGTATCATGTTTTATCAGTAACATTTGAATTTTCTTCCAGATCTTATATTCAAGGACTGTTTTTGCTAGGATATTATTTTAGACACAAAAACAACTGGAAGTAGCTATGATTTTAATATTTTGGTCTTTAGAAATCTCAAGTTTATTCATCAGGGTGTTATTTATCCAAATTGTTTTGTTCCCTCATACATTTTTTTGTGTGTAATTTTAGTAAGGCATTTCTTACTGATGTTTCAGATAAAATTTTGCACATTGGTGTCATATTTTTAAGGACCGTATTTGTTTATAAAAGAGTGCCACAAGGTAGTTCTTTACCTGGATCCCTGGTGTGCTAAAATTACACTTTGGGGTTCTATTCAAGTAAGACATGGCAGATTTGCAGGATAAGTCTAAATGCTGGTGTTAATTTAAAGGTGGTAATATAAGGAAAGAACATTCTGGTCACCTTATTAATTAGATTTTTTTGGAGCATTTCTGAGTCCTATTCATTTTAAGTGTGTAAGTCAATGATTTCTAGTAATTTTACAGTGTTGTGCAACCATCCCCAGAGTCCAGTTTTGGAACATATCCATCAGTCCAAAAAGATTTATTTTGCCCATTTTAAGTCATTCTCACCTTCAGTCTATTATAGGGTTGTTTTTTTTGTTTTTGTTTTTTAATGAGCTGAGCATTTAGAAGTCCTTTAGTATAGTACTGTGCTATAGCTTAGTAGTAAAAACCTGCTTGTAAACCTTAATTCACAAAGCTTTTTTTAAACTTGCTTTTAAGAAACTGAAAAAAAATATATTGTTATTCTAACTTTTATTTCTGTCCACTCAGATCAGTTTACCTGATTGGTAGGTTTAAAGTGATACCAATGGTAGTGTTTAGGCCTGGGAGACATTCTTTCATTCACTAATTTGCTGCTTATAATCTAATGTATGAAGAGGAAATGAGAACATAATTAAGGGAAAGTTACTGTCTATGGTTCCATGATGATAGTGACAACTGTAGAGGTCTTGTTTGGTGGTCGCTTGGTTTCTGGAAAACTACTGTGTTTCTGTTATCTTGATCTCAGTAACTCACAGGATGATTCTTTTTTAAAGCTTTTTCTTCACATGGTATGTTTTAAGAATTTTGAGGATAAATAGCACAGCATGCTGAATTAGGTAGTTCAGCTTCCTGACTTTTTATGTCTGTCTAACCCTGGGTTTTATGGTTGTATATAAGGCTCTTTTAACACAAAAATATCTGAAGAATATGTTTTTGGTTTTGATTAGTGGATTAATATACTAATAATAAAGATTACTAGAGCTTTTGATAAATGCTCTGCTGGCAGTTTAATAGTTGAAGAGAATTGCTGGTGTGAAATTGATTCTGAGCAACAAGAAAGAACAGTGAGGGACACGGAATTAACCATTACTGATCATCTCTTTTGAGCAAACAGACCCATTTTATAGTCAGTGCTTTTTGGTGTAGTGAAAAAACATCGCTTTGGAATTAGACCCGGATTTAATAAATCCTAGCGCTATCATTTATGAGCATAATATCGCTAAGCCTTTATTTTCCTCATAAATGACATAGTACTTTGTATTTGTGTATAGAGTATATAAAGTACTTGATGTAAAAAAGGTGCTCAGTAAATGCTATTTGTTATTTTATTGATGTGGAAATGGAGGCTCAGAGAAGTTTGTTAACACTGCTAGTGACAGAATATCTGGCTCCAAAGCCTGTGCTTTTCTAAAACACTATTCTTGGTTTCCCAGGTAGAAATGGAAACCATGGGATTCAAAAGATAGTGACTGTGTCACCCTGGATTTCACTTTAGGTAGGAATTTATAGAAAAGCTGGTTTCAAAAAGTTCAAAAAAGGATTGGTAATGACCAGATGGTATAAACAGTAAATATTGATAGAAGGTTCTTAAAAATGAAACCTGATATTAAAATTACCAAAAATTTCCATTGAGGGGAAAAAAAATGTATGAGTCATCTGGAGAAATTATGACTTCCACATGTCACTTCTAATAAGTTTAAAAAGAAGACTTATGAAGAACACCCATATAAGTAATGGTACATAAAGTAATGGTTAATACAAAAAAGTCACGTCAGTAAGAATGTGGGAGGCTAGAGCTCTGAATGAGTTAAAGTTTGTAAAAAAAAAAAAAAACAACCAAAAAACAAAAGAAAAACTTAAGGACACCTGAAGGGGCTAGTTTTAACTAAATTCAAAGCAAGATCAGTAAAGAAGATAAAATGAGAACACTCAAATCCTATTTTTTTAGACCTAGGAGAACAATTTTCATAACTGGAAAGGAGACAACCCTGTTTGAAGGGGAAAATTCTATTCCATGATATGTAGTACTTGAAAAATAGTATTTACTTTCATTAAATAAAATTAGATCTGTAGTTCTAATGTTAGTAGAGCAGTGAAGCTTCATTGTTTCTTGTGTCTGTGGCTACTTTTGGGTGTAGAGAAGACCATTTATAATTTTTGGTAAAATAATATTGAGTAATTAAAATAAAATTTAAAACTTGTCTTTAAGTTTAGCTTGTACATATTACTCTATTAATCTAATAAGTTTAATATAAACTGAGAATAATTTTATTTTTCTGGGTGGGATAGGGGAATGACACTTTGATTAATATACTTTAGTAATTCTAGTTGAATAGATTAAATCTCCCTTAAAATGCCCTTCCCAGATAAAATGGCTTCTGTACTTGTTTTCTTTTCCTGTAATACTCTTCTTACATACTTGGATGGCTTGCTCCCTTACTTCTCAGTTTCAAATGTAATCTGATCTAGAGAGATTTTCCTTGGTGCAGGAGTTTCCAAGGGGCATCATTTACGTAGACTTCTGTATGAATGGTGCTCACTGGTGTGACCCTCATTATCCCATCTGAAAGAGTGCCTTTTTCCTTCACCTTCCCCGGTTTATTTTTCTTCATAGTAATTATCATACCTGATATTTATTGTTTGTCTCTTCTTATTCAAGTATAAGATCCATGAAGTTTTGTTCACTGATTTAGTTCTCAGAGCCTAGAATGATGCTTAGGTCCTGGTGGATGCTCAGGGATTTTGTTCAGTGAGTGAGTTTACACAGTAGTGTACTTGGAACAATATTGGGCAGTAGGGAAATGCACTTTGAATGTTACCTGTTAGTACTACTACTGCTGCGTAACTTAATTGCAGTCTTTATATTTATACATTGAATATACCAGATCTTGTTTTTTAGCACTTCATATGCCTTATGGAGTAAATGTGAAATTTCAACAAGCAGGACTTTCCCAAATACTTAAAACTCTTAAAGTTAATAAATGAAGTTTGTAAATATGGTGAGTCACAAGTTCTCTTAAACATTTCAATATTGCTAATTAATCAAACCAAATACTCTTATACCTTTAAAGTCACAAGTCTGATGTCAGTTACTATCTTAAATTTAGAATCATAAGGCTGTCAGTTTCTATAATGTTGATTCTCCTAAATATGAGTCAAGAAAAAATATATATAGTTTTAAACTTAGAAATATTAATATCAGTTTGATATGCTTAATTTCAGTATTCTAATTCATTTTAAAGGCTGGGCAGTCATGTAAGGGAAGTGTTTTTGTCGTCTCAAGTTGAAATTTTTGCGACACAGTTTATGACCACAGATAGTTACCGTTCCTTGACAGGCTGATTATCAGCCTGACATTGGCCTTGGAAGCTGCCTCTGTCTAGGTAGTTTTTCTCATGCCACAAATGAACACATTGAACCTTTAACAAAAATGATCCCTATGATAACAGTGGAAGTCCAAGACGGTGCCCTTTGGTTTCTTCTGAATTCAAGGTTAAAGCCTTTCGTAACTATTTTGTAACAGCTTTTTAATTCCATTCCCTGATCAAGTTCTGTAAACCCCACACAGATTGCTTCACCACTTCATTGGATTCCAAGAATTCATTTTCTTCTACCTATCTAATGACACAGGTTTTAAATAACACAAAGAAACTGAGAGGTGTTGATATCTTTCATTAGTTTGTGGTGCTCAAAGTATTCCAGAAGATCAGAAACATATTAAGTCTTATGTTTAAAAAAGAAAATAATTTTGGAAATCATTTTCCATCCTTGTAGCTGAGGTAGAGAAATACAGGATAGCTCATCAGCATTAAGAACATTACAGTAATAGGTGTAAAAAACCTTTGTTACATAGTGTTATATAAATCGTACTACAAAGAGATCAGTGCCAAACTTACCAAGATGTGTCTAAAAAGGCTATTTTGTCCTTGTCCACTTTAATATGTTTATTAATACTTTGGATAAATATACAGTTCTTACAGAATTTCTGAACAGCTCAGCTGGCAAAGATAGATGACTAAAGTAACTTTGAAAATATTGCCTGAAATCACAGGCAGGAACACCTATAATGTAAGTGCTTAAAAGTGAGGAGATAAAGTATGGAATTCAATTGAAAATGTTCTGTGAGCAGAATTCTGTTCAATTCACCAATTTAAAGTTATTTGTACTAAGAATAAAAAATGAATTGTACTGTTCCTTCAAGGAGCCTATAATCAAGTAGGAAATACAGACACATCAAGCTATATATTGTAAATTCTATGATACAAGAATGAACCATTATGGGGGCAAGAGAGGGAACAATTCTGATGGGTCATTAAATTGGACTTTGAGGAAAAGAGTTATCCAGGAATTGAAGATAGGGGAAGTCATTGTGCCTTTCCTCCCCACCCCCCAAATCGGGAACTGAAAAATCAGAATCAAGGCTGTATATATTAAGACCTATATTTGTGAGCAGATAAAGAATAGTTTGGAATGGGAGACTAGTTAGACTATTATTCTTGTCTGATGGGGGTGATGATGACCTGAAATGGAGCAATAAAAATAGGATAGAAAGAGTAGGCAGTTTCTTTCAAGACATTTTAGAAGTAGAATAAATAGAGTTTACTGATGGCATATTGATGAGAAAAGGAAAGAGTTAAGATGTCTCAAAGTTTTTTAGTGTGTGTGGTTAGATATTTGTCATTGACGTTGACACAGGGAGGAGGTAATTTGGGCGGAAGTAGGAAGAAAATGACAAGGGATTTATATTTTTTAAATACAAGGTAGTTTTGGGATATCTAGATTGGTTGCTCAGAATATGCTAGTCTGAAGCTTGGGATGGAGCTTAGGGCTAGACATAAAACTGTTTATAGGTTAAAATTATCTGAAAGAGTTATACTGATTTTGTCTATGGAGAGAGGATTTGAAAGGGACATATACATTTTGGGGAGAAGCAGGAAGAATCACAGTGCATGAGAAAAAAGGAGGGAAAGAGACTTGGAAAATTTATCTTAGAAGTAGGAAGAAAACTAAAAGGAAATTGAAGTCAAAGATGGGAGTTTTGAAGAAAGGAGGGAAATGATAACTTGGTTAAAATCTTCAGAGGGATTTTAAATGGTCGGGGGACTGAGAAGAGAAATCTTTAATTTGAGGGAATAACTAGCTACATTTAATAGAGACTTAGGGGTTTGATTTTGCATACTCTCAGAGATCCAACCGTATGAGTTGCTTAAAAAAGAAAAAAAAAACAAAACAAATGAAGTACTAGGCTGCATTAAGAAGATTCTGCCCCTAATAAGGGATATAATGTGTATTTCATATTGGTTAGAACACATTTACAAAGTTGACCTTTCTTCTGGAAGCTGCATTTTAAGAACAATAAATAAAGAATTGGTGTGTCAAGAGGAGGGTAACCAGATGATGAAGTGCCTGAGAACCATTGAAGGACTTGAGAGTGCTTACTGTGGAGAAGGAATAACTAGGTAGGAATGAGTGAAGAATGGGAGGGGTCAGCTATTTTCAGGTAACGAAAGACTGTTAATGAACAGTTTTATAGAGCAGAACTAGACCAGATATACTGTCAGAATTTTACTTAAGAAGTAGGATATTCTCTTAAATATTAAATTATAGTTACAATGATCAAAATCAGAAAATTTACCGTTAATGTTATATCTAATTTATAGTCCATAATCAAATATTGCAAATAATCCTAATAATTATTACTTCCATAGCTTTTTAAAATCAAGGATCATGTATTTAAGTATTTTGTCTTAGTCTCCTTTAATCTGGAACTGTTCAAGTTTCTTGACCTTGACATTTTTGAAGAGTTTAGGCTAGTTATTTTGTTGAATGTACCTCAATTTGTGTTTTTGATGTCTCCTTTTGGTTAGATTCAGGCTATATACAGTTGACTTTTAAACAGTATAGGTGGTAAGGATACCTTCTTCCCCTACAAAGTTGAAAATCCACCTATAACTTGTGACTCCCCTAGAACTTAACTACTAGTAGCTTATTATTAACCAGAAGCCTTACCGATAACAATACTCGATTAGCACATATTTTGTATATATGTATTATATACTGTATTCTTATAATAAAGTAAACCAGAGGGGGAAATGTTATTAAGAAAATCGTAAGGAAGACGAAATACATTTACTGTATTGAAAAAAAATCCATACATAAGTGGACCTGCACAAATTCAAACTCATGTTGTTCAAAGGTCAACTGTATACTGATAACCTTTAATTCCAATCACTGCAATATACATTCAGATTTCCCACCTGTCTGTATTTGTAAACTCTATTCTCCAGTAATGGAAATTTAACTGTATTTTGCCTTGTGTTTACCATTTGAACTGCTTAAAAATGGAGACAGGGTGTCCAGTGAGTTTAGAAATTCCGCTGAATTGGCAAAAGGATACTAACAACATTCCATAGTCATCTCATTTTATTTTTTATGGTAATTTTTGAGATTGGTATGTTTTTACCTTTTACAGAAGAGAGAAGTAGTTAATTTCTCGTCTGAGAAGTTGTAGTTTGTTACCAAATATCTTAACTGCAAAGTTCATTTTCCTCTGTGATGGGGCAGCTAAGTCAGAAAAGCTATTAAGGTGTATCTTTAGGGCTAAATAACATCTGAGGTCTCTTTTAGACTGTAATGGAAATTATTTTGCATGTGTGCCATTGTTAACTGTATGGCTTTTCTGGATGATGTTTGTGAAGGGTATCCACTGATGTGTTTTTGAGTTAAAACAACTAAAGCCCAATTTAATGATGGCAAATTAGGGTAACAAATGCTCTTAGAATATATATGGGACTTGGGTTCTTAAATTTTCCCAGAAAAGTTTTTATAAATGAAAAATATGTGTTTATATTCTGTCTTCATAAATGTATGGTTCCTGTTAGATCAGCTATTTCTAGTTATAAATTGGAAGAAATGCAGATCAGCCTAGAATGATAGAAAATTTGGATGTGGTCACAATGATAGTATTTAAGGGCAGGGACATAATACTAGAGTTGGGCTATAACATAATGGTATAAAAGTAATTGTGGCCTGACTGTCTCACTTAAGAGGCATTATCCTTACCTGCTAGAAAACTAAACATACCTTTTCAGTACTCTTGGTCCCTATTGGTATACCTTTACTACAAATTTATCTTTCTGGCTTCTTGTATATAGTACCATTAGTTCCAAATTTAATTAACATTTTCAAAACCTTTTTATTGAAGTTTAACATACTTATACGTAAACCATATCATTAAGTAGATAGCTCAGTGAATTTTCATAAACAGAACACTCCTCAGTTAACCAGCAATTAGATCTAGAAAGAACATAGCAGGATTTCCTTCTCATCTCTTTCTATTTTCTCATCCCAAGGGTAATCTTTATCTTGACTTCTGACAGTATGGATTCGTTTTCTCTGATTTTGAACTTTATGTAAATGACATCATGTAGTATTAATTTTTGAAAGATTTTAAACTTAAATATTTTTACTAATGAAATTACAGAAACATAAAAGTTTTATTCTTTCACTACTAGGGAAAAGATTACATTTTTATTTTTATGGTTAAAGATGTGAGTCTGCACTGATTTTTACATTGATGTGTAGAAATTTCCATAGGTATATATAATGAAATTGATGTTGACATTTCCAGGGAAACAAACAAATTATACTAATTTATTTCTTCTGGATAAAGATAAAACTTTTTTTTTTTTTTTTAGTGAAAAATAAAGTCATCAAAAGAAGTTTAGATAAAAAGCAGGAATTAATTTGGAATATCCAACTTGGGTATTTTCTATAAGATTTTGATGATGTTATCTTCTGATGAACATAGTGATTGGGAAGGGAGGTATTATGGTAGAAGAAAGATGTAAAAAGATAAAAGACTTTAATGATTGGCGTTTGAAATTAAAACTCTGAAAATAGACTTTGATAAGAGAGTAGCATAAAACTTTTTTCTAGTAGGGAAGCTTAATGATACTTCACTTTATACCTTTTTCTCTTTTTCCTTTTCTGATATCCTGTGTTCCTTGGTAAATAATATTTTACACTCTGGGGTTTCTTACTCTGGAAACTGGGCCATGCTCTTAAACCAATGGATTGAAGTGGCATTTGGCAATGGTTCCTGAGAGAGATGTTTAATCTGAAGTTCTGATAACCAGGTATTTGACATTTGACTCCTGTATGTTTTTTTGAAAAGTGTTGCTACCTCAACGTCAAGTTACTCTGGTTTTTCAAATAAGAAAATTTTCCTTAGGCAAATCCAAGTGCCTCAGAATCAGCATTTATAATCTTCTGTAGCCTCGAACAGACTCACTATGTCTTGTTAGGGTTTCTAGCAAGTGTCTCTTTTAACCTTTGATTTCTGCTCTATTTATGACATGCCATCTTCAGGTTTGTTTGTTTGTTTGTTTTAATGCGCAGGAGTTAATGAAAAAAAATTGAGGTTTTTCCTATTCCTACACCTCCAGTCATACTTTCTTTGAAAGGAAGTTTTTTTCTTGTTTTAAATCAGAATATCCAATTAAACTTTTTCTTTTAAAAAGTTGATTAGATTTATTAGAGAAAAAATTAAATGAAATAATAATTAGTTAACATAGGTCTAAAGTTGTTTCATTAGTAGCATTAAAACACTTAAAACTACATTGAGTGATAGCAAATTAGTAAAGCATATTATAAGCTTTCCTTTCTATGTAAAGTACGCTTCATAAGCATTCTTAGTGTACTTTTTTGCAGTCACTTTAAAATAAATTTAGAATTTTTGTTAACAAATACAGCTTTATCTTAAAAGCAACTTGACATTGTCTGTCAAGGGCCTAAAGAATTCATATTCTACGACCTAGTATGTCTGTTTTAAAGAAGTAATCAGGCATGCAAACATACAGTATATAAGGATGTTCATCAAAGTGTTATTTTTAATCACTAGTAAAATATCAGAAGTAGCCTAAACATCCATACAGAATGGATACTGTTAAATTAGGGACAAATAAGGTTTTTGTATAGCCACCAACAATTCAAAGATATTAACAATGTGACATGTTAAGTATGTATGGAGGGGAAGCAGGATACAAAATTAAGTATGTGTGTGTGAATTTTGATTTAAAAAATGCACACAGAAATAAAGATGGAAGGAAATACACCACTATATTAAGTGGTTGTTGAAATGGTTTAAGCACTATTTGTACTTTATATTAAAGATGTGTCTAATAATGATTATATAATAATATTCACTCAAATATATATTGGACATCAAGTTCTAGACTAGGCTCTGGATTATAAAAGTATAGAAAACAGATAAAGTTTTTCCAGTAGAGCTTATATTCAAGTTGTGGGAGACAGCAAGCAAATAATCGGTTGAACTTTTCGAATTGCTGTTATTTGACCATTTTTGACCTAAAAAACTGGCAAATTTATATGGTTCAATCTGATATTTATGTCAGGTGGTGATAAGTGCTGTGGAAAACACTGAAAGTAGGATAGAGATTGAGGTTGCTTGGAGGTGGAAAGTGGCTACCAGGGAATATATGTAGGTGGTTAGGGAAGCTGGATGTGGAGATATCTGAGCAGAGGATTGAGAGAAGTGAGGGAGCTAACTAGAAAAGTATTCTACAGAGATGGTACAGTATATTGAAGTCCTGAAGCATTGCAATTGTGTATTGCATTATGCTTGAGAGAATGCTTTAATATGGTTTTGCAGTGTCGTGTATCATGTGTTCTAAATATGATAGCTTAAGCCAACAATATTAGTACATTAAATTTTCCTAGGCAGTAAAATAGAATTAAGATATGATTATCTTCTGTTTTTTACATATGTGTATTTTCTGGATAACCTTTTCTCTTAAAAGATTTATTTTCTAAGATTTTGTTTACTAAACAAATTGTGTTAATATTTCTGATCAGCACTGAGATAACTAACATTCCCGTATAACTTTCTAGTCAAGAAGCATAGGTAGAACTAATAATAACAGTGTAAATACAGCGATTTTTCTCATTTGTGGGTCCCAACTTACAAACTCAACCTACTTGCTAAAATTATTTGTAACCCCCAAATAAATACTCCTGAAGCTTTCATGGTCATTCATAGACATGTGCAGAGTGGTGAAAATTTGAGTTGCTCAAGGCATATGTTCCCAACTGAGGTTGAACAAGATCATGCCCTTCCTTCTTTCAGCAGTAATATTGTAAGCAGTGTTCTTTTCGTGATCTACTTAGGGCCATGTCTTTTGCATTTTATATATTTTGGGGGGTGAGATTTTGCAGTTTAAAGTGACCCCCAAGTGTAGTGCTGAAGTGCTGTCTAGTGTTCCTAAGTGCAATAAGGTCTTGATATATCTTATGGAGAAAATACATGCGTTTGATGAGTTTCATTCAAGTATGAGTTATAGCGCTGTTAGCAGTGAGTTCAGTGTTAATAAATCAACAATATATATTAAATAAGGTGTCTTTAAACAGAAATACACATAAAACAAGATTATTTATTGATAGTCTGATGAAGATGTGACCAGAGGCTTGTAGGAACTTAACTCTGCATTTCCCTTAGGAGAAATCCTTTGATATGGCTAATTCATTGTTTGTGGCAACTTTGTAGAACTTAACTACTGTAAATAACAAGAATTATGTTATATAATAATTAATTATGGCAGTTGTAGGTTTTTGAAATATTGAAACTGGCTTGAAAACTCCTTAACCTCCACTGTAGATTCTTATCTGTGGTGGAGCATCCACTTAGAGGTGGATTAGTAATAAGCTGGTGAAAACTTTTTGTCCTGAGAAAGAATGGCAGTGAAAATGCAAGAACTTAAAGAAATTGCTATGGATCCTGTAAGATTCAAGATCTTTGCATTGTGATATTCAGCCTTTGACATTGTTTTAAAAAATATTTCTGGTTGAAAACTGTCCAGAGAGAGGAATGGTAAAATATCCTAACTCACTATGAATCTTTACCTTGGTTTGACTTTTCCTAGTCTTAACTGTTCCTGATTGTGTGTTGACCAAAATCTTGAGAAGTTTTAGGAAAGATGGAGCACGGGTTTTAGAAAGGGTTAAGTAATCATTTATTACCTGTGACTGGCTTTTAAAGAAACTGGCATTAAATAATATCCTTAAAGATAAAAAACACTGAATAAAATTAAAGGAAATTTAGCCTTTTCTCTAAATTTAACTAATTGACAAATTCTTAACCACTCTAAATATGACGTTGCAGAATTTGAATTTAAAATTATTATAAATGTAAGACTTGTTAATATTTTAAAGCCAGCACGTAAGAATCATAATTATTCGTAAGCATTTCTAAAGGGCTATATACAGTTAGGCAGCTCTGAAAAAATAGTTTTAGTGAGGAAAACTGCAAGTTAATAAAAGAAAGCATTTATAAAAATTGAAGCTTGCTTTCTTTACATTACACATTTCACATAGGCCTTGCTGAATTATTAATACTTAAGTTGCAAATGTCCATTAAAGATGAATGATTGTGCAGAGCTGAGATCATGTCTTAATGATGGTAAGTGCATTGTACAAAACATGTACTTAATTAATGTATCTTCAGATGAATTAGTCTTCCTAGTTCAAGAATCATTTCTCAGCTAGTCTATTCCAGGAAAAACCTAGCTAGTCTGGACCTCAGAATGATATATAGATGCTTTCTCATCCCATTTCTTGTAAGTCATCAGTCAACTAAGGGACTTTTTTTGACTTAGGAAATTGAAAATTTCGGGTGGTTTATCTGGCTTCAGGTAGAACTAAATCAAAGTGTTAAATGATGTTCTTTTAGGGCTCTGTTTTTGTTGCTTGGCACTGAAAGTTGCAGCCATTATTTTTTGCTACTCTAGAGAGAATCCTATCTGTTAGATTGTCTCATTGGCCATATAACAGATCTCAGTGAGGGACTGTGATTGGTGCTTCTTGTGTCATATGCCATGTGCTTGCATGTGTGTGTACACATATATGTGTACATGTTGATTTGTTATATAAACAAACATACAGTATGCTCTCTTTTGTGTCTCTCTTTGTCTGAACAGTATGCTTGTGACTTTTAGCTTATTTTCATTTCTGTATATTACATTGTATGAATAATCAAGTTATATATCTTGCTGATGGGCATTTAGATAGTTACATATAGTGCTGGTATGAACATTCTTGTATGTGTCTTTAGATAAATAAAGACATGCATTTCTTTTTTATTCATATGTATACATGTCTGTTGGGTATATAGCTAGGATTGAAATGGTTGGGTCAGATGGTTTGTATTTATTGAATTGCAGATATTATTAAACAGTTTTCTGAATTGGTTGTATCAGTTTATACTTCTGTCAGTAGCATATCAGAGTTCTGGTTGCTCCACAGTCTTTTCAATGTTTGTTTTTGTCTTTTTAAAAAACCTTACTCATTGTGATTTTGATTTTCATTTCTTTGATGATTGATGAAGTAGAGCATAATTTCTTGTTTATTGGGTCTCTTTGTTGTGGATGAAATGCTTGATTGAGTCTTTGCCCATTTAAAAAGTACTAGGTTGTCTGTATTATTGGTTTATAGGAATTTTTAAAATATATTTTAGACATGAGTCTTTTTTTTTTTTAATCAAAATATGCATTGCAAATATTTTCTCCCACTCTGGGTTGCATTTTCATTCTCTTAATGGTGTCTTTTGGTGGACAGAAATTCTAAATTGTAATGTAATCCAGTTGCTCCATTTTGTCAAATACTTTTTGTGAACTCTAAGAAAATCTTTGTCTACTCCACGATCATGAAGAAGCTCTCCTGTTTTTTTCTAAAAAGCTTTACTTTTTACCCTTCACATTTAGATTCATAGTCTCTCTGAACTGATTTTTGTATATGGCTTGAGGTAGTAGTCAAAACACATTTTATTTCTTGTGGATATCCAGTTAACCCAGTATAATCTGTTGGAAAAAACCTTCCTTTCTCCACTGTACTGTAGTTTGTAATAAATCAGGTGATCATGTTTCCTCATACCTCTTTTGGTTAAAAAAAAAGTAGTAGTTCCATTTACATATATTTAAAAATATTGTCAAGACTAAAACCCAGTCAAAGTAAAGATAATTCTAGAAGAAAGAATTGTAATTTTGATCTTAAAAATCCTTTGCTCTCATTGCAGCAGAATTGACTATTTAATTGACTTCTCAAGTTTTCTTTTCTAGGAGATAAATAGAAAATAAATAAAATGACATGCACTTTTAGTATCAAGCCTTATGCATTACCTTGTGTTCAGGCTTCACACCTCTCTATAAATAGATGGATATCCTTTTCCTCTTTATGAATGAAGAGAGGGAATGGCTGGAGAAGAGACTAAGTGACTTAGAAGAATAAAACTTTCTTCTCTAGTTCTCTGTTAAATGATGTCATTCATTCAGCAAGAAACATACTATAGAGAACAATAATAAACCTGTCAAAATATCCTCTGCTTTTGATTAGCACTGGGCTATTTATTCTCACAGATTTCATATAAGTAGTATAAAGTTGTTTATTCTCAAGTAAATCTGTATTTTAACTTCTGGAAAACATGAATGTTGAGAATCATTGGGAAGAAGCATTAATTAACAGATCATGTATCAACTTATTTTTTAGACATAACCTTTCTTATTTTCTCCTGGAAGGAGTTTTATATTCACAGTGTTTATAGAATTATTAGCAGAATGCAGAGAGCCACAGAGTCTCATGAATTAAACTCTGGTTTATGCAGAAAGATCTAGGTTCATATTCTGCTTCTGTTAGTTGTGTGATCATAGGCATTTCTTGAGTCTGTTGCCATATGTAGGAAATGAAGATGGTACCTAGCCTGTCTACTTTCGAGGTTATCGTGAAGTATAGTATAATGAGAAAGTTCTTTGTTATTTTAAAGCACGGTATCACTAGAGTGGTTAAGACCGTATGTTCTGCCACTTAATTTGCTGTTGGATAAAATATTTAACTTTTTTAAGCCTCAGTTTTCTCATGTGTAAATGGGAATAATACCTACCTCCATAGGTTTTTGAGAGTTTTAAATGAGATAATGCTTATAAAGTATAGTGCTTGGCATATTGGACATAATAAATGGTAAACCATTATATACATTTATTCGTTATGTACTATGTACTGGGGATATTTTATATAAATTATTTAATTCACAGGAAAATTCTATGTAGTAAGGAGTGCTTTTCCCCGATTTCACAGATGAGGAGAAATGCCAGAGGTTAATTGATCAAGGTCATATAACCAGTATAAGTGGTTTAGTTTGGATTGAAACCTAAAACTTTTTCTTTTCCGTTGTACTCAGATACCTTTAAATTTATGCTGTAGCTATGTTTACACCACATAGACAAATCACCTTGGATATCGTTACAGAATTTTTCGAAAACCGAATTTTGTATATTTCCACGGTTTTCAAGAATCTTCTATCCTAACATTCCTAGGTTTCTTTAATTTACTCAATAGGCCATAGCCGCTACTACAGAAATAAACTTGCTTTGTTGATATATAATTAAGAACAGTTAATGGTTTGTTTACAAACCACTTGACTTGAGTCTGGCTGAGTTAGCTATTACAGAGTAACTTTAGATTTCACCTCCGGAAGGGGAAAAAATACTCTTTGATTTTATTCTCTATTTGTAAGGAGCTTTCTTTTAGTTAAATTGCAAAACCGTAATGACTTTATAGCTAGGGGAAAAGGTCAAAAGACCCAGCAGTAAAAAAGTACCTAACCTTAAATATTTCTGGGTGAAGTTTTTTGATGCTGAATCTAGGGAAATAAAAATAGCCATTGTATTCAAAGGAAATCTGGAGAATTATAAGGCTTTTTTTTTCCTCCTGAAGTAGTCCAGTTTTTGAACTTGGAAAACTAATGAAAACCATTAAAATATTCTTCAGCAAAGTACCTCCTATTTGATGGCATTTGACATATACTCCATTGCTGTGAAATGGGCAGCATTCAAACAAACTCTCACTTGATGTTATATATTTATTTAAAATACATTTTAAAAAGAGTTTTTGTGGAAAGATTTGTGTATTTGAGACTGAAAGATTTTCTGTTGGCAGTTCACCTATTAAGTTGAATTTTTAAGTCATTGGAAAAATAAAATAGGATTTATGAATCTTATCAATTTAGAATTTGTCTATTATGTGGAGTTAGCTGTAGGTATTTGTGAAAGATAATTTGGTGTTTGTAGGACATAATAAAACATTGTTACCTAACTTTAATCCGTCTATGTTTTTGTTGTTGTATCTGGGTATAATCTGTATAATTCTTTTTTTTTTTTTTTACACCTACAGCACCTGGTCTTCCTAGATGGTCTCCCATCCAAGTACTAACTCTGCTTAGCTTCCGAGATCAGATGAGATAGGGCGTGTTCAAGATGGCATGACTGTAGACTGTATACTTCTTTAGACTTTTTTTTGACTAAACTGTTTCTTGCCTACCCTCAATTAAAAAAAAAATTATTGGTTTGATGCACTAGTTATACTCTTTCATAATACTTTTTAAAATAAAAACTACCTAAGTAAAAGTTCATTATTTTAGTACCTGAACTTATCAGCATAGGAATGAAAAATAAATTTTGAGAAGCATTGAATTAACGAATTATTACATAAATCAGTATTTTTTCATAGGAAAAAATGGGAAATAATGATTAGTTAATGAGTCTGTAGCTTACAGAAAAATCGCTTCTACATGAGTTTTTAAAACTCCATTTATCTCCTTGTATTCACTTGTTTTTATGTTTTCACTTTATTCAGTACTTTTTTGATCCACTAATATGAAATAGAATTCTTGAATAGTATTTGGAAATGATAACCTGATAGTACTTTGTCTTTTTAATACTTATTTGTATATATGATGTCATAATATCAGTATTATTACAAACTCAGTGGTCCCAAGTTATTGTACATAATTAACTGACGTTTTAAAAAGTTTTACACACCAGTCCAGTATAATTTTCAAAAAAAAATTTTGGGATCGGTGTGGGGTTGCCAGCTTTTAATTTTGTTAAAAAAAAAAAAAAAAGACATTAGGAAAATAACAGAAACCTCCTTTCATACCAAAGAGAATTGACATAAATTCAGAATATGGAAGTCTTTAAATTGAGTAAATCTAGCTTCATGGAAAATGAGGTATATTTTCTGGATTTTACTCACCTCGCTGAAGATCAGTTTGGGGGACCCAGTAGCCTAAACACAGTTTGATTACATTACCCTTTTCAGGTTTTTGTCCTAGCTCTCTGATGGTTCTTTGTCAGTTTCTTGAATTGTCTCTTCTACCTTAGTAGGTGGACATTGATACTTTCAGAGTTTCTGTCCAAAACCTTTTATTCTCACTTACCTTGGTTGCATAAATTATGCATCTGTGAATTATTCATGTTCTGAGAATTAGCGTGAGATTTTCTACTTCTAAAATGGAATAATACAATCTTTTGCTGAAGGTTTTACTCTTAGATTTTACTTTGAGCTAATTTAGAGCAATCACCTATATACCGTAAGTCAGAGAAAGCAAGTTAAATGATCTTCCTCACCATTGTGCGTGACATTATGAAAGTGCACATTATATACAAAAGAAAAAATGTGAATGATTGGATATGTATATGATATGTATAAGGGTGGGTAATTTGGATGAAAGAGTAAAAGGAAATTTACACGGTTACTCTTAGGGTTTTGGTTTAGACGATAGGGTATTTTGTAGTGTCATTTATTTAGATAAGTAATTCTGATGGGTATTAGTATTGGGGCTGAAGGGAAGATGGTGAATTCTGTTTTGAACAAGTACAGTTCTAAGTTTTTTGTAGAGTCCAGCAGGCAGTTGGATATTTGGAACAGAAGCTCTGAAGGGAAATGTACAAGCTGACATATCTTTAGGAGCTCTCAGCATTAATGAAGTTATTGTGTAAAGATAAAATGCAATTAGAATGATGTTTTAAAAACGTTTTATCTATTGTGTCATTCCCCTTTAAAATTTTTTAGTAGAATAATCCAAATTAAATTAAAAATAAAAAATAAATAAAAAACAAAACAAAGATCAAATTCCTTCCATAGCATACAAAGCCCTCGTGGCCTGGCAGCTGTCTGCTTTAAAGCTTATTTCATGATGCTTTCTCTCTTGCCTAACTTAGGGTCCAGCCTCACTGGTCCCTTTCCCTTTTTCTGATATGCCAAGTCTTTTTATTTCATTGTCTCCATATAAACTGTTCTTCTTTTCTCAAACTTTTTTTTCCTTACTGATTTACCTCCATATTTACTCTTATTTGAATAATGTCCCAATAATAATGTTAAATGAATGTTTTCTAGGCATCGGGGAAATGAAGAAGAGAGGCCTTGCTGTAAAATAGATGAGTGAAACAGACAGGTGAATAGATAAGTTTAGTAAGTGATAATTTCAAACTCCTAGGGAATAGTTTGACAATTGTTGGGCTAGCTTACTGTCTGTCCTTCAGTCACTTTACTTTTGTCTTTAACTAGAGTACCTTCACTTTCTTCTGTTTCTTCAGCATATAATATAAGAGTTCTTGCCTTTAAAAACTTTGAAAAATACCACATATGCTCAATTGTATGTACAAGATCTGTACACTGAATTACCTGAGACCACATAGCTTCTTGGAGGTGGTGATTGCATCTGATCTGTGGCTGGAAGGGCAAGATGAATGTTAGCTGAGCAAAGGAAGTATAGAGACAGAGGTAGTAGTTTTAATTCTTGGCTGTTCATCAAAATTATCCTTGGAACTCTTCAAAATATATATACCCTTGTGATAGTTCATCAAGCTGAGCATTAATAATTTGTGTGCTTATCTGTATGTATCTGTGCTTTAATAGAAAATTAAAAATAATATTTAAAAATGTAAAAAAATACCAAAATTTACAGCTGGACTGAATTCCAGACCTATGAAATCAGAAACTCTTGCTTTTTGTTCTTGTGTCATAGATAATTCTGATACTTAGCCATGGTTGAAAACCTCTGTCATAGAAGATTGCAATTTAGATTAGGTTGTCTGTTAGGAAGGATGTAGAGTAGAATTAGGTAGAGATGAAATGACCAGATACAAGTTGTACATTCCTATTAAGCTTAGATTTTAACCTATATCCCTGGATGGGTGTTTTGTTTTTTGGGTTTATTTTGGAATAGCTTTATTAAAGAATAATTCCCTGCACAATAATTTAAAGATTGCAATATAAGTTTTCCTATATGAATACACTGTACAACCATCACTACAATCAAGATAATAACCATATTCATCACCCCTCAAAGTTTCTTCATGCCATTTTGTAATCTCTTCCTACTACATTTTGCTCCCTTCTCCTACATACCCCGGCAATCACTGATCTCCTTTTGGTCACTATAATTGGGGATGTGGATTGTTGTCAGGTATCTTTTCTATATTTGTATAGATGATCTTACGGTTTTGTTTTTTAGTCTGTCAATATAGAATGAATTGCATAGAACCAAACATGCGTACATATAAAGCAATTTTACATTTTGAGGATAAACATTTGATCATGAAGTGTTATCCCTTTATATAATGTTGGCATTGATTTGTTTAGAATTTTTGCATCTGTTCATGAAGAATATGGATTTTTAGTTTTGTTTTCTTGTAATGTCTGTGTCTGGTTTTGCTATTAGTAATGCTGGCCTCATGGAATGAGTTAAGAAATATTCTTTTGCACTATTCCGGAAGAGTGAGTGGATTGACATTTCTTCCTTAAATGTATAATACTCAGTATAGTCAGTATTCAGCAGTAAAACCCCCTGGGCTTGGAGTTTTATTTGTTATTAAGTTTTTAACTATAACTTCAATTTCTTTAGAAATATTTTATATGTCCATTTCTCCTTGGGTGAGCTTTGGTAGTATGTGATCTTCCAAGGAATTTGTCCTTTCATCTAAATTGTTCAATTTATTAATGTTAAGTGATTTATAATCTATCTTTTAAAAACATATATAAAAAATGGAGATATGATGAAATCACCCTTTTAAATATACAATTCAGCAATTTTCCATCACCAGTAACTAACTGAATCCTTTCATCACTCTAAAAATAAACCTCTTACTGTTAGCAATCACTTTCTACCACATGCCCCCTCCTCCAGTCTCTACAACCACTAATCTCCTTTTTTGTCTCTATGAATTTGCCTGTTTGAACATTTCATATAAGTGGAATCATACAGTATGTGACCTTTTGCAACTGGCTTCTTTCACTTAGCATAATGTTTTTAAGGTTCATCCATGTTGTAGCATGTATCCACACCTCACTCCTTTTTATGGCTGAATAATGTTCCATTGTAAACCATATTTTGTTTATCCATTCATCAGTTTATGGACATTTGAGTCATTTCTACTTTTTGCCTGTTGTGAATAATTTTGCTATGAACACTTTTTTGTGTGAACATGTTTCCTTTTTGGTACAGGCGTACCTTGGAGGTATTGTGGGTTTATAGTAAAGTAAGTTGTAGTCTTTTTGCTGGTGGAGAGGGTCATACCTTCAATTTGTAAAAAATGCAACATCTGTGAAGTACAGTAAAGAGAAACACAATAAAATGAGGTATGCATATGTGTATCTAGGAGTGGAATTCCTGGATCGTATCATAATTCTATGTTTAACTTATTGAGGAACTGCCAAACTATTTCCAAAGCTGCTTCACTATTCTCAACACTTATGTATGAGGGTACCCATTTCTCCACATCTTTGTCAACACTTGTTTATCCTTTTATTATATTCATCCTTCTGGATATGAAGTGGTATCTTGTGGTTTTGACTTGTATTTCCTTGATGGCTAATGATGTTGAGCATCTTTTCATATGCTTATTGGCTATTTTTATATCTTCTTTGCAGAAGTAATTTGTTCAAGTCCTTTGTCTATTTTTAAATTAGATTATCTTTTTATTAAGTTGTAAAGGTTCTTTATGGACAGATGATTTGCAGATTTTCTCTCATTCTTCAGGTTATCTTTTCATTATCTTGATAGTGTTCTTTGAAGCACAAAGATTTTAATTTTGATGATTCCAGCTTATCCATATTTTTCTTTGGTTGCTTGCTTTTACTGTCAAGTTTTTAATAGTGGTAGAATACACATAACATAAAACTGACCATTTAATTCATTGTTAAGTATACAGTTTAGTGGCATTAGGTGCATTAACATTGTTGGGCAGCCATCACCACCATCCATCTCCAGAACTATTTTCATTTTGCCAAATAACCATTCAGCAATACCTCTTCATTTCATCCCCTTCCCTAGTAACCACCATTCTACTTTCTACCTCTATGAATTTTACTACCCTAGGTACCTCGTATAAGCAGAATCATATAGTATTTGCCCTTGTGCTTTTTAGGCTCATATATAAGAAACTATTGTCTAATCCGAGATCACAAAGATTTACACTTATGTTTTCTTCTAAGAATTATCATTTTAGCTCCTATATATGTCTTTGATTCATTTTGAGTTAATTTTCATATATGATGTGAAGTAAGGATCCAACTTTCTTTTAAATGAGGGTATGTATTCAGTTGTTTTAATACCATTTGTTGGAAAGGTTTTTCTTTTTCATTGATTCATCTTGGTACCCTTGTTGGAATAATTATCTTTTAAGTATAGAATCTATACCGATATCACTTGTTTTTTTCTTAATATTGATAATCTGTATTTTTTTTTTTCCTGATCAGTCTCACTAGAGATTTCTCAATTTTATTGTTTTTTTCTTTTTCCTTTTTTTTTTTTTTTTTTTTTTTAAGGCAAGGCAACCCTTGGTTGACCTCACAGATTGCAAGGACTTTGTTAGCATACAATCCCTTATTTTTTAGTCTTTAGGCCTACAGCACCTTGTCTTCCTAGGTGGTTTCCCATCCAAGTACTAACCAGGCCCGACCCTGCTTAGCTTCCGAGATCAGACGAGATTGGGCTTGTTCAAGGAAGCATGGCCGTAGACGGTTTTTTCTTTAAAAAAACGTTTTTTTGGTTAATTGGTTTTTCTCTATAGTTTTTGTTTTCTATTTCATTGATTTCTGTTCTTATTTCTTCTTTTCATATGGGTTATATTAAACTTTTTCTAATTTCTTAAGGTGGAAGGAAGCTGACATCATTGACTTGAAACTTTTCTTCTTACATATTTTTACTGTTATAAATTTCCCTGTAAGTACTGCTTTTGTTGCTTTCCACAGATTTTAATATGTTGTGTTTTTGTTTTCATTTAGTTGTATTATTTTCTAATTTCTCTTTTGATATCTTTGACTCATGAGTTATTAGAAGCATACTATTTTGAGAGATTTGGGGATTTTTGAGATATTTTTCTTGATTTCTAATTTAATTCCCTTGTGGTCATAATAAATATGACTTGAATCTTTTAAAAGTTATTCTTTGCAGGTAACTTAATTCATTCCTCCTTTCCTCCCTCACTCCCTTCCTTTTTGCCTGCCTGCCTATGGTTGTTTTAGGGTTGCTTTAGGGTTCATAGTGTGTATACATCTTTAACTTACTACAAGTATCTTGAAATGATATTATATCATTTCATATGTAGTATAAGGGTTTTACAACATTGTATTTTCCTCACATCTGGCTGTCGTGCAATTATATTTTACTTCTCTGTATGTTATAAATGTCATAATATCTTGCTGTCCTTTTTGTTATAAATAGTCAATTATCTTTTAAAGAGATTAAAAAACTAAGGGGAATAGTCTTTTATATTTATCCTCATTTACCATTTCTGGTGTTTTTCATTGCTTTGGGTAGATCCATACTTACATCTAGTATCTTTTTCCTTCTGTCTGAAGAACTTCCTTTAACTTGTCTTCTAGTGAATGTCTGTTGGTGGTGGTGTTGGAGATGTCAAGTTAACATTTTGACATCCTCTTTATTTTACCTTTGTTTTCAAAAGGTATTTTCTTTGGCTATCATTCTTAGTCAATAGTTTTTTTCAGTACCTGAAAGATAAACTTCACCATTTTGGGTCTTGTGTTTCTAGTCATTGGTCTGCTCTCAATCTTATTTTTCTTCCTGTGTATGTAATGTGTTATTTTTCTCTATCTACTTTAAGATATTCTTTTTATTACTGGTTTAAAGCAACTTGGTTATGATGTGACCTATGGTAGTCTTCTTCATGTTTATTTTACTTAGGTTTATTTAGTCTTTTGATCTGTGAGTTTATAATTTACATCAAATTTGAAAAATATTGAGCCATTACTGTTTTATTTTGTATAGCTTCTTTTGCTACGTCTTTATGTTCATTGGAATTTTCTTCATTGGTGTTTAATCTGTTAATCTCAACCAGCATTTTTTATTAATAGAAAAATCAATTTGTTTTTTAAAAAATATCTTTTATATCACTACCTAACATGCTTAATTTTACTTTTTGAACATGTGAACTGCAGTTATAATAACAGATTTAATGTCCTCATCTGATAAATCTGTCATGTATGGGACCTTTTCTTTTGACTAATATTTCTCATTATTGATGGTATTTTCCTGTTTCTTTGCATGTCTTCTAATACTTGACTGAATGCTAGGCATTGTCAATTTTATCTGTTTTGGTTCTGGAAATTTTTTTATTCTTATAAATATTTTTGAGCTTTGTTAAAAGTTCATTGGAAATGGCTTTATTCTTTTGAGGCTTGCTTTTAATCTTTGTTAGGTGGGACCAAAGCAATCTTTAGTCCAGAGATCATTTTGTCCCTCTACTGAGGCAATGACATTTTGAGCACTATGTTTGACGTCCTGTGAATTATGAGGTTTTATACTCTGGTTGGTAGGTATACAAACTGTTTCTGGCACTGTGTGAGCTAGTTGTTAAAATGTCAGGAAGTTTGCGAGCTGGTTTAATTCTTAATAAATAAAGTCATATAATTTTACAATTAAATCGGTTATATTAAGAACAAAGATAATAAATCCTCCAAACTCATTAACTTCTAATTATATTATTACATATTATTATTTTTGTACTTTGGTGATAATTTACATGTATTGTATCTTTATGGTAGAAATATTATATTAATGCGCTACCATGTATCTCTTCCCAATTTCGCACTCAGAGATATCATGTGATAGTGTGAAATTGGCCCTGGATGGGGATATTCACATCAGACATTGGTACTGGTAACCCTGTAAACCAGGAACTACAAACTACTAACTGCCCCCAGTTGTTACACATTTTCCAGCACTCCCCTGGCTATGGATATCTTTCCCTATGCTCCTTATGGGTGGGTTTCCAGGCCTTTTCCATGTCTTGGATACACAACAAGAAGTGTGATGAATATTCAGCTCAAGACTCAAGGGGGAATCTCAGCATCTTATGAGGTCTTCTTTGCTCTTTCTACAGCTTCCTCTTTTCTGATACAATGTTCTGGGGATCCTAGCTACTTTGGTCTCCCCCAGACTCCTCACTTCATCTTCTTAACTCAGAGAGGCTGTTGCACTTTACCTGGTATCACCCTCCCTGCTCTGCAGCCTGGAAACTCCAAACAGTGAGCTGGGGCAATTAAAGGCTTTGCTTCTCCTTTTTCATTGACCACTGTCCTACCTTATCTGATTTTCAATGTCTGAAAAACACTTTCATATATTTTGTCCAGATTTTTAGTTGTTTCAGGAGGGAGCGTAAATCTCATTTATTTTACTCTGTCTTGGCCAGAAGCAAAAGTCCCTTGGAAAGGTATTAGATTAGGAGAATGGCAATTGTGCATTTTAGATGACTCTGTAGACCATGCACTTGTACGAGATAAGACTTAAAGTAGTGGGACCAATTACAAGGCAGGTGAATTAGATCAAGTGATGATGAGGCCTAAGGTTGGTCATGGTTGATGGTGCTAGAGCGGCTGGGAACAATTTGAGAAATATGTAGGGGGAAAACTCTGGTGCAGGGTTTCTAAAAGGATCGTGAGCCATTTACATTTTAATTACCTGTGGTATTTGATAAAATGAGGATTCTGTGTGCTGCCCTTTTTTTTTTGTTTATCGAATCTGAATTTCTAAGGGCAAAGTTTAGAAATTTGCATTTTAAAAAAATACCTAGGGTAATGCTTACAACTAAAGTCTCAGAAGAAACTGATGCAGTTTTTTCAAAATATCGTCATTCTTGGGGAGCCACCAGTGGAATTTGGGATGAACTGAAGTGGTTAATTAACAACAAAGATTTTTATGCATGCTTGTCCAGAACTGCCGAATCTGAATTCTGGGGTCATTGGTCTTGAATTTATTAAGCACACTAAAGTTTGAAAACCAATAAACTAATATACTTCATGGACATAATCTCTTTTTAGCTTCATTATAATCTTGAGAAGTAGTAGGCAGGTAGTATGTCTCTTGTTTTATAGATGAAGTAATGATGTGCAGAAAAGTGGCTTTTTTTTGTGGTCAGTTATTATTGGAGGCAGGGAATCATATTCCCATCTCCTTCCACCAAATCTGTTGCTCTTTCTTCTACTTTTCTGTTGACATTGAAATAGGGTTATCTCTAAAACCTGTAGTAGGTATTTAAAACATTGGATCTGTGGTTCCAAACAATTTAGGGAGCCAGAAGAATGTTCTCTTTTTTGGTCATACTTTGTACCAAATAAAAATTCGGTTCAGCTCTCTGTAGCAAGTAACTGTGATAAGCTTGTCTGGGAAAGGTGTTTCTTTCTGTCTTTGACCATTATCGCAAATGCTTTTTACAACTGACTTTGAATATCTCATTCTTTTTTTTTTAAATTATTTAAAGACATAGTATAGTGTACATATTTAGTATTTTCTCATAACAACTGAAAGATTGGGTACTAAATATGAGTCTATAGTATAACCTTTGTTTTGAGCTTTTTTCCAAGTTCTTATAAAACTAAAAAAATCTCAGTGTTTTATAATTTAGGTTGTGTTTAGCCTAGACTTCAAAGTTTTATTTTTATAGTAAGTTGTGTGGCTTATAACTTTGCTTTATCACTGGAACCGATAATATTTTCTAATGAGGTTTTCTTTAGTCTTTTGATGTGATTTCATATGAGATCCTGTAATCTATTTGACACAGTAGTACCAGTGTTAGACTGCAAACAATAAGAAAAGTAATTATTTTTAGTCAAGTTTGATTTTTAGATTTGTTTTTGAAATTCTTGAATAGTCACTGAAATTCTTGAGTAGTCAATGAATTTTATTAGTATGTGAAAACAAGCAAAGCTCTGTGGCGAGGAATAAATAAGACCTTAGGAATAGAATTTAAATGGATTATTTTCCATTTTGTATGCTTTTAAAAAGGCAAAATAGCTAAGTTTCTTAAATTTCAGGAAGTAAGTTACTGTAGTTAAATAAGTCAAATAAAAAGTTATTGTAGGTTGTCACAATTCAGAGTAGTTTTCGTCCTCTAGAAAGCATGTAGCATTTGTGCAAAATGCTTAAATTTGAAATGTGTAGTGACTAAAATGAATGCAATGTAGAGAATATGTTTTTGCTAGTTTAACTTCCTTGCTTGTTAAATTTATAGCAACTTTAACATTTGGGAATATCTAAAATTATTAATATTTTATGCATTAAAGTCTTTTTTAACATTTGAAAACAGAATAGAGACTTGTTTGAGGGCAGATATCAGTATTTCCTAATCACCATTAACTATTTTTTCTTCCAATTAAAAAAAATCAAGGTATAATTGACCTATTAGTTTCTACTTTATTGTTAATGAAAGTTTTTACTGAGAAGATCTGGCAGGTTAACACAACTTTAGGAAGACATTTTACCCATAAAACAGTGTAAGGCTATCTGCATTTTCTGGGTAGATTTTTAGGTTTTTTTATTACATAAGAACTTGGAACAGCACACTGTGGTGAATCATTTTAGAATATCATTCATAGGTTTCTTTCTTCGATGTATTTGAATAAGTGTTTTTTTGTAGCTCATTCTTTCTACTAATAAACTGGTAGAAATGTCTTAAATTTTATATAATGCTTTTCTTCATCATTGTAAGCACATTAATGTGTTTCTCAGACTTATAATCTATAACAAAGTCCATTTTTAAGGAATGTTTATATAGCTACTTGGTTTATTTCTCATTTATTTTGTCACATTTATTTTCTATTTACTTCCAAAATAATGTTGACAGATTAGTCACAGAGGAATATCTAATCAAAACAAAAATATTACTTTAAAAGACATTGAATGTATTGAGGTTACATTTAAGAGAAAGTCATGATCTTTTTTACTGCATTCTTAAGTATTACAGATTTATTTTCTATCATTATTGTAAAACACAGAATACTCTTTTATTAATGTCTGAGAAATTATAGACTTCTGGAAAATGATGTGTACCTATGTTGGTAGTCGGAAAATGAATCTAAGGAGTTCTCAAATTTGTAAGAATTTTAATTCAGAATTAAATTTTGAAATATTTTATGAGGGTATGCTGAGAAGCATGTGTAAGAGTTAGCAAATCATCTGTCACTGAAGATAACACATTTTGTAGCTAAATATAAGGAATTATTTGAAATTTATTAGAAAATGCAGTGTGCTTTGTTTAGAAATATCAGTTTTATCCACAAATTTGTAAACAGTAACACATTCATAGTGACTATATTGTGGTTTCCCTTCACAGATATCAAGTTTTGCTAGTACAACTATATAAATAATTAATACCTGAAGTCTCAGTGTAACATGGACATTAACAGTGATGACAGATAAATGCAGACGCTTGGGAATCAAATACTAGGCGAAACACTTTAAAAAAGGTAAGAAAAAAAAATGTAATCTTAATTAAGGCCAAGCAGGCTTTAGTAAGTAGAAGTGATTGACTGAAGTTTGTTTTCCAATGTATCAGGTTTTTTAGAAACACGTCTTGCACTATCCTGCACTATCTTAATACTGATAGAACTCAGCTGTATCAGTTCTGTGAAAATAATATTTGCATATATCCTTGCTTGGTAAATACAATAATGGATGATATTCCTATAGCAAACCCTATCCAAATAGGGTAGTAATGTGGCTGACTAGAACTTGTTAGAGTGCTAGAGTAGGCCTGTCAGTGTATATATACTTGGAGACCCATCTTATTTTGTGGATCCTCTTTGCCATCAATACCACACACAGTAGAACGTAATTTTTTGCAATGTTTGTGAAAGTTTTTCTGGGGTGGGTACAAAGGAGTTGGCAGTTGGAATCTATGTTTCAAGTTCTGTTTTCACTGGGCACCCTCTTTATGTTAATTTCAAACTTTTTAAAAATGTTATATTAAATTATTTTACTTAGACAGTTACTTTAATGTAGTATTAAATTATTTTACTCCTATATTGTGCTTTTCAAGAATTTACAAGGCATATTTGGGAGAGGTTGCATCCATTAGCCCTGTTCCCTTTCTAGCTGACTAATACATAATCTATTTTTTGGTAGGTGGTAACTCTAGTTTACAAAGCTTGATAATTGCATCAGTTTTTAAATTGTAATCCTTCACCAAAAATAGTGTTAATTATTAGAATATTTAGTTTTATGTTTATAATATTATAAGGTGACAGTTTCCATCATAAATATTGCTAGTCTTTTTTCTGGTGTTCCTCCTGTTTTCAAATGGGTACTCATAATAACCCATTTAGCCAGATTCTCTAAAAAAGGATGTCATAATATATTATTATAAATAAAACTGTTATTAACTATACTGTCCAAGAAATAGAATGTAATTGAGTTAATTATAATATCTGATCAACTAGGTCCTAAAACTAGAAAGTCTTTATTGTTTTTGTCCTTGCTGAAAATTTATATGCCCAAAATAATAGAAATTTCCCTTTATAATAGAATCTTGTAGCACTTTAATAACCATTAAGGTTATCATGTAGATAGAAAGATATAAAAGATTTAGTGGACTCTTGGTGCGTGTAACCTAAATATTTTTGTTGTTCATTCCCCAGTTTTTCATACTTGAAGGCCAAAATTTGGAAACGCCTCTAGAATAAGAGTTTATAAATTCTGTATGAGAACTTTTATCAAGGGCAGCCTTTGGGTCACCTCAAAAAAATATTGCCTGAGACTGTAGAAAAGAACTGAGTCTCATTGTGACTCAAATTAATATTGAGTTGTTGTAAAGATTAGTATATTTCAAGCTCTTTTTGGTTTTTGTTGGTTCCTAAAAATCCTTTTCCAATTTCTTAGTATCTCTGAGGCTACAAAGTTACCAAGAAGTACCAAAGATGTTACTATGAACAGATAGTCTGTTACCTGCTATTTCCTCTTGTTATAGGAGGGATGAATCTATTAGTGTAAGTTAATTTGCTTTTTTTAATTCTTTTTTTTTATTATTTTATTTTAAAGAAAGGAATTTAGGAAGTTCTAGTATTCTACATGGCTGAAGCTGAGAGTCTGAAACCCTGATGCTTAAGCTCTTTTCTAGATCATAGCTCCAACTCCTTCAGGATATAAGGAAAAGAGATATATTTCCACAATGATAGATCTTTGGTTGTACAGGTAAGTTATTTAGTCTTGCAGTAGTGAAGACAACTACAGTTTGATTTGGGGGATGAGAGGAGCTTGTTAATTTTCTATAGTTTCTTTTCTGCATGGAAAATTGTATAGTCTGGCTTAGCTGTTCATAGGACTGTGGAGCTGTAGGAAATGGGTTGGGGATGAAATATTTTCCCGCTCTTTTCCCAACAGGTAGATAAATGAAGTGGCTGAGTTTATTGGAATCTCTAGAGCATTTACCTATTTTTGACACCCTAGGTATTTTTGATATAAGGGCATTATGAAATTCCTTGACTTCTTGTTACTTCCAATTGTCTTTTTAAGTGTGTATTCATTCAGCTCGCTCTATCTATTTATCAGTCAGTCAATCAATCAATCAATCATATGTGCTTCTTAATGGGGAAAGAAATAAGAGATCCTTTTATACAAGACAATACGTAATAGAAGTCCCAGGCATCAGAGAGAGGTGAATATTAAGAACCTCAAGTCGAATTGCATGGGTGGTTCTTCAGGTTTCACTCTCCTACTTTTAACCTTATAGAAACTTTTAATCTTACAGATACGTTTAACCTGATAGTAATAATGGTACTTGCTTGGCTGAAGAAATTTGTCTTAATTATGTAAAAAGCATAGTCTGAACCATTATTAAGCAGTTCATGTTTATATTTTAGACAAGTAGGAAAAGAATCATATTGATAACATTTTCCAATTGCTCTTGCTCTTTTTGCTTTTCACTTTGGTTTGTCTACCTAGTATCATGACCAATTTCCTAAAAACTTCACTTATTAAAACTAAATATTCTGATAGTAAATATGAGCTAGAACGTTGATGCTAGTGGAGGATTGAGTCCCTCAATTCCCAAAAGAAACTATACTACTTTGGTAATTATAGGAGAAGCAAAAAGTTATAGGCATTGTCTTTGAAATCTTTTTGAGATTTCGTTTATTTAGTAAAGGCGATAGTTGGAGTATTTCATTAGGTCAATCATTTTAGTTTAATGTTTATTATTTCAGTTATTATTGATGTACTTCTGCAGATGTGAGCACAGGGGCTAGAAATTTTTGATCTGAAACAAATTTTACTGTTTCAGAGAGTTTCAGAAAAATATAAAGTAAAAGATTCAAATTTGGGGGAAGGGTAGCTCGACAGCAAATAAATAGATGAGATATGTGGAATTATATGTAGAATTTGGGACTTTCTATGAATGGAGAGGCTGAAATTAGGTTGATTAACTCTCCCAGAAAAGCCCTCCAATTGAATGAAAACTATGAGCATGGGAAATTGAGGAAAGGAGTAATTAGTCATATTAACTTCCCTCTGTTCTAGAAAGTGCTGCATCCATTAGTTAGTGTATAATATATAGGCAGAACTTCTTTCTAGTTGCTGGATTGCGTTTTGCCCATATGAATATGTTAACTAAGTTTCTTTAATTCTAAAACTAGAGCGATTGAATTTGCAGTTCCAGTTGGATGCTAAGTAAGATGTTCACCATGTGCCTCCTATTTAGTTAACTGGCAAGAGTATTACTACTTTATAAATGAGTTCCTTTATGTTCCTGTAGCAACATGATTTTTGGCAGGAATATAACTTTGTGTTGCAAACCTCTTCACTGAATTTCTTCAGTAACTGTATTATTATGCTAAATGGAAAACAATTGATTTTAGTCTATAATACTTTGCTAGGCATGGCAAAACAATGTTGAGCCTTGGTTGAGATCATCAGGACATTTTTAGTCCCTTTTTGGTAATTGAATTTTGAAGTCAGGTTATTAGATGACTGCAGAAAGTTTATGTTTTTTTGTATGCCTATCCAAAATAGAAAAGATGAAAAAAGTTTAGAACAGAAAAAAAAATCAGAGATGAGTGTTAAAATTTCATTTAACTGTAATCTTCAGAATATTAAGCAATTTATTACCATAAGTGCATGCAGTATGTTAATTTCAGGCAAGAGATTTTTATAGTCCTCTGGTGCTTCCTTTGCTAAAGAGATCATGGCTTTATTCATAATTTTATTATTAAGAAATTAAAGGACATACTATAAATAAGTCTAATTTATTTGGAAACTTGATGGCTGTGTTATTTTAATAGACTACTGTCTGGATGCAGTAGTCTAAGGCACTGCTTCTCAAACTCTAACAGGCATATAAATTATCAGGAAATCTGATTAATTGGTAGGTCTGGGGCAGGGCTTGATATTCTGCATTCTAACAAATTTGCAGGAGATACCTGTGATGCTGGGTCTCAGGCCACTCTTTGAGTTACAAGAATTTGAAATACCAAAGGGTGTTTGTTATAAAAGTTTTGCTTTAAATATAGCCCAATAACACAGGATTTGAGAACTCTAAAACTTGGGCTTCATTGTAGTTAAATGGAATAAAAACATTTTTAGCAAAAGAAACCAAAAATTTCTTTTTTAATATTAATCAAATTTTGATTACTGGAATGGTGGAGAAATAAAATAGGCCCTCATCGATGGTGTTTTGTAATTACACACACACACACACACACACACACATATGTTTATAAGTAGTTCTGGGTACTAATAAGAATAGGCTTATTTCATTAATAATGGCAAGGCAGGGATTTTGCTCTCATTTGGATTGGTGTGGAAAGAAAAGAAGGGCTAGGAATGCCCATTATTGGGATCATATGAGATTTATATGCTCTTAATTGGCATCACATTTTAAAAAGTAAAGATTAACAGGTTGTTTTTGTGTATTTATAAAATATTACTATTGCCAATATTATAGTCAAACCATAAATTAATGAATATACCCAAATTTACATTGAAGAAATTTCATTAGGTTTTATAAGTAAAATTTATATTTTCTTTGTATATTTACATAGATATTTAATATTTAAAAATCACTAACTTTCAATTGTGACTAATTAAATTTGATTTGAATCAAATTCAGAATTGAATCAAATTAAGTTATTAATATAACCATATTCTGAATATAATAAAATTTGCATTGAAGATGTTTGCATTAGATTTTGTAAGTAAAGTTATTGATTTATGTTTTCTTTGTATATTTACATAGGTATTTAATATTTAAAAATCAGTAATTTCAAATTTGAGAGCTCCAGTTTTGGATACATGAAACAAATAAATTGATATTAATATTTTTTAGTTTGTGCTCTTTTGAAACATCATTTGAAGTTTAACTTAATTTTTTATAATTTAAAGTATATTTATGGGTCATTCAGTGTTTATTACCTGTGAAGAAAAATAATAGACTGTAATCTTGACACAATTTTAACAAAAGAATTAAATGCCAGTTTCCTCTAATGAATCTCAAAACAGTAAAAGTTTATTGTGAGAAATGTATTTCCAAGTTCTGATTGGTGTCCCATACTTATTATTCATGTGATTGCTATGGAATTCTCTAGAACAAATTTTCATGCTTTAATCCCAGATCAGGTTTTGTGAGTCTTATAAGATTTTAAAAAAGTGTTAATTAAAAATTTGAAAGTGTGCCATACTCTGAAATAAAACTGAATTCAACCAACTTATATATTTTACAGGTACTCAAATTCATTTGTTAACAGACAGGAACAGAAAAACAGTTTCTCATGTTTATTTTTTTGTACATGGTAGTGTGTTGCTGTGTCTTCTGTAGTTCTTTATAACCTTTCCACTCTAAGATACTTATAGTTGAGGCAAAAGAGAAATTGTTTTTGATTTGCAGGGGCAGGGTCGTTTGGAGAGTTATGAGGAGAGGGAGGCAGTGGAAAGGATGGCGAAGGGAGGAGGGGAGGATACTGTGAAATTTTCTACTACAGTCATTACTGGCTTCTTTATCCATTGTGCACCCCATTCGAAGTTAGGCAGTGAAGTGGCAAAGTACCTTGTGAAAGCTAAACAAAAGAGCAGTAGAAGAATGGAGACTTGAAACTTATTTTATTTGTTGGGAAATAACCACTAAGCCACTCAAGAGTTTACCCAAATGGATTAATTGGGGCATTTTTTCAATTTTTCTTACATTTTATTTTAGAAACACCAAGCATCCACACAGAAAATGCTCATGTCTTCCAAAATGCCTTAAAACTGTGGCGCATACACATAGATACAGAAGTTCTAAGAAGGAAAGGATGGAGTTATATGTATACTCCTGATTTCTTAAATGTATTTGCTTCTTTCCTTTTTTCTTCTATCCACTTTAGAATACTTCCTTTTACTTGCTAATTTATGGTTCTACTTCTAGGGGCTAGGGAGGCTTGTCTTTGCTCTGTTTTGCTCTTCGCCAGTGCCAGCTAAGATGTGATTTATATCCATCTGGTTAATTACGAAAAAAAAAAAAAAAAATTCTACTGCATCCAGAATACTTTGGGTGCCACATAGCTTGTCATCAAAGGATTTTACCTGAAACTCATTTTAGTAAGAGTGAATTAAAAAGAACATCACCTGCTTTTTTTACCTCCAAGGAATGTTTTGAGAAAACATAACAAATGAGTGGGATCGTTTTTGTAATAGTTGCTATGTAAATTCAAGATTATTATTTTAATAACTAAGATGAAATCCCGTCTTTGAGAGAGATCTTCTGGGCTCTTTGTGCCTGTGCTGAGAGGCAGATAAATAGTTAAGATAAGAGAGTGGTTTCCAGTGCCCTGCCCTGCCACTTAGCTGTGTGGCTTTGGACAGATTACTTAAACTGTATGTAGCTCAGTTTCCTCATTTGTAAAGTAGGGATAATAATAGCACCTATTCTAGTTGCTGTGAGACTTAAATGAGTTAATGTATGCAATACATATAGAATGATTCCTAGAACATATTAAGTTCCATATAATTGTTAGCTATTATTATCATTTTTAGAAATGTTAATAAAATTATATCATGTAATTTATTAATATTGGCTATATTTGGATTAAAAAGTTGTAGCTTTATTCTTTTGTTTTAGGTATATTAACTATTACCTTTTTCTCATTATTTTGTTTACATTTTTGAAGGTTTCGCAATGAGTGGATCATGATGACCGTATTGTAGGGACTTGCCATAGTATGGCTGCTTCCCGATCTACTCGTGTTACAAGATCAACAGTGGGGTTAAACGGCTTGGATGAATCTTTTTGTGGTAGAACTTTAAGGAATCGTAGCATTGCTCACCCTGAAGAAATCTCTTCTCATTCTCAAGTACGATCAAGATCACCGAAGAAGAGACCAGAGCCTGTGCAAATTCAGAAAGGAAATAATAGTGGGAGAACTACTGATTTAAAACAGCAAAGTACTCGAGAGTCATGGGTAAGCCCTAGGAAAAAAGGACTTTCTTCTTCAGAAAAAGATAACGTAGAAAGGCAGGCTGTAGAAAATTGTGAGAGAAGGCAAACAGAACCTGTTTCACCAGTTTTAAAAAGAATTAAGCGTTGTCTTAGATCTGAAGCACCAAATAGTTCAGAAGAAGATTCACCTATAAAATCAGACAAGGAGTCAGTAGAACAGAGGAGTACAGTAGTGGACAATGATGCAGATTTTCAAGGGACTAAACGAGCTTGTCGATGTCTTATATTGGATGATTGTGAGAAAAGGGAAATTAAAAAGGTGAATGTCAGTGAGGAAGGGCCACTTAATTCTGCAGTAGTTGAAGAAATCACAGGCTATTTGGCTGTCAATGGTGTTGATGACAGTGATTCAACTGGTATAAACTGCGATGACTGTCAGCCTGATGGGAACACTAAACAAAATAGCACTGGTTCCTATGTGTTGCAGGAAAAATCAGTAGCTGAAAATGGGGATTCGGACACCCACACTTCAATGTTCCTTGATAGTAGGAAGGAGGACGGTTATATAGACCATAACGTGCCTTGCACGAATTCAGAAGTGCAGGTCAAGTTGGAGGACCACAAAGTAGTAACTGCCTGCCTGCCTGTGGAACATGTTAATCAGCTGACTACTGAGCCAGCTACAGGCCCCTTTCCTGAAATTCAGTCATCTTTAAGGGATTCTGAGGAGGAAGTAGATGTGGTGGGAGATAGCAGTGCCTCAAAAGAGCAGTGTAATGAAAACACCAATAACACCCTGGACACAAGACTTGAGACAAGTATGCCAGTCTCTGGAGAACCGGAACCATCTTCTGTTCTAGACTGTGTTTCAGCTCAAATGATGTCTTTATCGGAACCTCAAGAACATCGATATACTCTGAGAACTTCACCACGAAGGGCAGCCCCTACCAGAGGTAGTCCCACTAAAAACAGTTCTCCTTGCAGAGAAAATGGACAGTTTGAGGAGAATCTTAGTCCCAGTGAAACAAATGCAACTGTTAGCGATAATATAAGTGAGTCTCCCACAAATCCTGATGAAATTTCTCAGAATGAAAAAAGGATATGTTGTGACTCTGAAAATTATGGGAGTGAAGGACAAAGTAAGCCACCTTCAGAGGCAAGACTCAATATTGGACATTTACCATCTGCCAAAGAGAGTGCCAATCCGCACATTACAGAAGAAGAAGATGATGATCCTGATGTTTATTACTTTGAATCAGATCATGTGGCACTGAAACACAACAAAGAGTATGTGTAAATATGGTAACCATGAATTCTGCTTTGTTTATTATTCCCCACGTTTTCAGTATTCATAAATGTCTATTAGTAGCATTTTTATTATAGCTAAAATTAATGCTTTAGCTGAAGTTTTAGGTTTAACATAATTTTCTCAACTCTTAAAAAAAACTCCAAAAAAAGGAAGACTTTAAAACTCAATTTAATTACTATGTCAGTGCCAATATGGTTTTCTGGTTTTGTTATTTCAGCATGTCTCAGTTAGAAGAGACATGTGAAAACGTGGTTGATGGTGTTTTGTTTTTAATAAGTTTTATACTATTTAAATTAATTTATAAAATGGAAACAGTTTTAGTTATCACAATACACTTCGATTGTCTATGCCTTCTAGATAGTGTAGAACAAGTCATGATTGCTTAGACCTCATCCAGATAAGGGAAATCGGGCAGACTACAAATCTACTTTTATCTTAGTTACTTATATTTAATTTCTAGTTTCAACTTTTGATTAAAAAATGTGCTTTATGCATCATTTTTTACTTTCGTGACTTAAAGAAGTAGCTATTACTGTTAATACTGTGATAGCTAGTTGTATGTTGTAAGTAGAATATAAGCAAGAGTTAGTCTGCACCATAGCTTACATAAAGTATTTGAGACAATTTTTTTTCCTAATTCTAAATTATAAAGGGAGACTATATTATAAAATACTGTCAGTTCTCAACCTTTGTGATAAAAGTACTTTTTAAAACAAAGAATTCAGAGTCCAAGTTTAATCACAATTTTGCTTAGATTTTCTTTAAAGTATTTTGGACAGTAACACAAATGAATTGGAGCTAACTATGTTTAAATGACCCTGACAGGAATTGTTAACAAAGTATTTATCATATCAGCAACAGTAAAAGACATGTATGTTAATCACCCTTACTTTTACAGAGTAGGCTTTCAAATTAATATCTTAATCCGATTATATAGCCTATGTAAAATTACTGATTTGAGGAACTTTTGTGATTTTTTTGTTGTGACAATTGCCGGATGCGGGTATGTATCAGATCAAAGTATCAAATCCTGGTTGTGGAACATAATTTTTTACCATGCATTATAGATAGTTCAGATTTGTATATGATAATATGGTGGCCTTTTAGCATAGGTCTCTCATCTGAAATTTTTCTTCTGTTTTCTTTATAAATAATGTTTTAATACTGGGTTTAATGAAGAGGTCATTTTATCTGAGCATTTAATTCATTGTTTTGTGGATTATTAGCATTTTTATGCATTTGAAATGTTTGAAATTCAACCTGAGATAGGAAAAAACCTCATAAGTAAAGTTTTTTTCAATTTGAGATATGTTAAGTTTTTCCCATTAGTATTATGTATCGGTTTTTAAAAGTAGAGTGTTTTTTTTTGTTTTTTTTAATCTATAGGTCCAAGGAAGCAGAGCATATATCTTTGGGGAGTACCAAAAGTTAAGAAATGTGCATTTTTACAAAATGATATTCTGTTAATTCTATTATTTTCTTTTTGTTTCTTTTGTAAAAAAGATGCTCTTGTAAGGCTTAGCTGGTTATTGATGATGGAAAATATTTCCTCATTAACTAATTAATGTTCCTTTTTGTTAAGAGCTCTCCTAATGATGATTCTGCAGGATGATATTCCTATACAACAGTTGTCTGAAGATAGTGGCCATAACATTTAAAGAATGATGTTCCATATACATAAGGCTTTGAGAATGAGAGCAATACAGTTTCATGGCTATACAAAGTCCTTTGAAGTTGGATAGTAGTTGCTTTATTAGAACAGTGTTGTCACATTAATGCCTCATTGGGTGACTTTGGGCAAAAGGAAATCACTCCTTTTTTTTTTTGCCTTGTTACGAATCTTTTGAAGATAACCACTTTTCACACTTCACTTTTAATTTTTTTTTCCCTCAAAAGTAAACAAATCAGGAGAAATGAGATGGAGAGGAAGGAGCATCTTGATTAATATCTTGGTTAGAGATAATTTAAGGAAAATTGGGAGAGGGTGTTTGATCATATCAGATAAAATCTATTTCAGTAAAGTCCCTGTTTCATGCTTTTTGTCTAGAGCCAACAACATTGGCTCTTTTTAACCCAATTGTCATTGTTAATAATAGCATTATGATACCTGTTTAAGAGCTTTCAGGTCTCAAGTAAATTTCTGACAGTTTGAAAATGTTGTTAAAAGACACGTGAGGTAAAGGAGAAAATAAAAGACACTTGGGGTCTGTTCTTCTGCACACACATATGTACATACACCCTGTCAAATATTTTTTCTCTTTTATTCTTCTCATACTGGAAAACCTCTCCAGATAATTGCCTTTTGAAACCAGGAAATGGGCATCGCCCAGCCTACACATGAATAGCTCTGCAGCTAGGGAATGAGTATTTCCTGGTAGCTAGTTTAAAAAATATGTTATTAATAGAAAACAATGAGCATGGCATAGTTCTTTGTCTGGAGCCAGGAGGACATAGCTCTTCATTCCATTTGTAATTTTCCTCTAAACGTTGATTATATAGTCAGCAGTATTCTATGTTAGCATTCAGCCTGTAATTTATCCATCTCGTTTGCAAGGATGGCACATATAGGGTCATCTAATCACTCGTAAATGTTTGAAGAGATATTGTGTGTAGAGTCCTAGCCTTAGACCTGATTCATGGTAATTAGGCCATAGGCCAGAGAAATGAATCTGCAGATGTTCTGGGTACTCATACCCTGTTTCCTCTCTTCTCCAGGACATAAACCTACAGAATGCTCTTATATATTTTCCAAATGGGAAACTCTACTGTGAGCAAGGTACTAAGGAGTATCTTTTTCTCTGGCAAAATTCCAGTTGTGGATATTTTACCAGATGTGCCTTCTCAAAAATTAGGAGTTGGGAAGTCAGAAGAACTATATCTCAAAACTCTTTGGTCTTCAAGGTTGATGAAGTCTTACAGTGGTAGATAATACCTAGTGAATCCCTCTGGGCCTAAATAGTCAGACGGACTGAGATTATGTACTTAACTGTTTGGGAATAGATCTTTTGCTGATATTGAATCAGAACTTTTTTTAAATTTTGAAATTCTGGCTCTAGGGAGAGCAGTTGTGGAAGAATTTAGGTCCTGAGTTTTAACATTCAGAGCTTTTCTTCCAGTTCACAAGACAATCACTGGAAAATAAATTTTCAGATGAAAATGTGATTTGGTCTGTTGCCTCTGAATTCTCATTGTACAAGAATACTTTAAAATCATTTGAAGGACCTTGGAGCACTTCATTTAAAGATCTCGTAATCTTTTATGAACAGAGAGGATGACAAGTCGGATTTAGGGTTTCTAGATTCTTGAGGTCTTACAAAAGTAACTCATTGATAACATTGCTAATGTTTATACCAATTTTTAAGTTTCTAGATAATGAAAGCATAAGAGTAAGATAGTTATTGCTCATCTGAGAGTATTGTTTAAAATTCTGTAGCCTGAGTTTAAACTCCATAGTAGTCTCCAGGTAAGAATCTTATTTTCTAGTCATGCTAAAGAATATTTACTAGAATTGTAGTTTTAGACTTGGTCCTCTGACAACATTAATGTACTAAATAAACAATTATTGTATGTCCTTCCTTCTGTTGTACCATGCTTCAGATGAATCATTTGATATCTTCAGCAATTTCAGAAGCCTCATCAAGAAAATCATCAGTTCTTTAGAGTCACTTCTTGTGAGACTACTTTTAATATTGTCAAAGTAAATTCTTTGAAGGGGCCAGAAAACTTAAAGACTAGGGATGGATTTTGTTTAGAAAGCACTGAATCATCCCGTCCTGGATAAAGTAATTTTACATTTGTACTGTGCTTCATAACAAAGCAATTTCATCTAGTTTCTTATTTGACATTCACAACAACTCAAAGTAGACAACATAGGTGCCATTGTACAGTTCCCATTTCCTAACTCATGATTAAGGTTTGTAGGTTGTTTATTTAAAGTATCATGATGAATTACTGGTAGAGATGGGATTAGAACTTCTGCTTTCTGATTCATAGTCTGAACTGCATGTGGTTACCTCCTTCAATAAGAACTTATTCCATGGACTTTGGATTTCTAGTTGTGAACTCTCATGGAGTAGATCTTGGGTACTCAGTTTTCAAAATTCTGTAGCCTGAGTTTAAACTCCATAGTTGAAACCATGATTATCTGGTTTTATCTGTCAGAATCAGCATTATAGGTAAGTAACCTGTTTATTGAATGAAATATTTTCATGTTCATTGTATAGAACATTTGGTTGCTATGTCTGTAAAAAATAACTGACATGTACAAACTAGAGAAATAAAACTACAGCTATAGTTTGACTTTAAATAGAGGATTTGGATAATTTACAAAAAATACTTTGGTTGAAGAGTTTAGAATGTAGTTTATGTATATTAAAGTCAGAACTTACTAGGGAAAAGTCATGCTTGATAAACCTTCTCAACTCATTGGAGAAGGCTGTGGAATATAACCAGATTGGCCCAGTAGTTTGGCACAAAATTAATGGGAGGAGGGAGATAACTGTCCTAAGTATAAAGTTTTTGGTTTTTAGTGGAATAAACCACTGACTAATCGAAGTATACCGTGAATTCGTTTTTTCTTTTGAATACCAACATTTTAAATTTCAACTAATGTCAGTGGTTTCTAAAAATGAATCTTTGCTATAATCCAAGTATATTTGTACTCAAGTGTAATTTAATCATTTCTTCTTGATTTAGGGTCACCTTTACTGACAGGTTGTGTACTGATACTTTTCTGGCACCACTGCTAGAATGATTTGGTCTTCTCTGCTTTTTTACATTATTATAATTTGGCTTGTTTTCTAAGTTCTGTGGCTTCTTATAGTCTTATCTTCATTTTTCTTGGCTTTCATTAGTCACTTGTGCTATATGTTATCTTCCTCTAATAACTCATCCTTCCCTTCTAATTGACTGCTTTTAGTTCTCTTTAAACTTGGAAATCTGAATAACCAAGCTTGTCAGGATTGTCTCATGATTCTTGAGTGATGCACTGAGGAATTTCTCTTTGAATGCATAAGATAAGCATTAGTGCATGGGGTGTTTGTTTTAATTGTGTGTTTTCTTGTTTGCTTGCTTTCTGGTTTGGAGGCTGTGTCTTATGTATGTTACCAGATATCTAAATTCTGAATGGAGAAACAATAGTTGTTTCTTTATATGTGGCAATAAATACTCATTAACAATAAAACCTATCTAAAACAATTACTGTTTATTTGAGACTTATTGGAAGCTTAGCCTTCAGTCGCAGAAACTTTCAATAATTTTTATAGTAGGCTCAAAAATGTATTTTTACATATTTCCCAAGCAGAGTAGTATACCACATATACTATTTCTGTGATGATTCATGTCATTACATATTATAATGTATAGTAATTAATGGAAAGATCTGTCTTGTGACCATTCTATTTACCTATCTCTCTCTGTCTCTTTCTCTTTCCCCTCCTCTTTGCCCCTCTCCTATGGGGTCTGTTTACCACTGTTTCTTTTATGTTATTATGGAAAGCTGCTTCTACTTGGCTCTTTAATCTCTAATTTTAATATAGAGAAATTTGTAAAGTAGTGAGAGGAGACTGAATAACTTATTCATGGTTCTCTCAGTAGGCAGAATTCTCTATAGTGTTATGATTGAATTTTCACATGTCTATTATATTTATATGGTAGACATTGTAAATATGTTATTGAGTGTCTGGGTTTTGTTCTCTTTCTTTAGAAAGTAGAAATTTGTTCTGATAGGCAGTTAATTTACTCGATGATAAACATAATCCTACAAAGGCTTATTCTTTTATCTGTTAGGGGAAAGTCCAGAGTGGCAGTCTGTATTCTAGATTTAGTTTACTTCTATAGCATGGCCTTTCTGATGTCTCATTTAAAAGGTCTTTATTCTGGCTATTGAAACCTGAATGACTAGCCTCCTAAGAACATTGGTAGTTGTGTACAGCTCCATGATAGTTGTTCTTTGCCTGGTCCTGTGGAATCAGATATTTTACACGCATAGCTTCATATTCAGCCAAAGGCTCAAGGGGACATCTATGCAGATTTCTGTGTTTTCTGTCTTTTTTGTTTTGCTTCTTCCTCTTCTTTGGTGCTCTGTCCCTCAAATTCAGCTGCCTCAGCTTTCCCAAACTCTATTTTCTGTCTCTGCTTCTCCAGACTGTTCAATAGTACTGATGGTACCTCTATGTAGAAAGTGAATGTGATCATAGGGCTTATCTCATTTGTTTGCCCTCTCTCACAGATCACAGTCTTGTACTGGCTGTTGTCCATTGTCTAACAATAACCATTTCTATGTTTTCTCCAGTTTTCTGATTGTGTATGACACGAAGGTATTTGGTGTTATTTATTCTGTCATGACTAGAGGTGAGAGTCTCTTGATTTGATTTAATATGCGTTAGGGGTGCTTTCTTCTATGATACTCTTCCCCAGTCTGCAGTTTGACCATTTGGAAATTACTTCTTGCTGGCATTCCTTTGACTATGAGGGCTAGTTTTTACTTTTACCTTAAAAGTTAATTTAAGCAACTTTTTTTCCTAAGAAGCTGAAGTCAGAAAAGTTAGGATAATACCAATTTGAATTGAAGAATGAAGGTAAAAGAGACGAGATTATTTTAGTTGCCTTGATGAGGTGTTTGCTATGGTTGGAGCAGAAGTAAAAATTGCGTTACTGGTTCAGGTACAATTCATGAGGATAGGAAAAAGACAAAGTGACATACAAGAAGATTTGAAACGAAGTTTATTATATTTGAAATGGTAACCGTAAGAGATTAAGGAGGAATGTATCTGGATTTCAGTTAGCTATTTTTCTTAGACTCCTCAGGCTTTTTTGCTAGACCAAATTTGCTGTATTTTCAGAAAACCATGGTCTATATGCTTTTTAAAATTAACAGTTTAATTCAGTTTCTTATACATGTTTTTTCTTAAATGTAGAATATTTTGCAGAAATTTATTAGTACTATAATATTTTTACCATTCATATGAAGTTGAGAACTTTGACTCAACTCTTTTTTGCTATTTTTCATTTGTCCTACGTTTTCCTTCCCCTTAATTTTTAAATGTATTTTTATCATATTTTAGCTAACAGTTCTCAGAATATAAGACCATAGATTATTTTGTTATGTTTAAACTTTTAGTTGGAAGGAAAGGATCATGCTAATAGTTTATTGGCATTGAGTCTTAAGAAGTGAGATTTTAAAATACTACAGTCAAAACCTGAAGTATCTTTTTAATAAACATTTTAAAACATATATATGGATGTGGAAAGTCAAGTTAAATAAAACAAGTGTAATATTTTATGTTATAAGTAATGTTTAAGTCACCAATCATGTTTTTGTTTTTAAAATGCTATCATTTAAATCTAGAATCTCAATACTTTTTAAAATGTTATTTGTAAATTATTTATAAAGTTTGGATTAGATTTGAGGAGCACTCCAATCCCCTTCCATTACTATTTTTAGCTGGCAGTATGATTCTGGGTAAATGTCTAATTTCTGTGATTGTCAGTTTTCTCATCTATGAAGAAAAGTTGGTATGATTTGATTTGTAATTAATGTTTTATATATATGATTTTGAATTCTCTTTCTCAGCCCTTCCCCTTTTGGTACTGCTCGGGCTTCAGTTATTAACTTTCTGTTTGTTTTGCTTGCTCTCTCTGGGTATTCTCACTCACTGCTGTAGCTTAAATGACCATCTATATACTGATAGATTTCCAAATGTATATCTCTAATCAGGTTATTCTTGAGCTTCAGACCAGTTACCAAAATATTTCCATTTACCTCTCCCACAGTAGACTCAGTGGAACATGTCTAAAATAAAGCTTCCTAGTCTATGGCCATGCCACCCTGAACAAGCCTGATCATGTCTGATCTCAGAAGCTAGGCATGGTTGGGCCTGGTTAGTACTTGGATGATAGCCCAACTAGGAAGACCAGGTGCTGTAGGCGTAAAACAATAAAAAATAAGGGATTGTAAGCTGACAAGGTTCTTACAATCTGTGAGGTTAACCAAGGGTTGCCTCACCTATAAATAAACAAACAAACAAAATCAAGCTTTCTCCACACACACCTGCTAATCAACATCATCTTTTTACTTAATTGGTAGTGTCTTTCACTTGCCCAATCTCGAAAAGTAGGAGTAATCTTTAGTTAGTTCTTCACTATTCCCTCTTCTCCCACCAGTGTTATCGATTCAACTTTATTTCTTGATTCTCAGTTCACCTTTCTTAAATTTAGGTCACTAACATTTCTTTACTGGATAACTGGAAATGCTTCTTTAATTGCTTTCTGTGGTGCTCATGTACTGTTTCCCCAATGTACTCCTGTACTGTAGCTGTAGTAAACGTCCTTAGACTAAAATCTACTCTTTAAAATGAATTATTGCGTGATTTTTAAATATTCTCTTTTACTGTTTGCTTCACACGGTATATTCTAAACAGATTAAGCCTTTAGTTCTTTGATTATTACACTCTTTTTACTCCAGACTTTCTCCTATGCCAAACTGATCTCGTCTACCTTTGCCCCATTTTTCCTGGTTATTTTTCCTTTCTTTTTCTGCAGAGAGAGAAGGCTGTCTCAATTTAGGCGTCATGTTCTCTGAGAAATCTTTCCTATCTCCCCAAGACTGATTAATTGCTCCTTGTGTGCTCTATCATAGCAAATTATAATTGTAAACATGTACAAGTAGACCTCGAGCTCCTTGAGGAACAATGTCTTTCTAGTTGGTTGATGTAGCATTGAAAGAATGTCAAGCCATATCCAGCGTTGAAAATGTCAGAGAAAAATTTAGCATGCTTTTTATAGTAGACATTTTTATACCATTAGTTTGACTTTTAAGACTCTGAATTTAATGAGTTAGTGATTTCCTTTTTCTATTAAAAAAAACCCTTAGAATTTAGATTTTCAAAAGAAAATGAACAAACTATAAAATCATTCACATAGTTCACTAAACTCAGGAATTGGGGAGAGATAATGGTGCAGGGTAGGCATAGAAGGGTGTATTTCATGATCAGGATTGGTTGTCTGAATATATTACCAGGTAGTAAAATAATGCTTTTATATGGCCATATAAAATGTAAATTTGGTTGTTAATACCAGATCCCAAAGAGAGGAAGTTACTGTATCATAAAACAGATTTACAAGTTTGGTATATTAGTGTGTTTTATATGGTTTCAAATATATTTTTACAATCCAGAGTTTGCCAATAGGCTTTAGAAAGCATACAGAATGGTAAGAATTTGGTTGGGCTTATATTTATTGAATTGAAAGACTTGAAAGAAAATGTTTGTCCTTGTGTATTTGTGTATCTGTCCTATTATTTAAAGATTTTTAATAGAGGATATTACTCAGCTTTCTCTTTATAAACTCATAATTTTGAGTAGATGGTAGAAATAATTTAAAATGACACGTCCAGGACCTTTGAAGTTATTGTGAAATGATTGTATATAGATAGCTTGACAAATATATGGTTTGCCTATATTCAAGGTGTGTTGCCTGTAGAATATTAGTTTATAACAAAAAATTACTAGCTTGTCTGTTATATGAATCTTTTATGTCTTGGCAATTTCAGAATAGAAGGTGAACCTTTTAGATGTTACAGTGGATTATTTCTTAGAATGGATAACCTAATAAAACTCTGGAGTAGGGAAAATATGTGACTCTTGATTTGACTGGTGATCAGGATTTTTTCTAGATGATTGTGCAACTTTTATAATATTAATGCAATACGGTTGCATTTAACTTCCTATTTTAAGAGGGAAAACTCAAGAATTCTGTGAGTAGATTTAGAAAAACAGATACTAAGAACAAGTTGAAAGGTCAGCCATTAAGGTTTTATTGCCACAAGATCTGGAGTCTTTAGGGATGGCAAAAAACATTTTTTGAAGGAAATGTGGATTTAAAAAATTACACATTCTTTAAAAAATTCCCTGTGAAAGTCTTTTTATGGTACCTCAAAAAATATTCAATTTGAATACAAGATATTCAATTTGCATGCAAGGTATTAAGATTCAGTAACTAGTATGGAACCTCTTTAAGTTATCAAAAAACTGACAAGGGAAATAAAATCAAGGTAGTCAGAGCTTGTTTTAGTAAGAGCTTATTGGTTGAAATCAGAAACCCATGCAAAGTATGTCAAATTAAAAAAAAATAGATTTTAAATAAATAGTAGACAATCTTATGAAGACTCAAGGTCAGGAAATAAAGTCTAACCAGAATGTGTAACCTGTTAGTATTTAAAGTTATACTCTCTTATCTGTGCTTCTCTTTGTGCAGCGCAGACTGGTTTTTCTCTTTTTACTAATTTTTTTAACTCACTTTTTCCTTTCTTACCCCCCCATCAGTTCAGTTTGCAAATGGCAGTGACTTCCCGTTTTGCTTATCCTGGTCCCAACTCTTTGTGACCTTTCTTCTCCAGAGCGTCTTCACATTCTCTGAAGAACCTGGTTATTGACTGTTTAGTAGATTGACTCACCTGGGACAAAATGATCAGTGGTCAGGGGTGGAGTTATTGGGGGTGGGGTGGGATGGGGTGGGGAGCAAAGTCTGCCTTGGCTTATTCTTTCCCCAGGGTTGTCTTCCAGAAAAGAGGTGGGCAGTGTAGGCTGTCAAAACATGGCCATTATAGACCATTTTGTGTTTTGGGTCAAAATGATATTTGACCACTTAGTAGTGTGTATAAGGGTATTGGGAACCCTTATACATTGCTAGTGGAAATGTAAAATAAAAAGATGTGCCCATGTAGAAATCCATTTGTCAATTTCTTGATAGATACATACTGAAAAGAATTAAAAACAAGTTTTCAAATAAAAACTTGCACACTGTTGGTCATGGCAGCCCTCTTCACAATAATCAAAGGGTGGGAACAACTCAAATGCCCATAAACTGAAGAATAGATAAACAAATGAGGTGTTATCAATACAGTGGAATGTTATTCAATTATAAAAAGGAGTGAAGTACTTCTACATGTTATAACATGGATGAATCTTGAAAACAGTATGCTAAGTGAAAGAAGCCACACACAACAGGTAACATCATGTGATTTCACTTATATCAAATATCCAGAATAAATAAATTTATAGAGACAGCAGATTAATAGTTGCCAGGGACTGATGATTGTACAACATTGTGAATGCACTAAATGCCACTTAATTTAATTGTGTGCTTAAAAATGGTTAAAATGGTGAGTTTTATATTACATGAATTTTAACAGAAAGAATACCAAAAATGAAAGTATGGGTGAGGTATGTGCATACCAGGGATGCTTGAGATAATCCACTGGGGGAGACAGGAAAAAAATGCTATTTATGTGTATTGTTCCTCATTTTTAAGGATTTCTGGGGTTCTTTGTTTATAATGTATATAATAAGTATAGTAAAACATAATTTATAAGTAAGTATACATATATTAGAAGCATGCACTAGAATTTTTATTTTTGTAACAGTGGCGGTGCTTAGTGTGAAAAATATGGAAATCATTGTTTTTAACAAGGAAAAGCCAATTACTGACCAGTCATTAATTTTTTGCTTTAGTATTTAGGGGGAGTTTTAAAAGATACTACCAGATTATCTCTTGAAGTAGACAGGATATAGAATCATAATATATTTAGAGAAACTACAGGGCTCAACTGGCATTCACTTAGCAGTCTTGACAATAACTTTGGTTGCTTTTAGCCAAATTGTGTCATCTGTTATAATTGGGTATTTTAAGAATGACTTTTCTTAAGAACACTGAAGGGTTCTTGAGAATTAGAGACTTATGAATATTCTTCCTACTGGAAGTTGTGAAATCAATAGTACTAATGATAATAAATATGAATACTGGTATTTAAAGAAAAATCAACTATTTTTGGGAAAGGAATTATGACTTTTGCAAGAGCAGGGATAGGAAGCATACTTGGCCAATTAATGAATATTCTTTAGAAGATAAATTTTAATAAGGTAAAAAGAATTCAGAGTGTATAATATATGTGGACTTTAAAGCCTTGGGAAGGTTCCATGTTGTTATTATGGTTATTTCCTTTTAAATGCGTGATAAAAAATAGTTAATTTGAGCGGGCCTTTGAAATACAGGAATAACGTAGTGGTTATATTAGGTAGCATGTGACAATAAGGTAGTACTACTGATTTCTAAGCTTTATTTTAAAAAGCAGAAAGAAGTAGAAGCTTTTTAACTTTAAGGTATCAGTTCCTCACTTTGCTGAACTCAAACGTCATTGCTCAAAATGATTTTGGAACTCAACTTTTGGAACAGTTTGCAGAATGTCCTCGGTGCAATTCTTTTTAATGTATATTTAATTTTTACTAAAATTCTCAATCAAGTTTGGTGTAGAAATATAACATGGAGAAATATAGTTATTCTTTGTGCCCAAAATAAAATTATACAGAAACTGATGTTCTTTCATCTATTAATAATCTGAACTAAATGTTCAGATTCATAAATTCATGAACTTGGCTCTGAAGAATTTCAGGAAAACTTTGTAGCCATTTAGCGTATGCATCATTTAGTACTTATGCAGAGTGGAGCAATTGTTAATTTAACTCTTCTTTCCTAGATTGTGAATTTCTTGAAGCTAGGAACCAAGTTTGTTATACATGATGTTGTTTCTCTACATTGTTATAATCATGGCCATTCTTGTTAAAGATTCATTTTTTCTTCTCTGTCTTATTTTTCTAATCATCATAGTAAATTCTGTGGAATCATATTTATAGACCACCTGCATTGATTATATTCTGTAATTCTGCATCTGTTTAATTTTGAGTAACCCCTGACTGTCCTAAGTTCATTTATTGTGATGGTGGTATTGCCATTTTTTTTTTGTTAAATAGAAAGAAGGCTTCCTTGAATTACTTGGTCTGCCAATCATCAGTTGTGAAAACAAAGAGAAACAAAAGAGGGAGCGATGGGAGATGAACCAGTGCAGAGGCTCTGATCACTGTGGATACCTCTGCTGTTGCTGCCATGCTGTGTAGTCTTCCTTCCTGTCACCCCATTCATTAATGCACTCTGAAGAATGAATGTTCCTTTTCACATTTGATTCATTAATATTAGAAGTGAATTATAATCTTGACTGTTGTTAGATTCTGAAGTTATGTTTCAGTTTGAAAGTACACAAACATGAATATTGTGGTGTGGAGTTTTGGAACTTTAGGCACGTTAATCCTAGGGTCTTCCTCTTATTATATTACCGTTTCCTGTCATAACAGTACTCATTTCTGATTTTTATATCCAGTCATCTTTGTTACCTTTACTTCTTTGCTACTTTAGGATGAAGATACAGTAGTTAATAAGTTGTTTAATTAATGAATGACTAGGATCTAGGATTCAGTATGGTGGGAGTCAACTCCTAATAGTAGAAGTGGCAGAGCTATTGTGCTAATTGTCCATGTAATTTAACTCGGCTTTTATTTTTCTTTTTGAAATTAGAGGTACAGTGAAATTCTTTGTTTACTATTATAACCTACTAGATAAAGAGATTTATTCTGACACTTTACAATTAATGTAGTGATAATGGTTTCAGAGGCTGTTTTTATCCCTCTCAATTTATAGGTGTAAAAACCTAGACCAGAAAGATGAGTCATATTCAAGATTTTAAAATTAGTGGCAGAGTTGCCAGTTCTTTTATGTATTTTTGACTCTCAGATCAGACATTTTCTACTCTTGATTTCTTCTAAAAGTTTTAAATTACCTTTTTTTTTTTTGCATAATAATCCTGAGAGGGTATATTAGTCAAATTTTACTACCCCAGTGAAAAAATCATAAAAGTCTTGTTTTTTTTTTTTTAATGGACTTTATTTTTTTTAGTACTGTTTTAGGTTTACAGGAAAATTAAGAAAGTTCAGAGAATTCCCATACCCTGTACCCACTTTCCTCAAATATATTAATATAACATCTTATATTAATATATTTGTATAATTAATAAACCGATTTATTGTTATTAACTATATTAATAAGAATTAATAATACATATAAAATATAGTCCTAATTAACTGGTGTAATATAATAAAGTCTACACTTTATTCAGAATTCCTTAATTTTAACCTAATATCTGTTTTCTATTCTGGAATCCCATCTAGTATACTACATTACATTTAGCTTTTGTCTCCTTAGGCTTCTGGCTGTGGCAGTTTCTCATACTTTCCTTGTTGTTGATGACCTGGGCAGTTTTGAGGGATACTAGTCAGGTATTATAGATTTCTCTCTCTCAGAATTTGTCTGATGTTTTCCTCATGATGAGAATGGTGTTCCAGGTTTTTGGGAGGAAGACCACAGAGGTAAAGTGCCATATTTATCACTCGATAAGGTAATGTTTGTCATGTTTCTCCTCTGTAAAGTTATTCTTTTTTCCTCCCCCTTTCCATACTGTATTCTTTGGAAAGAAGTCACTGTGCACAGTCCACACTTTGGAATGGAGAGTCACATTCTCCCTCCTTGAAAGCAGAATATCTGCATAAATTATTTGGAATTCTACATGGGAGCCTTTTTTTTTTCATTTCGTTCTTTATTCATTCAATCATATCAGTATGGACTCAAAATATTTTTATACCTTGGGTTATAATTTAGTACTCAAATTGTTTTGTTACTCAAATTGTTCTAGGTTTGGTGGGTGGGAACCTTTTTCTTGGCTCCCGTGTCCCATCAAGGTGTTGGACTTTTGTTTGTGTGTTTTTTGGGCAATTTCTTACTTTCTGGCACTTCAGGATACTCCTGCCCCTTTTCTAGAATGAGCTGTCTCTCCAAGGAGCCCTTCTTATTCCCTTTATTCAGGAACAGTGTTAGAAACCAGTATTTGGGTACTTTATGTGCTCATTGTTACTGGGGGGTGTTGTTGCTTTTATTTAACTGTCTCAGCTTACAGTGCAAGAAAATATGTGTGTATGCTAATCTGTGTATGTACACATATCTATAAATATTTCTTTAAAATGATCTCTATAGCACACTTAACCTGCCTCTTTGCTTTTTTTTTTTTTTGTACTCTTTATTCTACCTGGTATATCTTAACTTCTTTACGCCTTTCCTATTGAAGTACCACTTATTTTTCAGAATTTAACTTGCTTTTTACTTATGTGAAATATTGTTTGGGTCTCCCAGGGATGATCACTTTGTTCATAATATGCTTATGTACTTGTCGTCATGGTTTACCACATTTAACATGTGTTTTTCTCTTTAAGTAGCTTAATCATTATAATTCTTGTAAATTTAAGGAATTGACTAGGAATTGTATAAGCTTTCTTCTTAATATTTAAATAAACAACTAAAAATATACACATGCACACCCTCTTACCTAAATTGTAATGATCTTGAGGGTAAGACTGCATGTGGTTTATACTTGTATCCTTCATTGGCTGATGTAGGGCTATGTTTAATGAGTATGCTTGGTTAGTATTTGAATAGGTTCATACAAGTTCAAGTTAACATTATGTATTTTTGAGCAGTCACTTCACACTTTCACCTCATAATTGAACTTAGGATCAGCTGGGAACTCACAGTTTTTTTGTGCCTGTAAAGGCAAGTTCATGCCATCCTGTACTTGTCTCGTTTTGTAGTTCAATTCCAGATTTTTTGCTTAAATCTCATTAAATTTCATCTTGTCTAGTATTCTACTTTGCTTGTTATTTTTTTTGTTGTTGGGAGCGGGGAGGATAGGGAATCGAACCATTTTATTGAGAGCCTTCAGGGGAGGGTTGAAAAATTAAGAGGACAATGAAGTCTGTCCTCGGCCCAGCCTGGCCAGGATCTCCATGGCTTTACAGCTGCCGAAAGCTTGCTTGTTATTTTTTAATCCTGATTTTTTTCACCTGCAGTATTTGCTATTATTCTCAGTTTTCATGTCATTCATGAATTTGGTAAGTATGTCTTTGCCTGTTATATGTACATCTAAGTCTTACGTGTTAAAAAGGATTGAGACTATATGTACCTTTAGCATACCTAAAGAACTCATAAGAACAGACATACCATTAAAATAGTGCTCTGCATAATTATTTAACCACTGAAAATTTCATCTATCTAAGTAACTTTTTTAGCTCATATTTTCTTTTGTGGTTTTTGTTTGTTTTCATGTAGATGTCTCTTGAACCTTAATATGTTGTGGGACAGTATTAAAGATGTAGAACAGTGGCTTTCCTCTCAAGGGTCGCATGACAGAGTAAATGAGACAAGACATACATTTTAAAAACTATAGAAATGGGTGTACCTAAAAGTTCCTGCCTTCAGTGACCTAGGGAACAGCCAGTTAAACCTCAGCCATTATATTCCAGGTAATTTCTTTTTGGAAATAACCTCTGTAAGAGAAAAGCCATTAATATATCATGGATAGACATTGCGAAGTAGGGCAAACTTAATCCTTTAGATCTTTTTAAATACCTTCCTTTCTGAGAGCAGTTTCTTGGCATACTTCTCACTGTTGGCAGAGCTGATAAACCCAGGTCTTTCTGGTTTCCATCTTATACATTTGACCTGGTAATACCTCATAATTCTATTATCTATAAGAGATTGTAAATATTTTTGTCAGCTAGTCTTCAATGCAGGGTTTGTTTTGAATTTGCCTAGTGTACATTTTCAGGAAGTAGATTTGTTCCCATTAAACTTTTAGTTTTATTATATTTTTAAAATTTGAATTTACTTCCTTTTCAAAAATACATACTCAGTTTTTGTAGTTTCCTATTCCCCGTAGCTATTTTTAAGCTTGTCTTTATTATTCTTTTGTGTTTAGCTTTCTTGTGTGCTTAGTAATTTTTAAATGTGAGATATTCACTTTCTTTGGAAAATTATTTATTGGTTATCTTCGAGGCCTACAATGAAGATATATTCCTCCAGAGAAAAACTGCATTAACTTCTGTGGATATCTTGGCAGGGGGTGGGAGTGTTTATACCAATCTAGAAACACTGCTTTAAACTGTAGACATGGCTTCAGTTCTTTTAGGCCACCCAGGTATAAGATTTGGGGCAGCAAATATGTACAAGGACTGACTGTCTTGTGGTATCGGATTTTTATGGTTGAAATTTTTATCTGCTTTTTCCCTCAGTGCCAAAGCAACTCTCCTGTGGGATAGAAGTGAGGAGTAGGGTTGCAGTTTGATGGAAGAGGGTCTCTTATTAGGCTAACAACCTTGGTGGCTTTGTCTTCTACTCCCTGGCCAAGTGAAATACAGACAATTGAGCTCAAGCTTGCATGGTTCAGTACCTGCCCTCAAGGCCAAAGCAGTTTTGTGTTCCATTTGACTCCCCCATTTTATGCCTTCATTTAGCTTTTCTCAGTATCTTATTTGTTCTACCATGCTTTTAAAATAAACAAGTACCTGGTTTTTCTTGTTTTCAATTCAGTGTTCTTAGTTATTTTCAATACATAGTTGAGCTTTATACCTGGAAAGACATGTTATCAGAAATTGAGTTATTAGTTTTTCTCTTAACATAGAATATCATAAAAGACTTTTTAATCACCCTCTAATGACTTCAGCATTTTCATAGAGTGAGAGATCATTTGTGAATTACTGAATTTACAGATCTTAGAGTTTCAGTGTTTGAAATCCTTCATGAAGGAAGAGAAAGTATCAATTATACAGTTCTTCTTTCACCAAATAGATAATATTTTAAAATGTATGCTGTTCACATAAAAATAATTACTGTTCAATCATGTATATACCTAATGAACTCAGTATTTTGTAGAAAGAAATGTCACACTTGATTAAATTGATGGCGTAGAATAGATTGAGGCATTTCCCCCCAAATCGTTTTACACTAGTAAATTGGTAGGATAGAATTTGTTATTGTTTAAAGTGGCCTGATTGTTATTCTTGAGAACCAATTCACTTTACGTATCTCTGTTCTGTTGAAAATGAAATCTAATATATATCTTGCTCTTCTCTTACTTCCTTCAGCTCACCAGTACATACATGTGTACATTTGTGCACATATGCACACATATGAAAACATATTGTTTAACTCATCCTATTGTAGGTTTTTCTATACCCACTCCCTTGTTCTACTTACAGTGGAGTAAACTAATTTATTCTTATGTCATCTTATGTCCTTTAGTTTTTTTCAGTGTGTTTAATCAAGGTCAGTATTCATAGGATCATCAAGGTGCTCATTTCTAGTATCAAAGCGTAATGAATAGCTTCTTCATTATTCAGTGTTTGGGGGGGAATTATAAAACTTAGAAAATTAAAAAGAATAGTATAATAAACATCTGTATGCCCTTCAACTATATTCATTAGTTGTCAACAACTTAACATTTTATAACATTTGTTTTCTCCCTGTATTCCTTTCCCCTCATCCTCCTTCCTACCCCATATACTATAAAACTTTTCTTTTTGTTGAGCCATTTAAAAGTATGTTTAGATTCATCACCCTTATACTTAAGTATACATCTCCTAAAAACAAGGACATTCTGCATAACCTTAAATACCTTATTATGCCCCAGCAGTTTGGCATTGATACAATATGATATAATTCACAATAAATTTTTCCATCTATCCCCAAAAATATTTGCCTCCCCATGGGATCTAATTCAGGGTTATATGTTATATTTGGTTGTCTTGTCTATGAATCCTTTAATCTAGAATAGGACCTAGCAGATTTTTTTTAAACAGCCAGATAGTAAATATTTTAGGCTTTGTGGATCAACTCCACTTTGCAGCTACTCCCCTCTGTCATTGTAGCTAGAAAGCAGCCATAGACACTTTGTAAACAAATGAGTGTGGCTGTATTCCACCAAAACTTTATTTATAAAAATAGGCAAACTATAGGTTGTAGGCCCCTGATATAGACTAGCTTTCTATTTTTTTTCATCTTTAACGACACTGTTTAATAACCATTTGAAAGGATTAGGCCAATTTTTTGGGAGATTGTTCTTCGGCCTGGATTTTTAAAAAAATGTTTCCTCATTTTTTTAAGATTACAAATGTTGTATAACTTTAAGACTTGCTTTCACAATAGAAATAGAAAACTGATTCCTTGAAAAAGATTCTGGTTTGGTTGAAAATAAAATTTTTCCCTTCCTTCCTCCCTCCCTCTCTCCCTCACAGTGTGTGTAATAAAATGGACAATAAAATTAAACTTCTAGATTGCTAATTCCTTAGTATTCTCTTCCAGACATCAGGATTTTTACCTATATACTCTTTCATGTAAATATTTTTATATTCACAGAAGTGAATAAAGAATTCAAGAGGACTTGGATAATGAAAGGTAGTAGAAATAACTTAGATATAGACTTGAAGAGTATTTATATTTTAGCCAAATATAATTCCATAATATAAAAGCTAAAGTTGTCTAATTTTGTGTTGAAGACTTGAAATAAACAACTCTTTGCCACAGGTAAGCTTACTATTTATTCTTAGCATAAGCTTGGATTCAACTTTAGAAATAGATTAATCATTTCGATAAATTTAATACAGAGTTGTCCTTGTGGGAAAGCTATAACTAAACTTGCATCCATGTAAAAGTATATACATTAAAAAAAATTATTTTATTCTCTTGTTTCTATGAGTAGCAAAAGTGAAAGTAAGTAGCATGTTATACTGGAATTAAGAGTTAAGGGATTTTTAGTAGTGAATTTCTTTTAAATATCTATCACATCTATGGTAATTGGGTGCTGTCTTGCCATCTATTATTGGTTTTGACTGAGACAAACTTTTTCTTCATATTGTACCTTTATCACAATTCGATTCTGGTTTGACATTTTTTGTCCTATAAAACAAGTCTGTTTCCTTTTCCACATAGCTGCGTGTTAAATATTGTAATAATTTTCTGAGGTTTACATTTCTTGGTTAAATATTCTGAGTCTAACCATTCCTCACATCATATCTGCACAATAAATGGCTGGTATGATTTTGGCAAGTTACTTAATTTGCGCTTTGGTTTCCTTATCTGTAAAGTATAATGATACCTTATAAATTATTGAGAATTGCGTTATACTCAAAATGAAATGATGTCTAGAATATAGTACACTCAGTAAATGTAGATACTTATTTCTTATTACATAGTTTCTCCTTTACTTTACCTGATCATGAACCTATCTGTCTTAGAGCTGAATACAGTAGCAGGTATGATCTGATCAGCCCAGGAAGAGTGCATTGGTTATGTCTCCCATTAGTTTGGACTAAGGTTGGAGTTTTCTCTTTAATTCATTGTGGAGAATTTCAAATATACGAAAAGTGGACAGACTAGTATGATGGATCCTCCCATACCGACCCTCCAACCCCAACAACATAGCCAATCCTGTCCCATTTACTCCCATCCAATTCCTTTTCTCCCTCTCTGGTGTAATCGTAGCTCCCTATCACACCTAAGCTCTATGTCTGCTTTACTTTGATAAATACGAAAGCTTTTAGGATGGTGCCTTGTTCTCATAGTAAGTAATTATTGAATTAATTAATGAATCTTGCCTCAGTTGACGCCTGGATCGGATTCCAGTTGTTTGCTTTGGAGGTAAAGTGGGTGAGTGGGTAGGTGGGATTGAAAATAGATTTGTGTGTATCTTTTTTTAAGATAATTACCCCATTTTTTTTTATGATTCCTCCATTTCTGTATAAAGATGTGTATGGTAATCTTACTGGTAAAATCTGTGTACTCTAGGAAATAATTCAAATTATCTGAACCAGAAGACTTGAATTCACTATTTTATTACAGTCTTCTCACTTATTCTGGACTTTAAGTCCTTACTGATATTTATCTTAGGTCTTTCCATCTGATAATCAATTTGTATTGATCAAAGAGAAGCAAAATAAGAGTTAAAGAGTGACACTTTCTTTGTCATCTCTTGGAATTTCTTTAAAGTCAGAATTATTGTGGAATAACTTACATACAGTAAAAATTGTTCAGATTTATTGGCTTCAGATAGAGGCCTTTCCTCCCAGTGTCAGTACCTGACCGTACGTAGCACTTTAAGCCTCTGCTTGTTTTTTCCATAATTCTATTCTTATTTCTTATGAGTCTTACTGTGTCTTCAGCAGTTGTTGAAAATTTAATATACTCACAATAATTTTTCGATCGATGGTAACAGAAGTATGCAATACCTGTTTAAAATGTGTCAGTCATTGAAATGCCATGACAGGTCTTTAGTTATTCAGCTAGTAGAGTAGGGGTTCTGGAGGTAAAATATGGCAATTAAGAGTACTGTAAAGAGGATATAGGTTCTGGTACTCAGCTCGCTATTATCACTCTAAGTAAGATTGAGCCTGAGTGAGCCTGCTTGGTAGAAACAGCCAGTACAGGCAGGGTTTGTAACTCCATACACCTCAAAGTAAGCAGGCTCAGTGAAAGTGAGTTTAGACTTAACCTCTGTAATATGTCCAGGAGTGACTTTTTACAGCCCTTGCTTTTCAACTTGGTTCTAACTTTTAAATGAACTCTCTCTAACTTGAGAGGAGTCTTAACCTTATTAAACATTTCATTAAAGATTTGTTAACAAGGGATTTGAGAACAAGAATAAGGTATGTTTTAGGCAGGGGGCTGAGAAAAAGCATTCTAATGATGTCATGTAGCAATTATGCTATATCTGTGAACCTCAAAATTGTGTTGTTTTACTTTGCCGACTTCTGACCTTAAAAGATTCAGTATACTTTTTGATTGCACAGAACATCTGTCCGTTCATTTGTTCATTCAAAATATTTTTTTGTGCATTTAGATTCTGGGAAGTGTGCTACACACTGAATAAGCAAAACAGTGAACTTTTCAGATGTGTTTACTATTGCAACACATTACAATAGTAATAGAATTAACAATCTAGTGGGAAACAGTGAAATTTATTTGAAGTCGTAAAGAAAAATTGTGCTCCAACTCTAAGGACTTAACCACTAATATTGAATTTAACTTAGAGTGACTTGTTCTTAATTCTTTTTGTGAAATGTATTTGAGCATTCAGAGTTTTTGGGTCAACATGTTTACGTATGTGTAGTGACATGTGAGATTAGATATTAGTCAGCGAGGTAGGACAGTTTGAACCAGAGTGAGTGAGTGAGTGAGTGAATGTTAGGGGGGAAGGAGAGAAGGAAGGAGAAAGAGAGAAGGATTGAAAGAATAGTAATTAGTGTACATGTGCCATAATGAGATTTCAGGATAATGAGAAGTAGTAGATTTGTGTGGCTAAAATAGTATATTTTACTATTCTGTGCTAAATAGAATTTCGTAGGCAGGGAAATAAAAAATATCTTTAAGTCTTACCTTTTAAAATGTTCAGTTCTTAAGAATTAACAGAGAAGTAAACTTACTCTAGAGTGGAGGTATAGTAGAGCAAATGAGAATCGTGACACCTACGGTCATGTTGAATTATGTGACAGTTTTTGTAATTCTGGTCAAGAAAATGTACCTGACATTCCTTATTTCAATAAAGTACAATAGAGGGGCTGAATTTGGTGATTCCTTCTAGTGCTAAAATCTTATGATTTTAATTTTTATTTATTTAGCAGTTTCTCGATGACTTTATGGGAAAGTCAGTATGCTTTCTTATTTTCTTGTTCAGTTTCAGGAATTTAAAAAATGGAGGATAAAGGCTTTGCTTTCTCTAACTGATATTTTCTGAATAGGTACTTCGTAACTAAGGAAGACTTCATTTATTCCCAGTAATATGTTTTACTAAACTCTTTCAGGTAACTTTAAAAAGACTGTGACTTAATAGTAGATCATGGCCTGAACTCAGTTTTATTTATTGTTGTTACTAGAAAATTTTAGTGAGGTATTTTTCTTTGTCTCTGTAGTTATCAGAGACTGTTACAGACGATTGCTGTACTCGAGGCTCAACGTTCTCAAGCAGTCCAGGACCTTGAAAGTTTAGGCAGACACCAGAGAGAAGCACTGAAAAATCCCATTGGATTTGTGGAGAAACTCCAGAAGAAGGTATATATTGAGCACTTTTTAAGATTTATTGAGATATATTTGGTAATAACTTTTTTTAAATATGGAGATATACTTTTAAAATGTTTATTTTTTCCCCCTTCTGTAATTAATCATACTACTGAAGGCAGGATGCTGCCTTCCTTTACTCCCACAAAATATGTCCCAATGAAAATAGCTAAGAGCTTTATTTCGATGTTCGTGTAGGAAGTTGATGTCCTATTTCCTAGCCAGATTTATGATCTTTTCCTGTTGCCTCCCATAGTGTTTTTCTTCTGCTTTTCTGACTTCAGCATTAATGAAGCTAAAAGAAAAAATACTTCAGGATTTATTAACTGCTTTAATTTTAATTTTGAGTTACTTTTGTAACTCAGCATAGTAAGATAGAAAACAATGGTGATAAAAACAAAAACTCGATTTTAAATGCCTTAAGGTGTTTAAGATTAAGATTGCCAAATCCAAGAGGAAGAGTTATAAATTTTACTTAATTTTGAAATGTCCTTTATTTTAGTGTGAAAATTCCATTTAATATTCTGTTTTCTTTAAAATAGAACTTTCATATTTAACAGTTAACCAATTGAAAATGATTCAAATTTTTATAAAAACTTTTTTGGTATGTAAATATGGAGATAATCTAAATGCGCTTTTATGTTATAATGTGTGTCGTAAATTAGGGACCCACTAATTGTTCAGTAAATTTGAGAGGCATAATATTAATGAGCATTGCGTGAAAAGAATAAAACTGAAAAACTATGAAAAAGAATCCTCTTCTTCACCTTAAAAAAGAAAAACTTAGCCTGTGTAGCATGATAACTTTAGTTATTATTTATCAATTTTTAATGGATCACAAAAGTGATCTAACAGGTGTTGAGGGAACAACCCTGGGGACTTTGTTTCATTTAGGTGTATTAATTTATTTTTTGGATTTTTCTAGCTATAACATTTACTTGGCAAATATTCCTTTCTCTCCATGCTATAAGAATATTGACTATCATGATGGATATAGAATCTATATGTTGATTTGTTAAAACTTGCTTATGTTTCTATAACCACATCATATCATTCCTGTTATATAGTACGCCCACTTAGGTGTTTATTGATTCTGCATCGTTGTTATTAAACTCTTTGCTGGTGCAAGAAGATATAGTACTTATAATGGTTACTTACAGTGGATCCAACTAAAACAGATAGTATTAGAAAAGTAAATATTAATAAAAAATAAATTAACCTTAGTTTTATTTTATTCATGTTCCTGGGAAGGCAAAAAGATACAGTTAGGCACATTTACTTAATTTGTGTGCACTTGGTTATTTGCAGCTTTGGTTTAGAGCTGAATTTCTTTCACTTTATCTCAGAAGCAGATGTGATATTGACAGTCTTAAAATTTTTTAGAAAAATATACAGATATATATATTAAATATGTCATGAAAGATACTTTAGTAATTATGAAAAACTTAGTTCCCGGGAAAGAAATATTTCTACTAGATTCACTTTAGAAATTTGATTCTTTTGTTTTTATAGTTACTCATATATACTTAATTTGCCTGTTTTCTTTAGGTTTACTGTATTAGTTAAGTTGTTGACATGTGATCTGTTTGTTTTAGTGGACATCTAGAAACTCCTTATTAAAATTGGGGAAAACTTGTAGTATGTATTAGTATATAGAACACAGGGAACATTTATAGCTTACTAGCTTTTTTTGGTGTTACCATCATTACTTTCTTTGTTATTACCATCATTACTAATTTTGTAAAAGTTGAGCTTTAGATTTATATGAACTATTATGAAAATGATGGTAATAATTTAATATGTCATATGCAAAATGAAAATTAAGAATTGTGCTGCAAAGTGGATTTTGCTTGTCAGTTTCATAATTTATGACCTGATTTCTTTTCTCGTTTTATTGTGAGAAATATTAAGTACACCAAAAAGTTGAAAGTATTGTAGTTAACACATATCTACCCCCTAGATTCTACAATTATTATTTTACTATATTTACTTTATCATATATCACTCCTACTATCCATCATTCCATCTTACTTCAAGATGGAATGCATTTGATGCATTTCAAAGTTGCAGACATATATTTTCACACCAAAACACTTCAGAATGCATATTGTTAACTAAAATTCCTTTTTTAAATGTTTTTAAGGTAAAATTTACATACAATGAAATTCTTAAATCCTAATTGTAATCTGTGAATACTGAAAAATGCATCCACCTATGTAACCCAAATTCCTATCAAAAGATACTGATCATAATGACCTGGTAATAGTAATTATGACAACTAACGATTTCCCTAAAGGTGGTTGGTAAAGTAACTGATTTCCAAGTAAATTAAAGGTATAGTTTTGATTCTTAAGATGTCATTTTTTTTTGCATGTGGTAAAAATTATATACTGTGAAAATAATTCATTGTTTGATGGATAAGTCATGAATATTGGGATATATTTAAAATGAATTCTGCGTATCAAGTCTCCTCTCTTGCAGTCTAACACATTTTCTTTTCTTAGACATAAAACCTTTCTTTGCTTTGCTATTTATGTTTAAAGTGTGTTAATGACAAAGTGCAATATATTTATGTAGTTCAGCTTTAGAGATCTAAAAATAGTGCTTCTGTTTTGTTAAATTGATTCTTCCTTTACTTGTTTTTATCTTTACCATTTAATATTTAGACTATATTAACTTTATGGGCTATTAGATTTAAACAGTGTTTAGAAATGCCCAGTTAATGATTATTTGGATTTGGAGTCATCTGAAAATTTGGCTATAGTTGCTAATTTCTTGAATTAAATTTAGACTCACTTTATTTTTTCTCCCCAGGCCGATATAGGGCTTCCATATCCACAGAGAGTTGTTCAGTTGCCCGAGATTGTATGGGACCAATATACCAATAGCCTTGGGAATTTTGAAAGAGAATTTAAAAATCGTAAAAGACATACTAGGAGAGTTAAGCTAGTTTTTGATAAAGGTAAGAAATTATATAAGAATTTAAGGAGAGAAATATGTGGCAAAGTCTTGCTTTAATAATCCTATACATGGTCTTCTTTTTAGTAGGTTTACCTGCTAGACCAAAAAGTCCTTCAGATCCTAAGAAGGATGGAGAGTCCCTTTCATACTCTATGTTGCCTTTGAGTGATGGTCCAGAAGGCTCAAATAGTCGTCCTCAAGTAAGCAGTATAAAATGTCGAGAAAGAAAATTTGAATTATAGACAAAATATTTTAACATTTTACTGATTTGTATTCTTAAAATTCAAGCAGTCTTTCAGTGAGGATAGCAAGGACATGAACTTTGAAGTTAAAGAGAAACCGGGATTGGAATCCCAACTCTTAACACTTACTGGCTGTGGAACTCCACATGTCATTTATATTAATCTGTCCAAGCTGCAGTTTCCTTTTGTACCAACGTGACTAATATTACATATATTGTAGAATTGTGAGGATTAAATGAGTAATATGTGTAACATGCCTAGTACAGGGCCTGACACATAATATTTATTCCAAAAAAAGAGCTTTTTTACTGAAATATTTTTTGAATTAATAAAAAATTCCACCATTTGTATATTATTTGGCTATATCAAAGAGAAGTCTTTGTTATTTTGACAAAAGCCTTGTTTTATATGCAGATGATAAGAGGACGTCTGTGTGATGATACCAAACCTGAAACATTTAACCAATTGTGGACTGTTGAAGAACAGGTAATAGATATTTCTAAACTGTGTAGGTTAAAAAAAAAAAAAAAGTTAAAATTAGAGTATTATGAGTAAAGTGTATCTTGTATATCATCCCTCTTAACTATGAATTAAAAATATTTAAACTTATTTCTGTATGCCTTTTTGCACACTTCAAGAATTTGGATTTTGAGCAGATACGAAATCCTGTTTGGGGATGATTTTTAAAGAAGGAATCTGGGTTTTGGGAGAGGGGTTGAAAAAGGTAGTGAAATAGATGGAATTAAGTTTTTATATGCAGTTTGGGGAGAGAGAAAAACTTGAGGCCAAGTATAGCTGTGCCTTAGTGAATTCATATTCTCTTCTGGAGGGGAGCTGACAAAGCCAGGTCAGAGTGTTCTGTTACATTTTGGCATACAGCTTGGATTGTTTGTGGGTAAGATTTGAGAGACACATCTCTGTCTCCCATGAGGATTAATCCCACAGCTGTGATAAGTTTATCAAAAGTTTAAGAATCTTTATTTCACGTGTCCAGTTTATTCTGCATCTTTAGGACTGTAGGAGAATTTAGGAAATAGGTCAGAATGTTCAAATCAAATATTAGAATGGAGGACCACACAAAGGAGAGAAGTGTCTCTTAGTATTCTGTCTAAATCCAAATGAATTTATATGTTTTTGTCAAATCTATAGGGGGTGAGTCTAAATATAGTCTAGCAAGAAAAGATGGTCAGTGGAAATCACCAAGATATGTAAAATATTAATATAATTTTTTGTGCTGTCTTTTTACTGAAGTGAATAGAAAATCATTATAAGGTCATCTATAGGTTTATTCTCTAATTTCATTTTCCCTGTGATGTCTATAAGTTGCTTACTAGAAATTTTCCCTATCATGAGGATTTCTAGTACCTAACCTCCAAAGACGGTGAGAGAGTTTGTTAGTTTAAAATGAAATGTGAATATATTTAGAAACTCAGTATTAAACTTTCTTAAATTTGGTTTGGGTTTGGCTTAGAAAAAGCTTGAACAGCTACTCCTGAAATATCCTCCTGAAGAAGTAGAATCTCGACGCTGGCAGAAGATAGCAGATGAACTGGGTAATAGGACAGCAAAACAGGTAATTGAGGAGATGGCTCCACATTGTTGATATATTTCTGATAGTTTTTTTTAAATGAAGGGTAATGCATCTGACATCAGATCTGCAGCATCGTTTTTAGCTACAGAATGTACTACAGTATGTACGGTTTTTAAAATTAGCATTGTATACTTTCGTGTTGATATCAGAAACAACTTGAGATAATTCTGCATTGGATTATTACTAAATACTAAAAAAAATTAAAATGTAATGAGCTTAGTGTCTCTTGAATATTTGAGTATACCAGTTACATGCTTTTTGGTTAGACTATGCTAATAGCTTTGTGACATTGCCTTACTCGGTGTTCCCTGGTTATAGCTCAAAAAAAAAAAAAAAAACCACCTAGCAGTTTCACCTTCACATTCCCATCGATATTAATAATTGTGTTTTTGTTTTACAAGCATGCATACTCACAAGTTGAAAATATTTATTTACTTTTGGAATCAATTTAGTGATTTTTTTGGGGTGGGGGTCTGGATTTTAAAATGTATCTTTGGCAGTTTAAAATTATTTCTACATTTATGGTAAATTTTTAATTGTTCTCATTCATTTAGATACTCATATATATTTTAATTTTTAAAAACTATTCTGGTATTACAGACTTGTATGCAGAGGAGAATGATTCAGTAGAAAACGAATAAGTGATGATATAGGATAGAATGATTAATTGTAGAGCATTTAGCAGTAAATCCTGACTCAACAGTACTTTAGGACCTCTCATACACTCTAATAGAAAACATAAACACTTAGATTAGTACATTTCAGAACAGTGCAAAAAAAAAGCCATTCAGGTATTGCATGTTTTGTCATTATGTTAAAAGGCTTGTCATGTTTCCTTAGGTTGCCAGCCGAGTGCAGAAGTATTTCATAAAACTAACGAAAGCTGGTATTCCTGTCCCAGGCAGAACACCAAACTTATATATATATTCCAAAAAGGTAAAAATAAAATAGAAGAAAATAGATCTTAGATTAAACTCATCAGAGTCAGAATTGTGTGTGCAAATATATACGTTTATCAGAACAGAGTTGTTTTATTTTTAAAATTTGACTCACTCTAAGCATTTTGTTGTATTGGGTATAAACAGAGGGTGGGATTCCATTATTGCTACTCAGTGAAATTGAGCTAGCTTTAATGATGTTCATTATTTTCTTAGAAGTAGGTTAGTTTGTGTGATTGAGTGCTACTCAAAAGATTTTAGAGTAAATGTATATCAGAAAGGCCTTTATGATGTTGAAATTATTAGGATGTTCGACAATCAGTTTCTGGTTTTTTTTTAGCTGTGCTACATAAATCCAAGAATAGAAATATTGAAGATATTTTATTTAATCCTCACTACAGTTCTAGAAGTGTAAGGAACATTATCACCTTCGCTTTACTGATAATAATGTTAATAGCTAACTGTTATTCTTACTGTTGAATGCTCTAGACCAGGTACTGTTCTACAGCTTTTTTAAGGATGAGAAAACTAGGCTTTAAGATACGTTGAATAAATTGTTTTATTACATCACTAATAAGTCTGGAAACTATTGATTCTAATCCCAGATCATTTCCATTATTCTCTGCTTGTCTCTATAATGAAAAAGCTACCATCTTCTTCTCATAGAGAACACACTACATTAGGTTGTAGCCAGTTTTTTGCTTTAATTAAAAAAAATAAGGTACATAATTGGCCTTCTTTCATTTCCTTAGTAAATCATCCTGATACTTTTCCACCACTGACATTCTTCACATGAGAAGCTAAGAGTATATCTAATGCTGTTACCCTTCTTTATTGAAGCTAACTATTTTATATAATTGTACATTAAGGATATTGTCTATACAATATACAATTCTTTGTTTTACAAGTTTTGTTTTTATTCTTTTTACCAAGTTTTGGAAGCTTGTTTTAATTTGTCAATTGTTGTAAATATTTTGGACTTTATTTTTTTCCCAAATATAGCATTACCTGTGTTAGATATGTAGAATTCATTCTATAACTTCAGAATATTGGAACTTTGATAAACTAGCATTCAACTTAACAACTTAACAGTTTAACTCTAATATTTATGGTTAGTTTCTAAGTTAACTTTAGAAGTCTTGTGCACCTTATATTTTCACATCTAAGACTCAGTGATGATGACAAAAGAAAATACTAAAGAAACCTAAATGTCTTCCTTCCTTTGGATGCATGAATTTTAAGTTAACAGACATTTTGACTGTAGATATGTAGCCCAGCCATAGATGGAGTGATTCTTTGCTAGGGTTATAGTTTGCATTTTAAAACAGATAAAATGATGGTTCTCCATATAGCTGAGGTTATTCTTTGTGGCTGTGCTGTCAATGAAGAGAGAAAGTCAGCATATTGGCTGAGAGTGGGGGCTTTGGCACTACACAGGCCTAGTTTGTAATATTGGTCTACCATTCTCTAGCTGCAACGCTTTGAACAAGAAACAATCTCTTCATGTCTCTATTTCTTCATATTTAAATTAAAGATGATAATAATTACTTTATAGGAATGTTATGAGGATTAAATGACATTCCATAGAGTAAGCAATCAGTCAGTGTTAGGTACTATTTTCAGACATTGATCATGTGGAAATTTTCCTTGATAGTTTTAGTTTTATATCTGGCTTAGGCTTCTTCATCTTTCTCGATATTCTATAAGACGACTATATAACAGGAGTTCATTAAATGCCAAGAGTGTGATAAATGCTGTTAATACAAATATAAACTAGATAACGAGTGTGTGGTTCATTGTACTGTTCGTTGTTGGGATATTTCCCATATATATATATATATATATATATATATGTATGTATTTTAAAGGCTATTTGTACTTTAAAAATCCAGATAACAGAAAAAGCAGTCACGTAAAAGTATGCTAACAAAGGTGCTAATAGACTTGCAGGAAGTGACATTTATATTTTTATATTATTGATCCATTTAATGACTTTCCACTGTTCCAATTAAAAATTTGTTTTCTCACTTAGTCTTCAACAAGCAGACGACAGCACCCCCTTAATAAGCATCTCTTTAAACCTTCCACTTTTATGACTTCCCACGAACCTCCAGTGTATATGGATGAAGATGATGACCGATCTTGTTTTCATGGCCACATGAATACTGCTATCGAGGAAGCATCAGTAAGTTATTTATTTATGTTATATATTTACATTTATCTATGAATTATACAGATTAGGGTACAGAATGAGAGCACCCGGATTTTCTAATGATTCCTACTCTTCAGAGAATTTTGATTTCTTTTAATTAACCTCAAATATATGGGATTTTTAATAATGTGTGTAAAAATATTTTTTATAAAGAAATTTTCAAACATATACAAAAATAGAATAATATAATAAACCCACATGTACCCATCACCCTACTTCAACAGTTATCAGTTTGTGGTAATCTTGTTTTCAGCTATGCTTCCTACCCGCCCCAACTTTGTCAGAGATTATTTTGGAGCAAGTCCCAGACATTACACAATATCATTATGTTTGTAAAAGGTAATTCTTTATGTAATCAAATATATAGTCAGTTCACATTTACCCAGTTATAAATTGCAGTAGATTTTCTCCTTCCTTCTTACCTCTCTCCTTCCTTCTCTCTCTCTCCTTTTACCCATCTCACAATTTTTTTTTGTTATGAAAAACTGGGTTATTTGTTTTATAGACTTTACCACTGTGTGGATTTTATTGTTTGTATCTCCTTGGTGTCATTTAACCTGTTTCTCCATTCCCTGAATTTCCTATAAATTGATAGTGGTCTAGATAATTGATTAGATTCAGATTAGTTTGTTTCTTAGGGTGGGCAGGACTACTTCATGTCTTCTTTTATCAGTCTGGTCATCTGTCCTTTTTTGACATAGCAGCCATTCATCATTGCCTAGGTTCATTAATTTATTACATGTTATAAAATAGTGCAGTTCTTTCATTTGTTCTTCATTTATTTGATAGAATATTCTATAAAATAAACCCTCCTCATCAACTATTTGATTATCTTAAGGTACTTATTAAAAAGGGCAGCATAACTGCTCAATTCTTCCTTTGATTTTCTTGTTTTTATTTTTATTTTATTATTTTATTATTTGATTTTCTTGTTTTAAAATAATTTGTTCTCTAATATCCTCCAAAAATAACTAATGAGGTTTTTAAAATTTGTATTCTCATGAACTGTTAGACTCCAGTATATTTAATGTGTTTCAGTACATTGATATTACTGTCGTTATTAGTGTTCAAATTGATCCATTGGTCAGTTGTAACATATTCAGGTTGGATTTTGAATCCTTTTGACAAGACTCTAGTAGCCTTTGATAGTTTCCTTACTGTCTGGTGTGACAAGGAAATTCCAGGCTTGTCTTATACATTTCCTGCCTCAGACCTTGAGTCAGTCCAGTCTTCGCTCTGGGAATGTTGTTTCTGCTTGATCGATCTTTGTTTCTGGCCTTTTTAGTGGACAGAGCTGGGAAATATATTTCTGTTCAAAGATAAAAGACATCAGTTTATATTTTTTGTTTCAAATTCGGTGTGAGGACTATGGAGATTTTACTTTCCCTAATTGATCTTAAATATATATCTCCTTTCTCCCATGCTGAAAATCTCATATATCGGTAATATCAACATAATACTCCCTTTTTTTGTGTCTCACATTGATCACAAGTCTCAGAATATAATACTAACACTACCATCAACAAATTGATTACTGAAAACAATTTTTTTAACAGTTCTTTTTTGCATAGGATATATCCCACTACAGAAGTAAATCAAATAACACTTTTTAAACCTACTTGGACGAATTCCTCTCTGTTTCATTGACTGGATGCTAATTTAGTGACTTCATTTCATTTCACTTTCTACTCATAGTGATTTTTTTTTATTGGTGTTAATATTTTTATTATCTTGAAATCCCATTTCCTCAATAATTAATCATGATTCTGATTCCTTGTTTAAACCACAAGATTACTTTATATCTTTCATAATATTCTGATTATATATAATAATTGGAAAAAGAGATTTTATTGAAAAGTTATCAAATAAAAAAGTAAGTCTCCTTTGTTCTGTTTCTAGATTAATCAAATATTGATTTTATACTTTGGTATCAGACTGATAAAATGACTACATTCTTTAAAAAGATTTTTTTAAACTTGTCTTTTGTGAAACGGCTAATATCTGCTGTGTTTTAAGATGGCATTTGTGTGTAATTTTGTATTTTGTGAATATTAGAACTGTTCATTTAAGAAATATTTACGTATATTTAATATAAGGTTCTGCTAGAGGTCAGCTAAATAGTTGTAAACCAAATATCTATGATCTTTGCTAGTATAAATTTTAGTCTTATGGGAGTAGATAAATGTGTAATCATGTCAATAAGTTACAGATTTTAAAAAGTCCTTACAAAATAGGTGTATTATAATTATTCAAGAGGTACTTAATTTCAATTGAAAGTGTAAGTAGGAGACCTGAGTAAGTGATAGTCAAGCTGGCAATTGAAGGATGAATAAACTCTAGCCAAGTGAGGAGTGGTAGGTGGATATTTAAAAGAAGTACACTTTGAGAAAATTGGCAAAATATAATATAGTAGATTTAATTTAACTTTTGCTTGGTTGGTTTTATTTAAATGAGCACCAATTCAATTCATCCTGATTACTTTAAAATAGCTATTCAAGTGTATAGTCCCGTCTTATACACGAGAGATAAATTCCAAGACAGCCAGTAGATTTCTGAAAGCTCAGTACCAAACCCAGTATATACTGTGTTTTTTCCCATACATGCGTGCCTATGATAAAATTTAATTTATAAATTAGGCAATTTCACAGATAGAATATTTATTATTACTGTAGATCTTAGCAACCTTAGCATACAATTTCTTTTCTTTCCTCTAATTTAGTTGAGAGTTTTTACCTTTCATTTCAAGAAAGCACTTGACAGCTTCTCTTTGACATCTCCGAATTACCAACATCACTACTCTTGCATTTGAGGGCCATTATTAACTAAAATAAGGGTTACTTGAACACAAGCACTGAGATATTACAAGAGTCTGATACCCAACATAGTTACTAGGTGACATGCAATTTATATATGCTGGACAAAGGAATAATTTATGTCCCGGGCAGGACAGATCGGAATGATGCAAGATTTCATTATGCTACTCAGAACTTAAAGCTTATGAATTGGTTATTTCTGGTATTTTTCATTTAATATTTTCAGACTGCAGTTAATCATGGTCAATGGAAACTGTGGAAAGCAAAATTGCGGGTAGGGCGAGACTACTGTTTTTAATGAAGCCTCTGGTGGTAAAATTTATAGATTTTAATTTTTCAGAAAAGCAATAACTAGAGAGACAATATGATTACATGTCTATACTGCCTTAGTTTTGAAACCCATACACCATTTTCATTCCATTGGAAATTAGTCATAGTATTTCCCCTTTAGATAAATTTAAAATAATTATAACTAGGAAATCTGTTTATGGATACTTTTTTTTGGAATTTTTTTTTCCTCCTCTTTAATTCCCTCCTCTCCCACTTCCACCCTTGACCTATGGACGTTGCCGTTTCCCCTTAAGAACTGGATCTCTGAAGGCAGGTCGTCTCTTCCCATGTGCTCATGTGGTGCACCCAGGGCCTGGCGCACCCGGGCTATGGTCCATGGCTCCACCTGGGGCACGAACCCAGGATCTTCTGCGTGTAAAGCAGATGTGCTAACCACTACACTATGGAGCCACCCCTGGAATTTTTAACTATGATAAATATAGAACAAAATTTACTATTTTTAACCAATTTTAAGTGTACAGCTCAGTAATGTGAAGTACACATTCATGGTATGTAGTCTTCAGAACTCTTTACAGCTTGCGAAACTGAAACTCTAAATCCGTTAAACTACATCTCCCCATTCCCTCCTTCTTTAAGCCTTTAGCAGTTCCACTTCTTCTTTATGTCTCTATGAATTTGACTATTCTAGGTATGTCATTTAAGTGGAATCATACAGTTTTTGTCCTTCTGTAACTGATTTATATCACTTAGCATAATGTCTTCAGGGTTCATCCTCTTATAAACGTGTCATAACTTCCTTTCTTTTTAAGACTGAATAATATTCCATTGTGTATATAAACCACATTTTGTTTATCCATTTATCTGTCATGGGCACGGATTACTTTCACCTTCGGGCTGTTATGAATACTGCTGTGAACATGGGTGTATGAATATATATTCGAGTCCCTGCTTTTATTCCTTTGGATATATACCCAGAAGTGGAAATGCTGGATCACATGATAATTCTCTGTTTAATTTTTGAGGAGCCACCATACTGTTTTCCATAGTGGCTAGAATATTTTACATTCTCACTAACAGTGTTCAGGGGTTTCAATTTCTCTAAATCCCTTCCAATAATGTTTTTTGTTTTTGTTTTTTTTTTAAATTTTGATAGTAGTCACCCTAATAGGTGTGAAGTAATTTAACTTTTCTTAATCTCAGTCTTGTTGACCAAATTTTATGCTATCCTTAGACTTAAAATGCAAATTAAAAAATTTAGCAGAATAAGTACTCTGTATTTGCTTAAAATATCTGAATTTAATAAATTTCATTATAAAATTTCTTACTATCTTATTTAATTATATAGCTCACATCATATTTATGTATTTATTAGATTATGTTGTCTTTCCCAGTGGTGACATAGGAAAGCAGTATCTTTAGTTGACAAGAATTTGAAATAGATGAAAGATAGTGGGAGACAGGTGAAATGTGAGATTGTAAAAAATCTTTTATCCAACTAAGGACTTTGGACCAGATGCTGAAGACTTTGGGAGATTTTAAGTAATGGTGAGTGTAGAGGAGAGAGTGGGTACTATAGCGGACCGATTTGAGAGAAATTAGAAAGTATTAAATAGTGACAGAATTTGTTGGATTAGATATAAGATTGGTGAAAAATTAAGGATAACTGATTTAGGCTTTGGACTGCTGAGTGTATAAGAAATTAGTTAAAGAGTCAGATGAATCTGAGTTCAAATCATTGGACTTCACAACTAATTAACTATGTGACCTTAAGCAAATGTTATAATTTCTATACATGTCAGTTTCCTTGTTGTAAAATAAACATACTAACTAGTTAATAATACCTAACATGGAGAGCAGAAAGGGTGGGAAGTGCCCAAGGGTTCTCTGATCCAGGATTGGGAATCGATAGACCCTAGGGGTCAGTGAATTGGGGATGCTTTTAGGAATGTTATGGAAATTAGTGACCATGGGGTCAGTCATGAGGAAGCAAAGGAAAGTAATGGATTCTGGGTGATAGCACAAATAAATTGGGAGAATAGGAAGCACTTAGTGATTCATCTATCAGCTTCAGCTTCATATATTTATATAGTTTTTATTATTCATTTCTTTTATACTCTTCTAAATTATCTTTGTAACTTATTACATCCCTTTGATCATTGCGCATACAGAGCAGAAAGCAAAGGAGAGATTGGCTTGTTTGTTGTCAAGAAGATGTTATAGGATTTACTTGGGGAAGCATAAAAATCTTTTAGATTGCAGAAGGGGCGCTTCTTGCAGATCAGGGAGAAGTAGATTATAAGGATACTCTGAAGTAGCCTGGAGTCTGGACAGAGTGCATCTGCATTTAGTGTATGACAGGTGGGAGTCATGCTGTGTTTCCCTGGTACTTGGATTATGCAGTAGCCTACTACAATTCAGTTGCATTAAGAAGTCCTCCAAAAGTATTAGTCTGAAATATTGCTAAAATTAGCATTAGTATTCTGTGAGCACTGAAAGGTGAGTTACCTTAAAAGTGAAAAAATATCTTGTCAGTAGAAAAATATTCTATATTTCTGTTTCTTACACTTAATTCATTTTAATTATCAAACTAACATTTTCGTTTTATGTTTTGTTCTTTTCAATAGGATGAAGAAAGTGTCCCTATCATGTATAGGAATTTACCTGAATATAAGGAACTATTACAGCTTAAAAAGTTAAAGAAGCAGAAACTTCAGCAAATGCAAGCCGAAAGTGGATTTGTACAACATGTGGGCTTCAAGGTAAAAAATTCTACTTAATCTTACTATTTACTTAATTTTTGAAAGGGCAATTAAATAATATCTAAGGTGATTTTGAAGCTTGAAACTCCAGTTTCCAAGCATATATAGGTAAAAGTAAGTTAAGCTCTTATCCTGTTCATTTATACAAAGTAGTGTGCCACAATTATTGATGTCAAGAGGTTTACAATTCAGTAGAGAGAAGACACACAGATAAGGTATCTATACTTTGAGGTAAAATATGAGATGAGAGGTTGCTGTCTAGCTGTTTCTCTTTATGTCCCAGCTTTACTGAGATATAATTGCCAAAAATTGTATATATTTAAAGTGTACTAATATTTAAGGTTAAAAAAAGCACCTCACATAGGCATACTGTGCATTTTGTGCGTTGGAGCGGGGAGTGAGAACACTAAAGGCATACTCTCTCAGCAAATTTCAAGGATTGCATATTTGAAAATTGTTATTAAACAATCGCAATACTGTACGTTAGATCTCCAGAACTTATTTATTTTATAATTGAAAAATTTGTACCCATTGACAGACATCTTCCCATTTCTCCTATTCTCCAGCCCCTGGCAACCACCATTCCACTCTCTCCTCTGAGTTTGACTGTTTTAGATTCCACCTACCTATAAGTGAGATCATACAGCATTTGTCTTTCTGCATCTGGCTTATTATGCTGTGTCCTCTAGATTCATCCATGTTTTCCCAAATGGCAGATTTCCTTCTGTTTTAAGGCTGAATAATGCTCTGTGTGTGTGTGCGCGCGCGCGCCATGTTTTTCTTATCCATTTATCCATGAAATTATTTTTCTTTTTGTTGCTGTTGTTCATAGATCAGAAATTTCTTTTTCCCTTTCAGATTCAATTATCTCTACTCTTCTTTGAGAGGCTAGTTCAGTTATCTCTACTGTTCTTTGAGAGGCTAGTAGAAATACATTTATTCATTGCACAAAATTTTAAAATACTCATTATGTTTCCGGTACTTTGCTAGAGATTTGGCAGTTAAACAAGACAGAGTCAGTTCCTGCCCTTTTTCTGTTTTCATCTCATAAGGAATTTAGAGAAGTTAAATAAGTCAAATAGTTCAGTATGACTAGAGTGCCTACTGGAGAGTAGTGAGAGGCTATTGAGGTGCCTTGGAAATTTTGCTAAGGAGTTTAAACTGTCCTAAAAGATTGGGGAATCGTTGAATGATTTTAAGCAGAGAATAACATGAAATTTGTATTTCAGAAAGATCATTCTTAAACTGTTTATATTGATAACCTTCAGTGAGGCAGTGGATTTAGAGTGGATAACTCTTAATTTCTGACTGCTATGTTGCTAATTTTTTTTAACAATGATGTATTTGTGTATGTTATTTATGTGGCTGAAAAAAATGAAGTCAAGGAATAAAAGATCATTCTTACCTTAGTATGGAGAATACATAGGAAGAAAGCAAGGCTTGAGGCAGGGAGACTACATTAGAGATTCTTTTGATAATTTAGACAAAAGATGAGCATGTCCTGAAATTGACTGTAGAAGTAGAGATTGTTAAGAACCCTTGAGGCATTAGAATTGACTGTACTTGATGAGATTGAAGAAAATAATAATGAAACCACGAACTAAATAGATTTGCTGGTAGCAGTATACATAAAAATTCTGATGTGTGCTGTGACTGATAAATTGAAATTTAAAACAAAATTTTATACCTCTGGTCCTCTGGCGTGGCCATTAACCAGACTATTTTAAATGATTTTTCCTCTTGATCTTTCAGTGACCCTACTTTTCTTTAGAGATTTTCCCAATTGACAGCTCTGGCCTTTAAAGAGGAAACTCATAATTTTGCTGCAAGACCCAGCTATGGCTTGTTGGCCAGTCAGGCAGCTAGCTACTCTAGTTGGTCTGATGATCAAAGAAAACTAGAAATGAGATTTACTTTGATTTCTAAAATAGCACAAGAACACACTGAGGACTGTCACAATGCCACCACAGTGAGAAAGAGCTAGATCTGCCTTTTCTTCATGGTGGGCATTGGTTATTAGGAGGCTTAAGGCTTTGAAAATAGTTCAGTAAGATAGAAGTTTCAGAGAGGATTTTGTGTTCACCAAGGTTTATGTTACGTACGATAGATAGCCTATTAAATTGTTCTGTGACATATTTGGATAGCTTTAACTATGGTATTAAGTCAGGGGTTCTCAATCACCGTCATTGTACACTGGTATGAGCTACTTTTCAAATTATTAGTTGCTAATAATTAGATGCCCAAGTTTGTCAATGATTTTCTTAAAATTAAAAAAAAAAAACCATATTAAGGTTATTTCCTATAATGTCCCCTCTCACCCACCTGTAGCTTGATCTTGAATAGATGGAATTTCAGCTAGTTTGCTAGAATTTGTACCTAACTTAAAAACATTTTTGTGTCAGACCACTGTCTAGTGCATCTGGAAAGTGGAGATGTCTGTGTGCACAGCAGGATAAAAAAAAAAAAAAGATTTTGGAACAATGTAACATAATACTTTTTTGCTTTCTGAATCTTTTATAGTGTGATAACTGTGGCGTAGAACCTATCCAGGGGGTTCGGTGGCATTGTCAGGATTGTCCTCCGGAAATGTCTTTGGATTTCTGTGATTCTTGTTCAGACTGGTAAGTGTTTTCTTTGTTGTAGATCTTAAATTTTGACAAGTGAAGAGTTTTTCAGCCACTAGTGAATTTAATTTTCCAAACTACTTAGAAAATAACATTAACTATGGTGGATTAAATTTTGTGGTTCTAGGCAATTAAGAAATTTTCACTATCTGTCTCAAGTAACTTACCATTAGCGATTTTTCATGATAGATTAATGGTTTTAAACAGGTCGAGCTTTAAGGAAGTTTTGTAATATGGAGGCCAAAATGCATCCAGTGCCATGTAATAATGTGTTTGTGTGTGTTTTTTTTTTTTTTTTTTTTTGCAGCCTACATGAAACAGATATTCACAAGGAAGATCACCAATTAGAACCAGTTTATAGGTCAGAGACATTTTTAGACAGAGACTACTGTGTGTCCCAGGGCACCAGTTATAATTACCTTGACCCAAACTACTTTCCAGCAAACAGATGACATGGAAGAGAACATCGTATACTAGTCCTCTTCAACACATAGCAATGGTATCATTGTGAGTTATGTGCACAGTTTGGAAAGATTCTCTGCTTTCCCTGAAATGACACTCACAGCATGACAGCTTCCTGAGTGTTCTCGTCAAGTCCAGCTCTGCACTGTTGTGGCTCTAGATCAGCAGCTGAACATTCCTGGTGAGCAAAGGGTTTCCTGGGTGAATTTCTCAGCACCACCCTAAAGTCTTCTCGGTGGTGATCTTAAATGGGTGAGATGGAAACGAGAGCACACATTAAAGAGAGAGTAAATTCCAAAGGTTTCAAAGAACTTGGTCATAACTATGATAAAGAGAAGACAAAGTATTTATATTACAACAGTTTAGTAGCTTTCAGTTTTGTGAAAATAGTTTTCAGCACAGAAACTGACTTCTTTAGACAAAGTTTTAACCAATGATGGTGTTTGCTTCTAGAATATACACTTTAAAAGAACTCACTGTCCCAGTGGTGGCCATTGTTGGCCTTTAGTAAATTGGAGCTGCTTAACCATATTGATGTCTAATTAATTTCTTTTAACCACAATGAACTGTCCTTATTACCAACAGCGAAAGCACTACAGGAGGCATCAGTGACATTGCTTCCTTAACCAGCTCATGGTGTGTGAATGTTATAAAATTGTCACTCAGATATATTTTTTAAATGTAATGTTATATAAGATGATCATGTGATGTGTACAAACTATGGTGAAAAGTGCCAGTGGTAGTAACTGTGTAAAGTCTCTAATTCACAACATTAATTCCTTTAAAATACACAGCCTTCTGCCTCTGTATTTGGAGTTGTCAGGGCAACTCATCAAAGAAAACTGCCTAATATAAAAATCATATATATGGTAATAATTTCCCTCTTTTGTAGTCTGCACAACATCCATAAAAGATTGTATTTTTATTACTATTTAAACAAGTGATTAAATTTAGTCTGCGCAGTGAGCAAAAGTTCACATGCATTCTTTTATACTGCTGGATTTTGTTGTGCATCATTTAAAACATTTTGTATGTTTCTTCTTATCTGTGTATACAGTATGTTCTTGAATAATGTTCATTTGTCAGGAGAACTGTGAGAAATAAACTACGTGGATACTGTCTGTTTATATTATAGAATGTTTGTTGTGACTTCCTTTAGGTTTTCGATTTTTTTTTTACTAGTGTTAAACCACCTTTTTTTTTTTTTTTTTAAAGATTTGCCTTACCTATCTGTTTTTTAAAAAGAGTAAGGACTATATTATGGAAAAGAGGGTGAACTTGAGAAGTTCCATAAAAGATGGTAACATTTTCACTGTGTATGCTGAAATGCTAAATTAAACTAGGTTATAAAAAAGAACACATACTATGGTGAAGAAAAAGGCAGTTATGTCCAGATGTGAAAACTAAACTTAGGTTGAAAAATTTTCTCATTCTTTTGATGAAAATAAGCACCCCACATATTTAATTTAAATAGGTGGTTTTTGAAAATCACTCTATTCCCTGGAAATTATTGACTCTTGGAAAAGACTATATATATTCTAAGATTGCTTAAGTATTATACTGACCCAATTTTTAGAGTCTCCTGCTTTTTCTAATTTTAAATCAAGGAAACGTTATTTACTAGTCCTCTAATACATTGTAGGGTACTAAAATCATACCCTGAATATTTTTAATTGAGAAAAGTAATATAATCTTTAATGTAGAAATGAGAATTTTAACATAATATATTAATTAAAGATTACTGATGATGTTGATAAAATATATTGCATCAGGAAGAAAAGGAAATGGACTTGAGCATAACTTCTCACCCTGGAATTAATTGGTTGGGGAAGAGAGAAATTATTAGAATTCTGGGCTTTTTGATATTAAAAGTTAAGTGAATATGCCAGAAGACCTACCTTCAACTTGTAGCAAGACAGTAGCACTTGATGGTAACTTCTGTGACTTCTGTGTTTGTATAGGAATAATACCTGTTAGTTTTGGGGAACCATTTAGATCCATTCGGGAATCCCATAAAGTATGAATTATGCTTTGGAAGAGAGCTATGAATGATATAGTCGTTATGTGAACAGATAAACAGTAGTAGATATAACTACGTAAATGTATTTTTCAAAGGCAGAGATTTTGAGAATTTTGAATGGCAAAGATGATTATTTTCTGCTTGAGCAAGGATGTGTTTAGTTTGCATTTTTTTAGTTCTAGGCCAATTGCCCTCTTACCCTTAAAAGATCCTAAAGGGTAGTAATAGTGGTAATGTATTGTCATTGTTTTAATTTAAGGACTGCAGGAATGGGCAGGGCTATCATTTGTAAGTAGGCCTTCCATCTTATACAAAGTATTAGCTGTGGGAGACAATATAGACCTACTTGTTAAAGCATTGCTTCTTAAGTAGTAGTCAATAGTTCAGATGTAGTATTTCCTGACATAATGTGCTCAAATTTTTTGCTAAAAACTGAAGGAACTTTTAATGACACCTAAAACGACTGCTTTAAGATTTAAGCAGAGGAGATTTTGATTTGTGTGATGTGCACTAATAATAACAAACACTGATATAGTGCTTACTATGTGCCAAGCAAGCATATTGTAAAGGATTAAATTTTCACAGCTTTATGAGGCAGGTTCATTTATTATTCTGTTTTCAAGTGAGAAAATAAAAGCCCAAGAGGTTAAATAACTTGCCCAAGGTCATAGAGGTAGTAAAGTGGTGTGCTTGGATTTTAACCTAGATCAGTTGCTTCAGATTCAGTGTTTGCCTGTCTCACTACTCTATTTCCGTTTGTGTCAGACATCACTAAGGTGGTGGAGATGTGCAGGATTTGATTTTCAGTCTTTTTCCTGGTGTGTGTTTCCTAAAAGTACAAACCTGAGCTCATGTCCAGATTTATAGCACAGAATAGAGAAGCATATCTGTGGATAGGGGGAAAACACTGACATGATCTGCCATGATGAATTAGAAAGACACACACACATATCATTTACATATCCTGATTTGACAGCAAACATTTGGTCATGAGGCTTTAGACAAAGTTGGGACTAAAGCTTGTGTCTCCTGTCTCAGGTAGATGTTTCCATGCATGCTTGGTGCCTCCCACTTAAGCTAATAGTATGCCTTGTCCGTTTTTCTTCCCTTTCTCCTTTTGTTTAGATTAAATTGCAGACCACAACAATTTTGATGTATGAGGAACATTAAAAAAAAAGAAAGGGAAAATAGTATATCACATGTAGTAAGGATGTTTTGTGAAATGTCTTTTTTAGTTATAAAATGGCATGCTATATAAACTGTATTTTTTACTGTGGACAACAAAGTTGGAAGGCCATTGTTCTAGGTGCACTGGATGGGATTGGAAGTTTCCAGATAACAGGTAGGCTTTTTCTAAAGTTTATAGAGGCATTGTCCTTTTTAGGCTGTAAAATGTTTGTTTTTATTTCTAACCTGGATGAAAAATATATTTTTGTTTAATGATCCCAGGGAGGAAAAAAAAACCATAAGTTGTTTTTTCACAATTTATGTAGCTGAGTAAGTGGATTTTTGAGAGTGGCTTCCCATTTAGCTCCATGAGGACAGAGACCATCCATGTCTGTATCCCTAAGGCCTGGTTCTTAGTAGATCTCAATAAATATTTTTTTGTAGTGTGACCAGTGTTTTGCTGAGTTATATTTTTTCTCTAGGAAGGTAAGAGATACCACTTATACCTGAGTGTGTGTCTGTGGGATCCGTAGAGGGCTTGCCTCAAATCTCCTTTACAGGGCCCCATCCTATCTTATTGAGAGGATGCGGTTCAACCTCGGGTGGCTGAGAAGACTTTGGTTCTCTCTGGGATCCCAGTTAGGCCACGTATCTTGATTCTCAGCCATGTTTTTAGACTGATATAATGGAAAGGGCAGCAGAGTAGAAATTCTGGGTCTTAGTTCTAATTGTGGAAGAAGGCACTCAGTAAATTTTGACAAACAACTACCTTTTATTGAACACTAGGAACAGTAAATGATTTACATATATTCTTAACTTTTTTGATCCTCACAACACCTTTTTGAGGTTGTTTACTATTATGATTTTCACTGTAGAGATGAGAAAACTAAGGTTCAGGTGATTTCAATGTTAGCTTTCAGTAATAATTGCTTTGTGTGGGACTGAGGATACAAGCCTTGCCCTTATGGAGCTTATAGTCTAATGCAGAAGACCAGCAATAAACAAGTAAATAAAAAATATGTAGTTTTAGGTAGAGATAAATGCTGTGAAGAAAGATAATTCTTGAAGAAAAACAATGGAAGAGTGGGGACCCATGCTATCATTTTAGGTAGAATAATCAAAACATACCTCAATGACAAGGGTAAATTTGAACAGAGACCTGAATGGAGTGAGGGAATTAGCCTTGTGGATATTCTGGAGGAATAGGCAGAAAGATAGCAGCAAGGGCCCTTATCCACTAAAGAGCTTGGCTTGTTCAGGCACCATTAAGAGGGCTAATGTAGCTTCAGCTGAATGAGCAGGAGGAAAGTGGTGCAGTTGATGGGGTGAGAAGGCATAGGGCCAGATCAGTTGAGGCCTTGAATGTAGACCATTGTGATGGAGTTTGGATCGTGCTCTGATGTCTTCTATCTTCTACATACACACAAGGTCATCTACTAGGCAGAGACCTCTGAGGTCCCTTTCTGCTTTAAAATCCTATTACTTTAGAGTTGTGATGTCATTTCATGCCATTCAAATCAGTACCATGTTTTAACAGTTCTATATAAGACCTGATTTGCATCTCTAGATACTCCAGGGGCAGCCATTTACCCCTGCTGATATTTTTCAAGCGGGCAGCCAACTACAGTTTGCTGTCTCATTTCCCTTACCCAAGCTGTCAGAGCTGTGGTGGGCATGGACTGTGTTTGCCAATATGTGGTATGTGTTTAAAGAATGTTAATTCCTACAAAGAGTCATTTTATGTTTCCTGGCACAACTGATAATTTTCATCCTGTAACTTTCTGATTTGCTCAAATACTACTTGTGCTCCCCTATAAAGTGTGTGACAACTTGGGGTAGTAATAAAGTATTTGACAACTGTATGAGTTGTAGGAACATGCCCCTTTTTGTTTTTAGAGGCATAATTATAACCAAAGAAATTTAATTTCTTCTTTAGCAAACACTGACATTTCTATTTAAGAATGACTAAAAGGAAATACGAAAATTAACCATGTATCATGAATACACTGAGAGTTCTTTCTGTACTAGCTTGAAAGTGATCTATGGCCAAAATTAAAACCATATGAGCATATCGTAAATCTGAACTATTACTGTGTTTGCTTCTAATTCTGTTTGGAATAAGGCTTCAAATGCTTTACAGAATGATGTGAGTTACAAATAAATAGAAAACGAGTTATCCTGTGTTCCATTTACTTTATTTGTACATATCCATTTCAAGAAAAAAATGACCTTAAAAATACAATTTTGTTTCAGAAATGGATTCTTATCTGCACAACCATTGAACAACAACAACAAAAAAGTCATGCAAACGGAAACTGGTCTTTTGTAGTGACTGAATAGAGGCAGATGCAGTTATTCCAGTAGAATATATAAGAAGCTCTGATTTTGGCAACTGATAGCACAAAAGAGAACCCAAACTTCACTAGTTTGATGCGAGGAAACACAATTTTACATTTGCTTATGATAAGGTTTGCCAACCCCTGGAAAAGGCCCATTTAAAACATACAGCATTGGGATCTGTTATAAACATTGTGTACTGACATGCCCCTCCTACCCACATCAGTTTTGCTACTGTTAGTGTATTTTTCACAGCAACAATATTAAGTAAATAGGTGATCATTTAAAATCAAAACTGTAAGTTGACATTAGTCCAATGAATGCAATCATAAATCATCTCATGCTTTAAAATTATATTTGGTCATTGACATTAATGCATAATTGCCAAAATGTACCACTAGGTACAGAAGAGACTAGGTTAGACAGTTTTCTTCAATTTGTTCTCAGCCATCATGATAGTATTCCAAGTAGCCAGTTTCATAAACATGAATGGAGAGATGTTGTTTGTGACTCTTGGGTTTTGCTATCTTGGAAAAGCAATACAATATACAATTTCACTTTTTTTTCTTATCAAATTTTTCCAGTTTAATCAGATTTCTTATCAATAATTGGCATTGTCAACCTAATCTGTCTGGCTCTAAGTTACTAGTGGATAAGCCTTGAGTCACCAGCCGAAGATGCCAGGCTTGCCCCCCCATATTACTGGCCTTCATCAGGCAATAGCATATGAATCTTGGGTAGAGGAAGGAAGATGTGATAGAGGGATGCTAGCTCCCTATTTGATGAAAGTAGACCAAATGATCGGAGGGCACAACTGACACAGATTGGCACTGCACTGCTGTCCACATACTAACTTAGCTCTGAGGTGCAACCTATATGATATAAAAGTGTGCGTGCTATTGAGTACAGACAGCTGTCTGAATTATGATGAAAAGGGTGGTTGGATAATACCAAATACACCATGCATGATTTCCAGATGCCTCTCTCAGGTCAAGCTGGGAAGCAGACAACAATGTCAGAATTTGAGGGGGACACAAAAAGTTTAACTTGAAACATTGTGTTAAGGTGTGAACTTTATAGTATTTTTCTCTGTCTCCACTCTCAACAACATGCATTTTGTCTTCAGAAAATAGCATCAATAGCTGTGCAGAGTTGAAGAAAAACTTCCTCTGGTGTCCCCTCTGCATTTATCTGTATTGAAAAGGAAAAGAAGAGAAAGTCTTAAATGTTTATAAATAAGACCATTTTTAATAATAAAAAAGTTACCTGTTTACAGTTTTGCTGTGCGAAATTTTAAAACACAAGACTCCCAAAACAAAAGTAAAGAGTAGTTCAAAAACTAGGTTCCTAAATTAAAACGAGATTCCACTACACACCTATGAGAATGGACAAAATCCAAAACACTGACAATACCACATGCTGGTGAGGATGTGGAGCAACAGGAATGCCCATTCTTTTCTGATAGGAATGCAAAAAGGTACAGTCACTTTGGCAGACAGTTTGGCAGTTTCTTGCAAAATTAAACATATTCTTATTGTACGATCCAGCAATTGCACTCCTTGGTATTGATCTAAGAGAGTTGAAAATGTCCATACAAAAACCTGCACATGAATGTTTATAGGAGCTTCATTCATAATTGCCAAAACTTGGAAACAACTAAGATGTCCTTCATTAGGTGGATAAACATCTAGACAGCAGAATATTATTTAGCACTCTAAAGAAATGAGCTGTCAAGCCATGAAAAGATATGAAACTTAAATGCATATCACTAAATGAAAGAAGCCAATTGGAAAAGGCTACATACTATGACATTCTGGAAAAGGTAAAAACTATAGGGACAGTAAAAGATTGGGTTGTGAGGAGAGAGGAATGAATAGGTGGAACACAGGATTTTTACGATAGTGAAACTATGATACTGTAGTGGATATGTGTCGTACATTTGTCAAGACCTAAAGAAACTGGGCTTTTGGTGATAATGTGTTGATGTTGGTTTCAACAATTATAACAAATGTACTACTATTGTGTGGGATGTTGATAGTGGGGGAGGTTGTGCATGTATGGGCACAGGGGTATATGAGAACTCTGCTCAATTTTGCTGTGAACTCAAAACTACTCTAAAAAATAAAGTCTATTTACAACAAAAACTAGGTGCCCTGTTGAGGTAAAGTATTGTTATGGGTCATGGAAAGACTTTGAAATTAGTTAAAATGAGACTTCTGAGTGTTCTGGAGCATTTGGAGCAGGGTAGGAATAGGCCAGAGTTTGGGGAATGAGGGAGAGGATGGTGGAGAAGAAGGCAAAAGCTGGGACCTCAGTTTGCAGGTGTGCTAAGGGCAGAGTCTTCTGGGAGATCACAAGGAGCCAACATCAGAGGAAGTAGGGTGAGAGCTGATTTCCTGGGCATGAAGACATTACTACCCCTTCCTCTCTTAAAATTTTCTGACATTATGCTGACCGGCCGGTGAGATTTGTCTCACCACATGTGTAACATCCACAGAAAGTAGAGGCCTGGTGATCTACATAAGACTCATCTCCAGAAGCTCTCGTTTGGTATGTTTGGGCTGGTGGGCCTTCTGATCTTCGTATTTAACAAATTCTCTAGATGATTTTGATGTGGGTCATCTTGGACCATACTTTGAGAAACAACAAGTTTTTTCAACTCTGGTCTGCTTTCTTGAGCAAACGAGTTTTGATTTCACAACACTAGGGACTTTACTGATTCCAGAGCTAGAATGAAATCTCAGACAAAACAAAACACATTTAAACATTCCAGAAAATAGATACGATGTTTATAAAAGCACTGTTTGTAATAGTCCCAAACTGGAAAAATCACAAAAGTTCATTGGCAGTAGGTGGATCAACTGTAGCATAGTCATATAAGGGAATACTGTGGTAATGGAAAAGAACACTACAGCTACATTCAACAACATGGATTAAATACACAAAACTGAGAGAAAGAAGCAAGTCAAAAGAATATGCACACTGCATGATTCAATTTATATAAAGTTGAAAAATAAGCAAAGTTAAGTTATATTGGCTAGGGATCCATACATAGATGGTAAAAATCATAAAGAGAAACAAGGAAGTAATTATAAAAAGATAGTGGTTACTACTTGGGGAGAGGAAGGAAGATGTGAGCAGGAGAGACATGAGGGAGCTTCTGGGATTCTTCAAGATTTCTTACGTGGTGATTATGGTGTTCGTTTAAAATTCAAACAACATATTTTATGCATTCCTGCATGTATATCTAAGAAAAGGAAAAAATGAAAACATTGTTTTCCCTACCCTCCACACCACCCCCAACTCAATGCGAGATACTGGATCATTATAGGAGAATCAAAGATTGCCATCTTCAACTTGTTTGTCTCCCTGGCTTCGAGTGTCTATTGGAGGGGCAGGGACTTTGCCTCTGTCCTGTTTATATCCCTCAGTACCTTGCCTATACAGCCATAGGGCTGTATCTCAACCTTACTTTTCCTTCCAACCAACAAACATTTCCTAGGTGGAGCAATGTATTATGTTCTGGAGATACCAAGTTGAATAAGACTGAACAGTCCTGCCTTCCTGGATCTCAGAGCTCAAGGGCAGAGACGAACAATTAGCAGGAATTTACACTATTATGAGGTAAGGTAGGAGCTATTGCTAAAGGAATACCTTACACAATCATTGTCACGGAAGCTTCTGAGGAAAGTAATTGTCATTTAAAATAATAAACTTTACCACTACTAATGAGCATATAGTGCTTCTTACTTTTTTTTTTTAAATCTTTTTAAACAAGTTATTACCACCCTAACTTCATTGCTTCCTTTTCTTGCTAGCTACATTCCTTCTTCCCTCCCTCCTCACTCCCTCACTCCATACTGGACACCCTCCCTTTCTAGCTCCTACTCTCACTCCCTCCCTCCCTTTTAGACAATTGGGTAATTCTAACAATGGTCTTAGGAGACAGATGTTATCCCCATTTCACAGATGATGAAACCAAGGCTATGGAAGATGAATTAAATTTCCTAAGGTCACACAGCTAAGTAAGTAGCAGAGACCTGGTTTAAATCCATATCTCTGATTCCAAAGTCTGCGTCTGTGGACTATATTATACTATATCCAACAGTTCAAAATGGCTGGATGGTTGAATTTGGTGGGAGTAGCGAGGGGTGGAGTTGGAATGGTAAGCAGAGGTTGACTATAAAGACGTTTGTATACTCTTACATGCGATTACTGAGGAGTCACATAAGAGTTTTTAAGAAATGGGTTGATATAATCAAACAGGTACATTAAAATGTTTAATAATTGAAAAGAATTGCAAAACTGACACATAAGGCAAAGAGCACTGTATTAGGAGTGATGATACCTGGTACTGTCCCCAGTGAGCTTCAGGACTTGAACTAGCCACTCATCCTCTTGGGGCCTCAGTCGTCACCAGTACAACTGGCTCTTTTATGGTAAAGTAAGTTCTCTGTCCTAGTATCCAATGCTTTGTTCTTGGCACAAACATTTCCCAAAGTCCACTCCAGATCTTCCCCAGAAAAGGAAGCTAATTGGACTAGATATTGACCCCAAGTTACTTTCTATTTCATTTGCATGTAAGTATTCTCATTATAATTACCTAATGGAGGGCTGCCTGAAGTGGGACTTTCAACTGGATTATACCCTCTGCTTCATTTGGACAAACCCCAGCTGTGTCCTGGGACCTCTCTAGTTTTCATAAGGTGGTTGATATTTTGCAGTCTTTCTTTTTATCTGTTGTCCACGTTGTCTTGCTGAACTCTTACTAGTTCCTTGCATTTAACTCACTTAACAAGCCCTTTCCTAACTGGCCCTGAAATAGGTCCCTCCTCCAACCTATTCTTCTCTAGCCAACACTCCTCAACGTTACATGCTTTTCTTCCTTCCAAAAGAAACCCATGTCTGTATTTCCCATTTTTATCTCCTATCATGTCTCTATTAACACTGATAAATTATTCATATAAAAACATTTAAAAAGAACAGCGATTATGTCCTCTCTATTTTTCTTAATTGTTTGTAATCGATAACTCGGTTGTTGAGTGTAATCCAGTGCTGGATTCACATAATTTGGTTTGACCATTATCCAGAATTTCTTTTAGATGCCGATGAAAACACATTCGTTCATTACAACCTTTCAGTCCATTGTATTACTTTCTCCCTTTTATCATCACAATGAACTAATGGCTCTTTGAACAAAAACAACTTGTAATTCACTGTGATGTTCAACTTTTCACTTCTTGGCCAGATATAACCCACCATTATCCCGTATCTAGCTGCCCAGCTAGGTGGGAGACTGCGGGGACAAGGTCACAATCAGCACTGCACCCTCAGTGTCTGGCTCTAGACAGGTAGGCAAATAAAAGTCAAATGAAAGAATGTATCCTTATTTCCACATTTCACAGAATCGAGCTGTTGTGGGGCAGAAATGCACTTCCTGGAGCCCATTTTCTGACCCACAATCTGGACTTTATGGAAGGATATGGGATTCTCTCCTATAAAAACCGAGCAATTTAGTAGGTTTCAGAAACAAGGGCTAATGAGCGTAAGCACCTGAGCATAAGCGCCTGAAGGGTGAAACTTGGTTTTCTCACAGCTGGGAGGTGAAAGGCTTTAGCTGGACCCTTTCCCGCTTCTATTTCCATCTAAAACCAAACTCTTCACTTTGTTTTGTAGCTTAAATACGGGGATTTATTTATTTAATTAAAAGAAAGCTTCTCGTTGCCACTCAGCCAGGGTCACTGTGGTGTATGCCTCTGTGGAGCCCAAGGGCGTGAGGAGATTGTAAGACAAAATCCAATAATCTGGCTTTCTAGATGACAAAAAGCAGCCTTTGATTTGAGTGAGTGGGAGATCTGTGAGGCTATCTGCCAACCCTTGTTAGGCCCAAGAACTAAAGTTCTGAGAATAAAAATTTATAAGCAGTGAGGCAACTTAAAAAATATGTATATATAATGTGTGTGTATATATATGTATATGTATCTATATGTGTGTACATATGTGTGTGTGTGTATCTGTGGTAGTAGTGGTGTATATGTGCTGGGAAAGGTGCAGATTGGACTTTTATGAAACAAAAGAGAGCCTAGCTGAACTGGGTGGGGCCAAAGCCTTCTGTCTGCTCTCCAATTTCTCCCTCAGTTCTTCACAGGTTACCTGGACATTTCCTCAAAGTGAATTCTCCCTGCTCATCTATTCTCACATGGAGAATATTTTAGAACAGTAAGTGGCTTTTATATTTTTATGTGTAACTGTGTAGCTCAAAGGAAATGGAAAAAAACAGTTTACTAAGTACTTTCTAAGCTACAGGAACTATTCGCATTGCTTGCAAATTTAGCTAATTTACACCAGCTAACAAGGTGTTAGTGTTAAACATCCTTAGTGAACAGATAAGAATGCTGTGTAATTAGCATATTGATTGTTTTGTGTGAAGGGGTCTTCCTCAGCAATTGTGCAAACTTGAAAATAAAGTGTCCTCCAACATATAGTAAGTTTTTGCTCTATAATCAATGTTTATAATATTATTTTGCAGCAACTGTCTTTTCCCATGGTTAGGAAAAATAAGCTTCACGATGTCTTTTTCCTAAAAGATCTCCAGGTCTGAATCAGCAAGGTCAGAATGTATGAGGTTTTAATTATTTAATTAAAAGCTAGGTAAGCAGATTTGCTTCTGACTTTAAGAAGTTACCCTTTTTGGTCTGAAACTGGATAAAAAAATTGTGCAGTAAGTAATGTCCTGATCAGTATACAAAAAATATTTTTTTAATAAAAAGCTAAAAGCTAATGACCAGGAAATATGATTAAATTTTTGAGTTTTCACCTGACTTCTCAAAGGAGAGCAGGCAGTGATAATATTTGCCATCAGTCAGTGGAACAGATTGCTAAATTAGGAAAGTAGTCCCACCACTTTGGGAATTGCACATTTTATCTACTCTTCCTCTGTAGTTCTGTGAATTTGAAACCATAAAACAGTTGGCTGCCCAGACCTATTTTTCCTGAATTTTCCCTCATTGTTCAAAACATTGCTTGAGTTTTAGTTTTGTTTTTCATATATTGGCACCATGGGGCTTCTGGGACAAACCCAAGCTGTCCCAGAGTGCTTTATGATTATTGTGTGTGCCACCTTCTTCCTCTTCTAATCTTGTCCTCCGTTAAACCAGACGGAGCCTCACGCTGCAGGGATCCCTCACTGCTAGAGGAAAGCTGCGGTGGCTCAGCCAAGGCAAAGCTCTTAATGGGCAGCACCTGTGCACCATCTGGGGACAATCATTAGTTGCATTTTTCAAAAGTTAGGGTTATGTAAAGACTGCTCCCAGGGAGTCATCGTTTCACGTATTCGGTCAGGCCACATATTTCTCCTCATTCTCAAGGCCTTAGAAATAAGGACTATACATACCTTTACTCCAGAGAGCTTTAAGGGCAAGCTTTAGGATCAACTGGAGGATGGATGATAATCTGCACATTTATGGCTTCTCTGCACGTCGGGCTTTCCAAAGTATACAAGCATTTCCTCAAAGTGAATTTGTCCCTTTAAACTGTTATGTGGTCCTATCTTCCCTTCTTTCTCCTCTTCCTCCCAGTTCTGTCTGAAATTTAAATCTGACTAACAGATCTTTTCGCAGACATGAAAAATCTATCCTTTCTCAAATTGACCTTCCTAAAACATATCTGATCAGTCGTTTTCCTGTTTAAAATGGTTCCTTCCATGACCTGCAGTATTTAGTGAAAATTTTCTAGGGTAGCCTAGAAATACAGCAGCCACAGGTGGCTTCTGAACACTTGAAAGGTGGCTAGTACAATTGAGGAAACAGAATTTTTAATATTATATAATTAAAATTAGTCTAACTTTTAAAACTGGTATTTAACTCAGTTACTAGAAAATTCAAATATATGTTGAAACAACTTGGGTATGTGAAATCTGCCTTTTCAACCATAAATTCTATGACATACAAATACAATTCTAGAATTTCTGATGAAAATTTAGCATATTAATTGAGATATACTTAAGAATCAAAGACATATTTTAAAAAGAATGTAAAAACATCTCAATTTTTTTTACGATTACATGTTGAAATAATACTTAGAATATGTTAGGTTAAATAAGTGTATTATTAAATTAATTTCATTTATTTCTTAATACTTTGTTGTTGTCAATGTGACTACTAAAAAATTTTAAATTACATATGTGGCCCATATTGGACAATATTGGTCTGGAAAATTTACTGAATATAGGAGGAATGAATGAATGAACGAATAAATGAATTCAAGGCCCTTCACAGACTTGCCTCAACCTTGCTTTTTAGTCTGGTCTGCCACTACTTTAATTCATCTGTTTGGCATTACACCTTGTGCTAACATTATTGGGCTCTTTATGTGTCAGTGCCTTTGTCCCCTCTCCGTCTGTCATAAACTTGTACTCATCCCTTAGGACCCAGCTCAAATGTCCTCTTCTCTCTGAAACCTCTACTTACCTTTCCAGGCCCTAGCTCTGTACTCCAAAAGACCTGAAACATTCTGTGAATACTGTTACACTATCTACCACCTTCCTGTGAGTGCAGAGTTTCATGGGTCTCTTTTCCTCTTTGAATGATCAGCATTATGCACATTAAATGGCTTGGACATTAAAGACGCTCCCTAAATATCTGAATATGCCAAGGACCTTAGGTGGAACAGCACCAGTTCTCTGCTGGAAGAATCCAAGGCAGTGGCTTGTGGAGAGGTGCTGAGTTAAAGTGACACCCAGTGAAAGGGATGCCCTGAGATGGGCCAGGACAAAGCCTGCCATGTGATTAAAAAAAAAAACCACAGAGGAAGAAAATCAAGAATGTGCAAGGAAGTGTCCAAAAGTCTGGAGTTCTCTTCTGCCTGCTGTTCTGGGAGGATACAAACAAGCCCTGCACACAACTCATTTCAACGGGACCACAGGGGTGCAAAGAATATTGCACCAAATCAAAAGCTCTTTGCAGGAATCTAGAGAAGGCCTGACGATCAGGAAGGAAGGAGGTGGAGAGAAGACTATTTCAAGCGAAGTAATAAAAATGGATTCCGTAAGTCTCTCAGAGACAGATGGAAGATTTATGGCTCGTTTGTCAAGTGAGAGGACAGAACCTTAGGGCTCCTGGAAGTCCCTTTCTCCCTCATGTACCTTCCTTTTTAGGCAGTGTGGAGGAAGGGCTGTCTCCAGATTCAGGGTGTTAGTGGTGCTCAGCCCAAGCTGGTCCGGGTTGGATCTGGAGAGGCTTAAGACTCAGAACTGAGAGGTAAACTTGGCTGAGGAGGGGCGTGATAAGAGGGGCCAAACATCCAGGGACTAGGAAATCCCAAAGCTGTTCTATATTCAAAGAACTCATCTCAGGCCACGTGGAGAGAAAGGGAAGTGGAAATGAATGGGTTAAAAAAAAAAAGCCTCTGCTTAAAGTAGCTCAGCAGCATTTCCACTAGAAACAAAGGCTTAAGTAAGGGTGTGTACTTACTGCAGAGTTATTACTAGTAGACAAATACAGCCCTACTGGGAACAAACTGGTTCAATAAACTACAGAATATCCAAAATAATGAAATACTACATAACTATTAAAAAGAAAACATTATTGTGATATGTACTGACTTTCAGATGTTTCAAAGAGCTCTCTACCATAGCGGGGTGCGTGTGTGCTTATACAGGGCAGATAGGTCCAGGTGACAGAGAGGAGAGGGAGAGGGGTACGGGGAGGGGGAGGGGAGGGGATAGAAAGACACACAGATTGCTCACACTGGTTATTTGAGGAGAGTAAGGTTGGAAGGAGCATTCTTGGTTTGTTAAAAAATATATAGATACCTTTACTCTTCATTTATTATAGTGAGCATTTATTACTTTAGTAATTTGAAAAAACATCCTTTAAAATAAATCTAATCCCAGGCACCAACATGAACACGACTATTTTAACACGGCGAGGACCACTGAATCATCTGCTGATGCTTTCCTCTATTTAGCCTATTTGAGCTTCACAGAATCTCAAGCGAAATCCGCCCCCACCACTACCACACACACACACCTCCCTTACCTTCTGGGGCATGGTGATCTGGCTAGTATCCCTTAATATAGCCTCGCCCAAATTCTCACTAAAAATACCCATGGAGACCGAAGAAAAGAGAAATAGTCACAAAAAGTCTGAAAAATCATAGTGTTACCTATTGCTAATGGAACTAGATTCCATTATCTGCTCCTGACTTAGAAAATGGCAGAAAAGCAGGCATCCTTCTGCTACATGGCCATGACTTTCAAAGACACAAGCTGTTTTCCCTATGCCCCACCAGGACACCTTTTTCTATATCTAATTACCAAAAGAACAACTGAGGAGATGGGGGACGCATTCCAAACTACCAATCCTGGTGTAAGAAGGGCAAGCAGAAAGAGTCCTGGGAGAAATCGAATGGAAGAGTGGTAGGGGTCCTTGCTTAGCAAGCCTCAGCCCTGCAATTCCACATTAGGGGAGGAGGAGCTGTGTGCCTCAGTGTGCCTTCCAATGTAAGACCTGTGTGTGAGCAGTTGTGAGTGCCATCAGTACTCAAGGGAACAGAAATGAGATTAATGATACTCTGCACATCCTGTGAATCTGCAGGATGCTAAGGTAAATAAAAAATATTCATGAGAATTAAAATCAATGTTAGTAGTTAGAGAGTAGGAAGGAGAGTGTGAAAAATTGAATTGGTAATGAGAAAGTCAAATTTGGGATTTTTCCTAGAAAGTAGATAGCAAAAAAATGAAAATAATAGAATGGGTTATAGATATATAACTGTGCTCTCCAATACAAAAGTCACTGACACATGTCACTGTTGAGCACTTGAAACGTGGCTACTCTGAATCGAGATGTTCTTTCACTGTAAAATACACACCAGATTTCAGACTTCATAAAATTAGCGTTACCCGTTTCTTTTTATTTCTTAAAATGTGGCTACTAGAAAATTTTAAATGACATATGTGGCTCACCTTATACTTCTATTGGACAGAGGTGGTATGAAGGAAGAATGTGGGGGGGGGGTCTAAGAATTTTTTGTGTTTTTGAGGAATTCTGAGGAAAAACAAGGAACAGCAGTACATAAAAATACAATCAAAGAATAATAACAGAAAACTTTCTTGGGTTAAAAACGATGTATCTATGCCAGTGAAAAACCCATGGAAGCAGACTTACATCTGGATGCAAATTTAAGATACATGGAATAATTTTAAAAATATATATATTTTTTGGTGCTGAAATCCAGGATCGAATAAAAAAATTTTTCTTTAAAGATATCATTTGAAAAAATTTACTTGCAAATTTGTCTCTGCTTTTTCTCCACAACACTAACACTAAATACCTGTAAACAGTGGAGCAATGTTTATTGATTTTGTCAAAAAATATTATGACCTAAATTTTATATCCAGTGAAACTGTCATTTGTGTATAAAGCCACTTATAACAACATTCTTGGATATTCACAGAGAAATTGAATTAAAATTAGTCGGAGTTACTTTAGCCAACTGAAAGAAGAATCAAAATTAAGATTTCAAGTACAGAGAACTCAAGGTATGGAAGAAATTTTGGGGTTTCCTATACTTGTGTTAGACTCCCGATTTAGGAATCTGGTCAATCAAGGGTTATCGGCTAGATTTTGCCTCCAAGGGGAGAAACTGACCTTGTGGAATGTCCTGCTTTTCACCCTGTCATGGCAGCACCAGGAACTGCATTTTTCTTTCTTCATCCCTCACTTCTGAGGAAGTCTCCTGCCCGGTTAGACGACTACCCAGAACAATAATGGGTAGTGTTGTATTTTGGGACTTACTAAAAAATGGCTAAACTATTTATGAAGCTGGGACACTGCAGCAGAAGAACCGTTAAACAAAAACATTTTCTTCTTTACAAAAGCAGAGTTGCCATTTTCTGCATCTATAAAACACATGTTTAATGAGTCACTGGTCTCTCTTTTTATTCTTTTAATGATTAAGATTAATAAATAACGCAGGGACAGATATCATGTGTTATCAGGCACTCTTCATCTATGCCCTGGGGTGTTTCTGGGCTGATGATACCATTATCAGAATGTATATGAAAAACAGAAAAAATAAATATAAGAAAATATATCAGAATGTTCATTTGCAGTTATCTTTAAGTGCAAGAGTTCCAAATAATTTTTATCTTTGGACTCAAATTTTCTAGATTAAAGAGAGGTTTTAAATATCAATTTATGCAATTCTGTATATGCCACTTAAGGTAGCTACTTCTGGGGTTTCTCCTGAGTTCACAACAAGCTTTTCTCTTCTGAGAATTCCTTGTTCCCCAGCCAATTCCGAGAGGAGTCCTAGGTGACTTTGTTAATATCAGTCAAGTCTTAATTCTAATGCTCCCTCCTCTGAGACTTTCTAAACACCCATCTAAAATACCTACCCTCGACAACTGACTGTATTTTGTTTTATACATAGAGCTTAATCTATCAGAAAATTTTTTTTTATTTTCATGTCTACTGATTTTCTCTTTTTAGTGACTTTGTCTTATTTACTGCTGTGTCCCCAGGACCAAGAATACTATCTGACGTGTAGTAAATATCCATAGAACAAATGTAAAAGCCCCACACGACCATCTGTCTGGTCATAGCTTAAAGAACCAGAGAGAAGACCCTGAGCAAAGCAAGACCAATCATAAAATTTCTCTCTGGAATTTGGAACTGTTGTGGTAACATGTGAACGCAGAGGTTGCAGGGTGGCCATATTCTGGCTTCAGGGCCAGAGGAAGAGAGAAATCTGGTTGAGAGAGAGGAGAAGACACATGTGAGAAGCAGAGAGGAAGGAGCCTTATCTCACGGCCTTCCTGGGCCTGCTGCGTTTCAGCCTTGGGCTGCATAACCTTATCATTGAGTTCTATGTTTCAGCTAAGGCTGGTTGGAGTTGATGCCTGTTACCTACAACCAAGGAATCCTAAGTAATACACCTATGGTCACAGTCATGTTTTGGAAATTCATAGCAAAAAAGATTTGGAGGAAATAACTCCAGAATGATTGCCTCTGAGTGGAGGAACTATCTAGTTTTCTATATTGACTGGAAAATAATATGTATTTTTTTTCCTCCAAGAATCAGAGAGTGATAGACCTAGAGGATTCCAGGAGATCGTGTTCCATCCATCCACTGTATTTTAGGATGGAAAGCTGAGAGGTTAAGCAGTGAAGTGACCCACCCAAGTTCACAAAACTCATTCACACCGCTGTGCCTCCGGCTTTCTGATACCCAGGCCAGTATTTTCCCTGGGCACCAGGGACTCTTTGGACAGTTATTGTGCTTTTCACTCTGACTTGCTACATTTCGATTATTTTTTCAATAATAAATTCTCTCTCAGGTGAAGAAAAGCTTCCTCTTATGGGTTCACACTAGTGAATTGGGTGTGATTATGGTGCTGCTGTGTTGAGTAAGTTTCAACAGTGACACTGAGACAGCGTCCAGATTGGGTAGGAAAGGAGGGCCACAGCTGGTTACTGATGTCTGCACTGAGGCAGTGAGAGAGGGAGTGGAATGGAGAAAAGTTCTGTTCTAACTCTTTCTCAGATGCAGAGCAAAGCTGCCTTTATGAGAGCAGGGAAGGGTGGGGAAACAGCTGGAAACTCAGGAGATCCATTTTTATCACATGTCTCTAACCCTTGGTTTAAGTTACAAGAAGTTCTAACTTTATTGTATGATGATGGCAGAATAAGAACATAAAGACTAAGGCAGTGGCTGTATGAATTCTGCTTTGCTTTTTTATTACCTTTGTTTGAAATTTTACTGCACTTTTTTCAGCTAGCTGTGGGCCAAAGGGCTGACTGCCATTAGGCAGGGGTGTCAGCTGATGAATTCACCATAAGCATTACTGGGCAACACTGAAGCCTGAAGGAAGTGCTTGTGGAGGGTGGTCTCTTTCTGGGTTGGACATGGTGTGGCTCTAATTCCTAGGTAAGCTACTAATTTGTCTCGCTTGCTTCTTGAACTGTGTTACCACAGTTTGTGAACTAGTTTTAAGAAAACTCCTTAAGTCAGCTGTCCTCAAATTTTTTGGCCCCAGGAACCGGTGCTCTTATGGGAATCTAATGCCTGATGATCCGAGGTGGAGCTGAAGTGGTGATGCTACCACTGAGGTGTATCTGCAAATACAGATGAAGCTTCTCTGGCTCGTGGGCCACTCACCTCCTGCTGTGCAGCCTGGTTCCTCACAGGCCACAGACTGGTGCCGGTTTGTGGCCGGGGAGTTGGGGACCCCTGCCTTAAATTCGGGAGCCCATGTGGATGGCGAACAGCCCAGCTTTGGGTTCAATAAACCAATGAGACAGGAAGAAGGTGCTAACAATCTAACAATCCAAAGAACATTACAGGAACAAGACACAAATTGTCACTTGGAATCCAGGGAGAGGTAAAGCTGTTGCAACATCAGGCAGGAACCCAGAGGCCAGAGAGAGAAGGGACAGAGGCTTTCCCTTTCTTCAATGAAAAACAAGCTTGTCTCTCTCCCCTGCTTTTCCTCCAGTCCCCCTTCCGTAGCCTCAGTTGCTGGCAACCCCCATGGGACACCTGTAAACAATTCTCACTTCCCTGGGCCCAGCACTCTCCCCTACTGGTCTCTATGCCATGTGGGGAGGAAGCTCATTCATTTCTGCAGCTAGTTGGTAGAGGACAGCCCTGGGCAGAGGCTGTGGGATAAAGCAGCCTCTCTGAAAAGCTCTCTGGGAGTCCTGAGGGCTGGAGCCTACACTGCTCTGTAGTCAAGGCTGGAGTGGTTTTAAATACTTGTGGAGTGGATCATAAATGTTACCTCACCACAGGCCCAGCTGCCAGCATCTCCAAAGTGCAGGGGAAGCTGAAGAGATGAGCCAAATGGAACTTCCTTGCCAAGTAACTCAGATATTTCTAAGGAGGATTCCAGAATTCGGATTTATCTGAAAACTCTGCTAGCCCTGTATCCATGTGCCAATCATTTGTGTGTGTAGAATTTAGATTGGAATAATACAAGACAGAGAAGAAAGGGATTTTCTGACTCCAAAAGTCGTTAAACTCTGAATTACTTAGGGACTTTCTCACCTCTACAAATCTTGGAAGTAGAAGAAATTCTCTTCTGTCTGGATAATTTCTGTATGTGTTCCAGGCTGCACAAAGGGTGGAAATCACTAATCTTAGAAAGGCCTTGGTAACCCTGAATTCTTAAGCCCCTGCTGTTATATAATGCCTTTTTTGCTTGTTTTTAAAGAACTAAGTCTTTATTTTATGTGGCAACCAGAGGTTACAAGAAGCACAGCAAATAGGTTTCATCTCGCATATCAAGTTCTATTAATTGGCAATAGCTGCCTGGAGTGCTATGCTAACAAATATATTGAGGCCACATCCGGGTACTGCAAGAAAGAGTGCGACGATGGATTAACAATGTCTACCACGGATATGGAAGTTGGGCGGTGTGGCTCTCGTGCCACATATTTGACATCCCTGCATTAAATCAAGGGATACTTTTCAGGCTCCTATACCCAGGGCTAAGTTCTTAGACTTTAGGAAGTGGACCATGAACAGGTTTAGAAGGTAAGAATACATTACCTGTTGTTTTCCCCAAGGAATTATTAATATAGCTGCCTCAGAGACAAGTTTGTTACTTATGGTTTGATGTCTCCTGTTAACTTACTGTGAAGAGCAGAAAGTAGATGTTCAGTCTCAGAGCTATTCTGCTTTGGGGCCTCAGGACTTTGTTCTTGGAATACTGGCCCAGCCTCTCAGTGTTCTCCTAGCCGTGCCTGCTTGGGATCTGTTCTCTATAAGGTTACAGGGTTCTAAATTAAAACCCTGATCATGTCAGTTTCTTGCTCCTACATAAGGTCCATCGTGACCTGTCTCTTGCTTGCCTCTCCAGCCCCACCTCTTGTCCCTCTTTTCCTTGGCACTTTTTCTCACAGCCAAGCTGAGTTCCTTGTCCCTCCTGACCTTTTTCACTTGGGGCTCCTTCCATGTGGCATACCCTGCTCCCCTCACAGTATCCCCTCACCTCCACCTCAAGGATCAACTTAGTTGACCTTCCTCAATGCCTTTCCTTTCCTTTTAGTCTGGGTTAAAGGATCCTCAGAAATCACTCTGTGCTCGCTTTGACCCCATATTGTGATCACAGGTTTGTCTATCTTCCCTGCTAAAACCCTAAGCTCTAGCAGGCAAGAACTGCATCTTATCATCTGCATCCAAATCACTATGGCGACGAATGATCCATAGGAGATGCTTGATACATGTTTATTAAATGAGTGAATGAATGGAGGTCAGGTAGTTCTCCCAAATTCATGAAATTAATAGTGACTCAGCACGGATTATCATTTGTGATCATGAAATTGATACTACACGTTTCCCCACAGTATCTTCATTGTTTTAGCTAATTACCTCCTTTTTTGACACCATACAGTACTTTTTAAAAGAACATTAGTTTTCGCAAGAAATTGAGGTAAAGGAGCCAACTGCCAATTATGAATTGTGTAAAAATCTAGAAATTCAAAGTCATTGAATCTTGGATCTAGAAGAGACCTTTCAACTGAGTAGAATTTCTAGAAATATCTAGATTATTTCTAGATAACCTCATTCAACTGAGGTCTAGAAGGCAGAACTTATGCCTCAGCCATGCCTTCCTCCCTCCCTTCCCCTCTTTCTCTTTTTGGAAAAAGAAGTTGTTTTCAGTAATTATAACGGCACCTGTAAAAACTGTATGATAAGATTTCATGGTCCATATGATGACAAATATTTAATTTTGACTGATACAAAAGTGAAGAGGGTAAGGGATCCATACTTTGGCCCAAATTATGCAGCTACATGCACCTCTAATTCCCAGATCCCTTAACTAAAAATGTTCTAGTTTTTTTCTCATTTCTTATAAAAAATGGTTAACTGGCTCATTTGGAAGGGGGAAGGGAAATGATTTACCTTACGTATCTGTGTTTTCGTCTCATAGTAGGCAATCACGGGGATGAATGCTCGGTAGTAGGTTTCAAGGCGCTTGGCGATGGTGGTGGTGTTGTCTGTGCACGGGCTGCTCTGGCTCCTCTGGAGAAGGCGATTGGTCATGGTGTCTGCCGAGCAGTCCATACAGATCACCAGGTGAGGGTTTCCAATCTAGGAAGCGAGGTAGCACAACACGGTTAGAAATTCCACTCTGCAAGGTTCTGGAAAGGCCTGGGACCCCTAGTTCTTTCCTTTCCTTTCTTGGCTTTCCAGTTCCTTTCAAGGTCCCAGAACTACACTATGACAGAGTTGGGACTGGGCTTCATGGCTCCTCATTTCTAGATCAGTTTTTCACATGCTGCCTCAGAGCTGTCTCTTGTCCTCAGCTTTTGTTACCTCATGTAACTCAGGGATTATACAGAATGCCACCCAATGTAGTCACAATCTGTTCTCTACACTAAGGGGAAGGCTGTGTGTGTGTGTGTGTGTGTGTGTGTGTGTGTGTGTGTGTGGTGTTTCCTCATGGAAGCCTTCCTTGACCTACTGAGGCAGAGCTAATCACTTCCTCCTCTGTACCACCATTATAGCTTATACTAGCCACCAGTAGTGTAGTGTGACTGTGTCTGTATTATGTGGGAGTTAATGTCACGTAATGAACGCACAAAAGCTGGAGTCAGGCTCCTTAGGGTCAAATCCCAGTGTGGTGACTTGTCTCCAAGATGGTTTTCATCAGTTCCTTGACTTGATGTACTTTAAGCTCTACCCGCATTGAGACATATAGCCCATACCTCCACCTCCTTGAATCCAAGCTAACGTGTAACTGTTTTGACCAACAGAATACAGTGGAAATGATGCAATATGCTTTTAGAAGTAAGATAATTAAGAAATTTTTTTTTTAGCCATCTAAGATGTTCAACCATTCTGACTGCTAAGCTGTGAGGCAGTCCAAGCTAGCCATGTGGAAAGAGGCAGCCATGTGGACAGAGATGCTCATTCAGCCCTTGGCTGTTCTAGACATCCCAGCCCTGGCTCCAGACCTGTGCACTCAGCCTTAGCCACTATCTGACTATATACAGTCAACCGTGTAAAGGAACTCAAATGACAACCAGCCAGCCAAGCCTATCAAACCCCAGAATGCTATTAGAGAAAATAAATAGTTATTTTAAGCTACTTTACATTGTCATTAATGGAAAGTGTCACTCAACTTCTCTGCACCTCAATTTTCTCATTTGTACAGTGAAGATGATCACAGAATTGCTATATGGATTAAATAAAACTAAGTAAGGTAGTGTAAGCATGTTGTTTGGCATATGGCACTCAATAAGTCTTGCATGTAGTAGGTAGGTGATTAGAAAATGTTTTAATGAATGAATGACGATAATATGATTGGCAGCACGAATCTCCCCCATCTCTCCATCCTTCTCTTAAATGTTCTTTTGCTCCTGATGTCTTGGTGTTTATGTTGCCTCCACTACCAACCCCAACTTTGGAAAGAAACTATTGTTCCCTCTTGATCTTGCAATAATCAGGTTGTGAATAATACATGAAGTCTTGCCACTCCACTGCAGTAAGTTCCTGGGATGGATGGGAACAAAGTCGGGGTGGGGGGGTGCTTTTAGGTGACATGCACAATGGTAAGTTGCTAGTAAGTGTGGATCAAATATTTAAATATTTATCTATCCCCTCTGAGGGATGCACTTTAAGGAATAGCGTGGAAAAATTCTCCAAGACCTAGAAGAGTGAAATAAATCTCTGGAATATGTCATGCAACTCTTCTGCTGTATAAATTGGAAAACAAAAACTGAGTGAGCAGCAAGAAAGGCTAGATGAAGGTTTAGAAGAAAATGACCCTTGTCTACCAGCAGAGGGCGAGCTCGAGAGGCAGCCTTGAGTTCAGTTAATGGAGTTTGGATCCCTGGAGCAGTTTCTGGTTGGGGCTGCTTGAGAAGACTATGAGATTTTTCTAATTGTGGGGGTTTTCAGGCCATTCAGGGATAGAAAAGATAATTCAGGGACTCATTCAGGTACCAACAGAGATAATGTGTATCTAAGCAGGAGCTGGCAGGAATGAGCCTCTGGACTGAGGAATAAGAGCAGGAAGTAGAGGTAGATTTATCTTCCACACTGATTCTCAAATTGTGGTCCTTGGACCAGCAGCCTGGGCATCATCTGGGACCTTGTTAGAAATGCAGTCTCAGGCACGATCCAGGAACCGAGGGAATCACTCTGCATTTTAAAAAGATCTCCAGGTGATTCTTCACAAAACAACTGCTTGAGAAGCTGCTCTACCGAACTGTTTCCTCATGCTGATATTATGGGGTTTGAATTAACTAACCTATCTCTCCTGGAATCACTTCCTACATAAAAAGCTATTGAACATTCATTCCATTTGGAAGTGGTCTGTCCCACTGACTTTTTTAATACCTAAAAGTTTTTGAAATGTTCAAATGAAAGCATTTCGATATATATCACTGGACTGTGGTTAGCCTGTAGTATCACATAATTGAGAGAGCAGAGAGCTCTGCCCTTGTCTGAAAGAATCACAGAGACTTGAGGACAACTCCCTGCTCCCAATATCACCCTGTAGGCATCCCTGGGGTTCTGCCACATAAGCACTAGGTTCTTTATAGCCTTTGGATATTCAGGGGATCTCTGTTAGAGCACGAGTGCCAATGTTGTTGAGATACTCTAAGCAACATTTCAGCAGCTAAGGGCTTTAGATACAGCCATCCCTTTAACCCTTTCAGCACCCCTCCTGGGAGGTATTATCTCTACTTTAAGGACAGGGAAATGGAGACCAACTTGCCTAAGGTCACTGAGGGCTGGTTCAGTGACAGACAGTCCTGAGCCAGCTGTATGTTAACTCCAAAGCCTGGGGACTTCACCCTAGTGGAGGGCCAGAGCCTTCAGAATGGGGCTCAGGCCAGGTGGCTGGTGGGCCAAATGGAGCCAGGAGAGGAGGGCAGGATGGTGGGAAAGGAAGTGGGTGGCGTCGGAGGCCATTTTATTTTATTTTTTGGAAGCTCTTGCAGCCTCTTGGAATCTAGTTGTAATCAGCACTCATCTTGGCTGAGAGCAGCCACCAGAATGAGTATATCAGGTTCAGTGACTTGTGCTTTTAGCTTTGCCTTGGTAATTTCAGCAGATGGAGCAGGAGGGGGAGTTTACCCAGCTCTCCTCTGACCCTCGCTTTTGTTTTCTTCTGATGAAGTGAGAACACTGGTTAGGCCATGTTTACCACTGGACAGGATCAGGCCACCCAGAAACTCTCTCTTGTTGAGAATAACAATCATCTTGTTCTCTCTGGGTGCCTCCATTTCCTAATTTTAGAATGAGGATAATAATAGTTTCTACCTCAAAAGAACGATAATGAGGGCTAAATAAGTTAATACAGGTAAAGTGTCTGGCCCATTTCAAGCATGACATAAATATGAGCTAACATTATTTAATGTGTGCCTGGCAGTATATTCCTTTCTTTGAAATGTAACAATCTCTGATGGTCAGTTTGGGTTTAGAAAGAATCAGAGGCCCCACCCACACTTTTAGCCTAAGTCATATGCTCCAGCATACATACTAGTCTCTGCACTGGGGGATAAGGACCACTGGCTGACAATAAAGCAGCATGCCGATTTCTCATTTGCTCTCACCTGGAGGTATATCCCCTTGGGGGACCTCACCAGAGGAGGGGTATCTGGGTTATTCCAGCATTCCTGAACACATAATCCTAATGCTAATAATGCTGCTCCATTGCTACCATAATTTCTGCCTCACATCACCATTACCCAGCTCAAAGTTCTACAGTGAACTACAAGTCAGACGAAGAGAGCGGAAAATCGCAAGTGGAAAGTCTCAAAGTGGTTCCCAAGGCTCCTCACGATCCCAAACCACCAGAACACACCGAGTAGAATGTCCCTTGGCCAGACGCGTAACTTTATTTTTCCTTGGTAAGAGCTCATTCTGAAGGTTAGAATACATTTATGAACAGAATCACTGACTCTATGAGACGGTTAAGAGCAGTCAGGCAGAGGGACAGTAATGTCATCACCCATACACCCAGGAAAATTATCTCCATATTCAGGCTAAAGGCAGCATTTAAGCTAAGAAGTTCCAGGGAGGGAAAAGCTAAGAGCAAGTGTGTGCATTCTACTTCCGTTAATATGTATTTAGTTTGACTGTTGTTGAATAAAACGTTTGGTTAATAGAGGAAAGCGTTTCAATTTCCCATTAGGGAGCCAGGCTAAGTGCACACCCCAACTCAAGATGGTAAGAATCTATAAATTGGGAATAATAATACCTACAGAATGGGATTGTAAAGATTAATAAAATGACACATGTAAAGTATCTAGTTCAGTTCCCAGCACATTTTAAGTGCTCAAAAAATAACTGCTATAATTCTGTTAGTTAGGTATTCTGTATGAAATTAACTATATGAAAGTGGGTAGACTAAAGACTGAAAGAACATACATCAAAATGTTAATAGGTATTACCTCTGGGTGGTTATTCTTTGTTTTATACTTTTCTGTTTTGCCTCATAGCTATACAATTGTTAGTTCTATAATCACAAAAATACATATAATTTTGAAAAAACTTTAATAGTTTATTGAGTATGATGTGCAGGTTTATAAATGTGTAAGGCACTTTTCGAGGGTTCCATCCAATCTTCCCAATAAGCACTGAGGTAGCTTTTTTCAGTCTACATTTTACAGAAGAGGAAATTGAGCTTCACAAAGTTAAATGACTTGCCAGTGAGTTATAAAGCCAGGCTCTGAATACAGGCCTGTGAACACCAAAGTCACCGAAACCAGGGTTTCTCAACTGGGGTGGGAGATGGGAATGGTGGTTAGAAACTCCAGCTCCTCCTTCTTGTTCCTTCTGTCCCTGTTTCTCTCACAGACACAAACAAACCTGCACACATGGGTGTGCACACGCACACACACACACACACCTGTTGACACCCTGCCCTGCCCTAATATACCATATTGGATACAAAAGGCACAGATCAATTCAATGGGCGGGGGGGTGAGGTGGGGGGAGTCAGGACTGGGACTAGAAGATAGCAAAGTAATGGAGAAATTACACACAGACTTATTCCTAAGCTGTGGACACAGCGGTAGTTTGCATTTGTTTTTTAGCGATGTCATGTACAGTGGCCAAGCAAATCCTCAAAGGACCTTGCATCTCAGAGAACTCAGCTATAGGTATGCAAAAGTGTCAGCCTAGCTAACTGAACTGGATTTTTTCCGGCAACAGATGGTCCTGTGAATTAGGCACATCAGTCTCTGTGCTACAGAAAGGCTAATAAGATGTCCGTAGGTAGGTTAAAATCATTCACAGGCAGAATGGGCTTCAAACATAGTTGTGGGCCTGATGAGTGTACAAGAAACTCTCACTATGCCCTCAACTAGGTTGACTGCTCTGAATCTCTGGAGGAAATAAGATGTCCGTATTTGTCTTTGCCAAATTTCAAATTAATTACGTGCCTGTAATTTGGAGGGGGCTGTGAAAATACTGGGGTTCCTGCAGGGCATAAATGAATCAATAATGGCTCATTCTGTGTTCGCAGCATCTTTATTCTTCTGGTCAAGTTAAAAAAGCAAGTGCTTGTTTTTGGAGTTGGATGTTCTCTCTTGCACACAAGTCTAACTGATAGTAGCATATTCTAAAGTTACTCTATCCAGGGACAAATAAATATGATGCTTGATTTTTGCAAACTCCTTCCTGAAGTATGTAAAAGACTGTTTTGGTAGACATCTCACTTGAAATCCATCAGTTCAGTAATGCAATGCACACCTGTATATTTTTGGAAATGGCATCATGAATTTTAGCATTGATTGAAACTATCTAGTCACCACACAATGTCTCCTTCTAACTCCTACATTCTGGTTAGGTTTCTTCTCTGCCCCACTCTAACACCTGTCTCACCAGGGTCCACAGTGGAAGAGGAAGTTTTACTTTACTTTAGGGAAGATCATATGGATGGTTTGAATTCCTATACATCCAAAGGCCAAGAACAGCTATCAAAAGCCTTAATTTAACCTAACTGGGTTATAAGCAAAGGAGCAGGGGTTTATAGGTATGTATGAGGTATGAATAAAAAATATGTGACCCTGAACTGGAGAATAGTTTATAGTCTTTCATAGCTTAGAAACTCATTTATGTACGTTATATCATTTGATGCTCACAAGACCCTCTAAATAGGGTTTGGCAGGTATATTATTATCTCCATTTTACAGAAAAGGAATCTGAAGTTGAGTGACTTGCCCAGATGACATAGTAGAGGTGAAAATCCAGCTTTTCTGACTCTAGAGCATGTTGAGTGAAGTGCTTTAAAGATGTCACATAGGAGATTCTATGTGAATGCCAAGAGCGCTGTCACTGCTCAAAACGGTTTGGAACCCCATAGGCTTAAGTTCAGGGGTTTGCCCAGTTTAAAAAGTCCCAAAAGGAGAAAAAGTATTATAATTTTGTTGTCTGCACATAGTAGCTGACAGAAAAAGAGATGCTTATCTTTCTATACATTTTATTGATTACACTTGGCCATTTGGGTTTTCAAAAGGATATTCTATTACTTCTGAGAGCAATTTAAAAATAAGACCTTTGAAAACATTTTTTCTCCAGCACTTCTGAGCAAGTGCATGACCTGTCTTAACTCTCCTGGAGGCCCTCCCAGGGCTCTCAGACCTTAAGTTTACAGGCAGGTAAATGTGAAATCACCTGGTCAGGTGCTGCCACCTTGAAGCCTGAACCTCTGAGAAACACTATTGACCCTTCAGCAGTTACAGCACATCTCTCATTGTATTTTAATGAAGTATTTACAAAACTGACAGTCTCCACTAGGCAGGGAGAGCCTCCAGGGCTAGAGCACACACCTTCCTCTTCTCTCTGTCTCCCCTGAACTCCCTAGTCTTGCACATGCCTGATTCTGAGGTGGCACAGGAAAAATGTTCATCTTCCTCACTTATAGTATATCTCTAGGAGTCTCATCCACAGCCTGGACACAGGCTGGAAGATTAAACAAAAATGTAAAACGATCCATGGGATACATCTTAATATCCCATCTTAATATTGTTAAGATGTAAATACTACCCAAAGCAACCTACAGATTTAATACAATTCTTATCAAAGTCTCAATGGCATTTTTTTTTTTCAGAAATAGATATATCCATCCTAAAATTCACATGGAATCTCAAGAAACCCTGAATAGCCAAAACAATCTTGAAAAAGAACAAAGTTGGAGATCTCATATTTCCTGATTCAAAAACTTATTGCAAAGCTATAGTAATTAAAACAATGTAGTACTAAAATAAAGACAGACAACTAGGTCAGTAAAATAGAATAGAGAGCCCAGAAACAAACTCTTTCATATATGGTCAAATGATTTTTGACTACAGTGCCAAGACCTCATTCAGTCTTTTCAACAAATGGTTTTGGAAAAACTAGGTCTCGAAGAGATATTTGTATATCTACATTCATAGTAGCATTATTTACAATAGCCAAAAAGTAGAAGCAACCCACTATAGCTTTTGATGGATGCATGGATAAACAAAATATTATTCATCCTTATAAAGGAAGGAATTTATAAAACATGCTGTAACATGAATGAATCTTGAGGACATCATGCTAAGTGAAATAAGCCAGTCACAGAACAACAACTACTGTATCAGTCCACTTCTTTCAGGTACTTTGAGTAGTCAGAGTCATACAGACAGAAAGTAGAACGGTGGCTATCAAGGGCTGAGGGAAGGGGAAAATAGGGAGTTGTTTAACGGCTGTAGAGATTGAGTCTTTTCATTTCATTAATGATTTTTAAGATGTATTTTTTCAATTACAGTTGACATACAATAGTTTTAGGTGTACAATCTAGTGATTAGACATTTATATATCATACAAAGTAATCACCCTGATAAGTCTCATACCCATATGGAGAGTTTTGGTTTGCAAGGTGAATAGAGTTCTGGAGATTGGCTGGACAACAATGTGAATACATCTAACACTACTGAACTATACACTTAAAATTGGTTAGATTACCATCTTAACTCATTTTATGTTATGTATATTTTACCATGATTTTTTAAAAAAGTAGAACAATCCTCCTAATTCCACTTTGTAAAAAAGTAGTTGATTTATATTGAAGTCTGAGCTCTTACAAAGTGGTTTGTTTTGTGGGAAAAATCTTGTTAGAATTCTGATACGTGAGCGTCTCCCATCAGGAAATGCCTAGAACCACCATGGTCACTGGCTCTGCTGCACAAATCCCTTTCTCCCTGCCCACCCACCGGATGTAGGCTCCAGAGCTGAGGGACAATCCTGGCTGGGTCAGGGCCCACTCATGCCAACTAAGCCAGGGAATATTTTCTTGGACTCTGGTTCCAAGCAGGAAACATGGAGGAAGGTGAGCAACTATCTTTTAAGTATTTAGATATCATCTAAGGAGTTAAATAAAACAAGAGGCTCAGAAGAAGGTCAAACTAACACCCAGGAGACACACAAGTTCAATTCTCCTTAGTCAACATTGCAGTGTTGGAGATGGATGGAGATGGGCTCCTAAATCTTAGTCCTATCAGTAGTTGTCACTTACCAGTAAGTTGTCACTTACCAGCTGTGTGACTATGGGCAAGTCAGGTAACCTCTCTGGGCTTAATTCATCACCTTTAACATAATGAAAATACCCCTTCCATACATTTAAAAAGGTTATTAAAAATAATATCAAATGAAATAACATGCATGAAAATGTTTTGAAGCCAGTCTAAAGAGATACCTTTATAAATATTAATTCTTGTAGGCTCTGGAATCTTTGTTTAACAAATGAAGACAACAGTTTCCCTTTTGTTTAGACTTTGTAAAATTAGAGGTAATGTAAGTAAAGTGTGTAGTACAGGACCCAGCCCAGAGTAGGTTCAGTAAATGACAGCTATGAGAGTTTTTACTTTCTGCTGTTTCCTTGTGAGTGACCCTTCCTAGTGAAGAGGGTGGGACGGACTTGGGGCGGTTAGGATGGTGGGAGGTTGGAGTGATGCATGTATTTGATTCCGCCTGTCCAGCATCACCCACCTGACTTCTAAGGGCATTCCTATTTTCCCTTGAGTAATTTCCCTTCCCTTTCTCAGTCTGTGTGGTTCAGGCGTGGTGCCCATTCACCCTGCTCCCTTGCCATCCTGTCCTGGTCCTCCAGGCTGGATTAGGATATTCATGGATATGCCATCATATGCTCTTCTCTCTTTCCCTTGGCCACAGTGATTGGTTCACTGATGGGCCCATGGCCTAATAATCCAGAATAATGAAACACAACTCTGGGTCTTTTGCTGGACCCATTGGAAAACAGAAACATTTTTCTGTGAGGTCACTTAGATGGTGAAATATAAGCCTACAACAGGAGTAAGATGAAGCCAACACAAGGGAAAAGAAAATCCAAGAGAGAGAAAAAGACAGATGATTGATGAACAAATTTGAATATATGGATTTAGTCAACTGTGAACCACTCCTGGATGGTTTAGTTGCTTAAGCTGATAAATCCACATAACAAGCTCTCCTCCCTTTTTCTTTCTTTCTTCCTTCCTTCCTTCCTTCCTTCCTTCCTTCCTTCCTTCCTTCCTTCCTTCCTTCGTTCCTTTTTATTTTTTTTGCCAGTTTTTGTTTAATTTCTGCCATTTATAACTGAAAGTTTTGATTCATGTTAATTGGGAAAGGGACAGACTTTGAATTTATCCTCTGATCTCAATGATATCCCCTATTTTTCTTCTGGGATGATCCCCATAAGAAGACTCACCCTACGTCCGAACTCTTCCCCTTGCTTCACTTCCTGAGGATAGCTGTCAATCAGGAAGCCCTTGGTGTGGCCAAGGCTGGCCACCATGGCCTCCTTCAGGAGCTCCAGAATGATGTGCTGCAGCAGAAGGAAAGTGGTCAAGACACGAGCTCTTCCACAGAACAACGCTAGACTTACCTCAGGTCTCCAAGTCATCCCATTGCAGGAGGGAGAAAGGTTCAGATAAGAATAAAAGTGGATGGTAATATACTGTATTTCATCAATTCTAAGGCTCATTCTTCCTCCCCGACTTACATTTTAATGTCTACGAAATAGAGAGGTATCTTACAACCAGTGCTGGGGCATAGTTTAATTGTTAGTGTTTTTTCCCTACTGGCATATTTTTATTAGTTATATTTTACTGGGGTATCTTAAAATAATGGCATCTTAGATTAGATTAAGTATAGTGGCCATATTCCATGTGGTAATTCTCCATGAATTATGCATAATGGCAGTTTAAAACTAGATTAAAACAATATATAAAATATATTTATTATTGATTTTTTCCAGCAAATATTTTATAAAATTTGACATCCACTGACTTGAGAAGACTTTCAAGTAGACATGAAGTAGCATTTTCTAGCAATATCACTTTCTCTGTTAAAAATTTTGATTTAACCTGTGCTTATGGAAAATAAGGGGGAAGAGATACATGGGAGTTTGGGAATGGATGTAGGAACGATGCAACCAGCTGCCAAAATGGGGCAAATTCCCTGATCCCTGGCTCCCTGGCATCTCCTGCATTTTGTCAGGGACTTGGAGAATGCAGCTATCACAAGCACGGTTAGAAACGATCCCTAGATAATTGTTAATTAACTCCTCGTGAAGTTTATATTCCAGCGAGTAAGACAGATAATTGATGAACAAATAAATACATAACAAAGAGTCAGCTGGAGAGAACTGCTAGGAACAAAATTAAAGCAGGGCAAAGAGATACAGAATACCGGAGGTTCTGTTTTAGACAGAGTGGTCAGGGAGGATTTTTCGATAAACTGTGACATTAAAGTAGAGATCTGGATGAAGTAAAGGAGCAAACTATATGCATATAAGAAGGAAGATCACTCAGGTTGAGGAAATAGCCAGTACCAAGGCCGTGAGGCAGGAACAGCCTGGCCTGTGGGAGGAACAACGAGGAGGTCAGTGGCTGGGTGGGAGTGAGCAAGGCGAGTGATGGGGAATAGCATGATGGGGAATAGCGTTGGAGAGGTAGCTGGAGGCCAGAGCCCAGGGAAGGACTCTGGATTTCATTTTAAATGTGGTGGGGAGCCACTGCAAGGTTCTGGGGAAGGGAATAACACAATTTGATAAACACTTTCAAGAAATCATTCTATCTGCTGTGAAAAGAGTAAACTGTAAGGGAAAGAGAGTAGTCACAAGGAAGCCGGCTAAGAGGCAAAGGCGATGGTTTGTTTTCTTCCATGAGGATCATTCTGTCTTGCAGGTGGGAAAGATTGTAGCTGGTTAAAGAGGGAGCCTAAAGTTCTGTTAGCTAGTAGGGACTGTATTGTACAAGCCATAATTACAGAGTCTGGGACTTAATATGGCAGGGATGAATATTTTTTGATACCCATGGCATCCAGCTTCTTAAAGATGGACAGTGACTTGAAAAGAAAAAAAGATACATAAAAAGATATATATCTTTACTTAAACTACACAAGGAAGATATCAAATTTCAAGAGAATGCTATCAAGCCTCCCAAAATAATAGACCTTTTTTTTCTATTTTCCAGAGGGTTGTGCCATGCTTATCTCTGCTTTAAAGATTTTAACTCTAAATTGGAGACCAGTTTTAGGGGAAAATATAAAATAGGCTAATATTCAAGGCAGAGCAATAAGACAGAAGGAACCTGGGTCTGGACAACGTGGCCCTCCTGCCTGCCTCTGGACTGTTACATAGACAGAAATAAAATATAGCTATTGTCCTTTTGGGTTTCTTTGTTATAGCAGCTTAGACTAATAGCAACACTCCAAAATATCTCCCCAGCCAGGGAAGGAAGCTGTTGCTTACTGAGGGCACCAGGTCTCCACGTTCCATGATCTCTCTGATCAATTTGCTTCTTTCAGATTCTGATGATAGTTCATTACGCAGGAGCTCACCAGTCGAGAGATGTGTAAATCCATATTTTTCCACCAGCTTTTCACACTGTGTGCCTTTGCCAGAGCCAGGGCCACCTAGAAAAGAAGTCGTGTATCAGACATGCATCCCAAATCTGGTCTCACTTTTGATTATATTCGCCATGGTGGGCAAGCCTCAGCGCTTCATTTACCAAGCACGTATTGAATACTTATGATTTACCGGGAGTTGTGATGGGAGATGTGGATACACTGGAGAATAGGATATAATCCTTGCTCTCAAAGAACTTACTGACCATGGAGTGGGGCAGGTGTTATGAACAACGAACAGTTTCTATGGGTGCTCTAGTGGGGAGAACCTCAGGCTGCTACAGGGGTGCAGGGGAGAGACACAGGACTCCCTTTTGGTAGAGAAGCAAGTCAGACTGGGAAGCAAATCCACTCATGTGCAAAGCACTGACCACAGTGTCTGATACATAATGAGTGCTCAACTAATGCTAGGTGTTAATTTCGAAAAACAGATTGTTTTCATTTTCAAATAATCACAAACGTATAGAGGACTTATAAGTAGAGTACAAAAAAACTTTCTGAAACATTTGAGAATAAGCTGTCAACCTGATGCCTCATCACTACAGAACACTTTGGTGTCATTTCCTTTGAAAAAGGAGCCAAGCACATTCTTTTACGTAACATCTTCAGATCCCATTCTCATTTCAATGGAATTATCTCAATCGTCCCCATAATGTCCTTTAAAGTCAATGGATCAAGTCCTGAATCATGTGTTCCTTTTAGTTGTCACGTCCTTGTGGTCTCCTTCAATGTGAAACAGTTCCTTTTGTGTTTATTTGACACTTTTGAAGATTATAGTTATTTTTAAGGTCCTTCAATATGATTTTTTCTTTTGTTTTCTGGTTATTATTATTAATTCTGAGTATCTGCCATATTCCTTTGATGAGCATCACACTTTTGACTCTGCCCTTTGCCCCACCTTTCCCAAATTCAACTAGTTGCTAAGTAGTAAGATTTTACATCTGAAAATAATAGCTAACCTTTGTCAAAAGCTTACTGTACCAGTCACTGTTCTAAGCATTTTATGTTTATTAACTTAAAGTAGTCTTAAGAGGCAGGCACTGTTATTACCCCCATTTTACAGATGGGGAAAAAGAGGCACAGAGAAGTTAACTGCCGTAGTCTAGTAAGTAGCAAGTCTAGGATTTGAAGCCTGGACTCTGGTTCTCAGAGGCGTACCCTCCTCTTATCCCTGCTGTAGCATGGTTCAGGTCCTCATGCTCTTAGCACATGGCAGTCGTTCTGCCTCTGCATGGGGCAACGGGAGAGGCTTTGGAGTTCAGCAGACTTGCCAGCAGGATGATTTGGCTGAAAAACATGTCATTTCCCAGCTCTACACTATACAATAGTTTGCCATGTCCCTCAGAATAGAATCTACTTTAGAGTGGCAATTCAACCTTCCAGAATCTAGTTCCAACCTTTTCTTTTTTTATTTCTCATCTTCATGTTTGAACACTGTCATGTTCAAACATATACTGTCCCTTCAATAAGACATAGTTTTCCAGACCAATGCGATTTTGCTCTTCCAGGTCATCAGCCTGGAAAGGCCTTCCTTCTTCCTCTATAAAGATCTTCTTCATCCCTTAGGCCTAAATCAAATGCTTGCCCCATCTGCCATAAATTAGACCTCTCACCTCGCTCGCCTCTTTTGGAGTGACTGGTTTATACAGCACCTGGATGCCCTTGGCCTGTCTTACACTTGATCTCCAAGCTCTCACTAGCACCTTGAACACAGTAGGTGCTCCATAAATGCCTGACAAATCAAGGTTGTCCTGTTAAAAGGAATATTAAACACGATGAGGATTTTAGTATGGTAGTGAGGATTTATGACTTATTCTGCAATTTTCCTGGCTTGTCTCCCTTCATATTCAAAGCTCCTTTTTGGGACAGTTGGCACCTTCCCTCTTAAGGGACAACATTAGCTGTTGCTCCTCTTTAGTAGAAGGGCTTCTAATTTCCTCTTCTTTGCCTTTGTGGAAAGTCAAGGCCCACATTTTCTATTTTTTTTGCTCATCAACACAGTTGCTCTAAGCCAAATAGGGAGGGTTCATACTCCTCCCAGTATTGTCATGGATGGGCTAGATGTCACAGGAAAACAGCAGTTATGGAGGCTCACCAAAATAATGAAGGCCGCTTAGAAGGAGCAGGTGATTGCCAGCTAATGCCGCGTTTGCTGCAAGCCCTATGGCTTCCGTCTGCTGAGATAATAGAAATGGAGAATAGGGGAACAAGAAAAGGCCACTTAGGGAAGAAGTGCTTCCAGGTAAATGAGTAAGGGGAACAAGGAGTTGAGCTCCTGCAGAGGCCATGAGGGCTTCTGTGACCGGATTTACCTAGAAACTCTTTTCCTGGGATGGCTGGAAGCCAGTCATGTGGAAAAGATATTTTCAGACTTAGCTTACAAGGCAAAAACGCTGTGTTCTAATTATTCTCTTCCTTCAGCATCCTACTAATACAACTATTATAGTTTTTGTTTCTTTAAACTGTTATTTAATAAATCTCTACATAAACGCAATTAAAAATCTTCAGCTCAAATTAACAACAGCTGTGTGTTAAACAGCAGCCGCCCTAGTTAGAAACCTTTCTTGGGAGCAACAGCTGCAAATTCTTAGCATTCTTTGGCCAAATGGTTCAGGCACAGTGGAATTTTAAGTAATCTACACAATGCCTTGATTCTTCCCATGGCTCCAAAATGGAGAACAAAGTGATTTTTATCACTGCAGTGAAGGCACAAAAACTACTAGTAGAAATATAAGTTTTCATATGCTGTCACAAGTTTTTGAGGCCTTAACTTATGACTTTTAAATAAAAAACAATGAGGCCTTGATATCCCTCTAGGATAATTTGTTGCATGGAAAAAAAGTCTTTTGAGGTGCCACATATCAGAATGAGTGGGCTGTGTTCTCTGGTGACAAGATGACTGATAGCAGATGAGGAGCTGTCACACTTACTGTCATCTTGCTCATTTTCAGTGTATCATTACTCAAGCCTTGGACCCCTGAGTAAACCTACCTATACTCAATATGGCATGGTGTGATTCACAAAGAATATGAGATTCCATTTTGAAGGGGCCTGTCAACACTTCTAAAGCAAAAAAAAAAAAAAAGGTCTGTGCGTGTGTGTGAAAAATCTTTATTCTTAACCTCCAGTGTAATTGAAAATACTTTTCATGTGAGGCCAAAGGTACCATATTGTGAGAGTGAAAATACTGTGAACTTCCACTTCACAGCTCAGTGCATTATTTCCCCCTCAGGTTCTGACAGTGTTGCACCTCAGGCAGGAAGGAAGAACGGCCTGCGGGAGAACTTCCAGCCTAGGGGGTCCGCGTCTATTTTCGCTCAAGCATTCGCTCTGGTCCCTGATGTTCTTCGAGGTGGAACTGAAAAAAGCTGCTGATATCACCCCAGTATGCCTTTTTTTTAGAGGAGCGATTCTCTCTTAGGAGATAGCTCCTGGATTCATTAGCTGCTCTCTGCAAGAGAAGATCTGCCTCCTAAGCAACGGTTGCAGAGTGCTTGGCCTCAGGACAAAGAGTGAAATGGCAAAGCTAATGTGTTACAGCACATTAGGGGCTCAGAAAGCAAGCCCAAACAAATCATGATGTCAGGCAGATAATCAGCTAACCCTAAATCCAAACAAATGCACGTATGTAGGCTTCTATTATCCTTTTATTTTTAAATATTTTAAATGGTAGTGCCATAGAGCAGGTTATAATGTCCTTTGTTGACTTTTTATTGTATCTTATTACCTGTAGGATGCAACCTGGGGTTAAGCACGAGGCCTATCAATACAGCTCTTCATTTGATAAACATTGTTGGGCAGCTAGTATAGGTCAGACACTGTGCTAAGCTCTGGGAGTAAAAAGACTCAGAGGCCCTGTCTGTTCTATCATAGAATTCGCAGTCTAATGAGATGAAGACAGGTGAACCCAGTGTCACAGCAGTGTGCTAGGGCTGTGAGCAAGGCCTGTAAACACTACTGCAGCAGCCTTGGGAGGGACTCCTCACCCAGGCAGGGGAAGGGTATTTGATGAGTATGCACAATTAATTACCTTTGCCAACACAGGGGAAGTGTGGAAAAGGAGAGGGTAAGGCTGAGCTTGGTATATTCAGTCAAGTGGCTTGGAGCATGACAGAGTCCTGCAGAGAATGGCTGGAGGGGAGGAGTGCGATGTACCTAGAAGGGTCCAGGACAGATGAATCTAGCAATAAACCCTGTCTCGGCCACATACTAGCTGTGTGGCTATGGATCAGTTTTATAATATCTGAGTCTCAGCTTCCTCATCTGTAAAATGAGGGAGGAGGGGAGGACAAGAACGAAATTTCTGCCTCCTTCTACCTTTGACTCTCTTTCCTCATCTCCCATATCAGAATCAGTTGCTAAGCAACTTTGAAAAGTTGAGTCTACATTCAAAAAGTCTCTGAAATCTGTCCCTTTGTCCCAAATCTCATTTAAAATTTCCCTTGTCCCATCTCCCTTCCAAGAAATTGGTGCTTGATAAAGGCTGCTTATTATAATGGGAAGTTACTCATCCCTCTAGCTCTTTCTGAGTTACATCTGCAGGCTGTCATCTAGCATATCGAGGTTTGAATAAAACATAATCCAACAAATCTGGGGACTAGCCATCACTTTGAGATGTCCAGATCACTTGCAGATAATTAAGATATATATCAGCGTGTGTGTGTGTGTGTGTGTGTGTGTGTGTGTGTGTGTGTGAATACACACATATTTGACAGTATATGTACAATTCTATATGTATCAGGTTTAGAAATAAAGTTTATTTTCTCTAAGACACAGCAGAGAGGACAGCATTCCCTGGGCTCTAACTGCTGTCAGCAAAGCTCTTCAGGCCTTAACCCCCATCTCAGCCCAGCCTCAGCATTCTTTAAACTTCTACAGCTCCAATCAGCCTCCTCACTGACCCAGTTTTAGCTTCCTATCAATCTGGCTGAACCTGAGAGTTCATCATATGTAGGTTTATCCTCTCACTCTGATCACGTCTTCCTCTTTCTCTTTTCCTTTTACCTCACTTCTTCTCAACTTGTTCTCTGTTCTCTTGGTCTTCGCTGTGACCTCATCCATTCCCTTCAGGCTCCATTTAACCCCCTGGCCAGCTGAACGCCAGGCCTTGCTAGTAACTTTGAATCTTTTGCTCCCTTTGAATTCTACTATGCCGGCCACTAGAACCACCAGCCTGCTTTCTCTGCCCAACTCATCACTTACTTTATTTGCATCTATCCTGGGTTACTAAGAATTCCTCGAGAAAGTCAGAAAACCAAGCCAACTGCGTCATACTGTCTAATTTCATAATAGCTTTTAATGCTTCTTGGCAAATATATTCCTGATACCAAATTGGATGTCGACAAGTGGATTCTAATATATTATCACATTGTACTCAAATCCTCAAACATATTCCTATTCTTCCACTTTTAGACATTTTTAATCCTTCTATTCACTAAGAAGGTGAAGATAATTTCTTTGCTCAACATTTTCCACACATCTGTGTCTTCATCTTTTGCCCCCTTTCCCTTCTTTCTCCTGTTTGGAAGACTTTACACAACTTTTCAGCCTAAGGCTGACTTTCCTTTGGCTCTTGTAGCACCCTGACATTTGTCCTCACTGCACTTTTCATAGTATATAATAATAAGGTATATATAAGCCATATAATAGCTATATAGTATATGATAACTATATATTATAAATAATAAATATGTATATTATATGTACATAATAACTATGCATGTATATAATGACTCTGTGTGTGTGTGTGTATTTACTTACAGTCTGTCTTCCATATTAGACTCTGTGGTCCACAAGTATAGGATATGTGTGTGCTTTGCTCACCGCAGTGTCTGAAGCACAACAGACACTCTATAATAGTGGCCGAATAAATAAATAATTTAATAATGAATGGATCCCCTTCTCCTGCCTGCTCTAAAAACTTGATCCTTTTTTTCTTGTCCACATTAAATTTATTCCTCTCAGTGGGCACCATTCTTTTCTCTTTTGTATAGCAAGGCACTTGGTTCTCTCTAATTCAAATGAAAGTGTTTCTCCTACTGTCTGCATCCTCTAGTTGTCCTTATATTCTTTCCCTTTTCTCCAATAGCCTAAATTGCCTGCTTCCGTTCCCTCCTCTTTTATTGACTCATCGTCCTCTTGCAAGCTACCCTCTACCCTGATCACTCTCTGAAATTGATCTTTTAAAGTTCAGTCATGATTTTATAATTGTTATGTTACTTATTAACTTTCTTCTAGTCTTTACTCTCTTTGATGCTCTACTAGCATTTCACAGCACTGACATACATCTTGAAGCTCTCTTTTGCCTTGTCTTCCAGGACACAGGTTGCCCACATTCTCTTCCTTCCTTTGCTAGGCTGAAGCTCACAGAGAGTAGAAATGATTTTATGCTGAGATCCCTACAGATCTTGACATTATCCCTACAGATAATGTCACAGGTAACTGTTAAATAGGGCCAATGTTTAGAGCCTTGTGGCCCCACAAAAGTGACAACTCTATTCCCTTTTACATAAAAGGAACAATGCACCAAAGGACTTGAGACCTTTCTCTGGTTAGATAACTTTGATCAAATTACTTATCCTCTATAAGCTTCGACCTCTTCAATTACAAAATAGAGATGATTATAATGCCTATTGGTTGTGAGGACAAAATGGGGTAATATATGTAAATTGCTTGGAACCGTAGCTGGCACAGTGAAACATTCAATAACCATTACAATTATTATCTGTAAAATAAGGCAGCTAGTGTTAGTCAAACTTACCAGTCCTCCCAGCTCTAACACTCCATGCTTTTACAAAGATTAGACACAGCACTTTAATATAATGGTACTATTTTAACATCTTTAAAGAAAGATAGTCTTCATAGTTATAGCTTGTGAAGGTACCGAGTATCTTTTGCAAATCAAATTACCCTGTTTTTAGATAGTCTTCAGATCTATCAGATTTCTAACCCTTGAAATATTTTTCTCAAAATGACAACGGTCTCCAAGGAGGGGTTTAGGTTTTTATGACTGAATGATTCCTTTTGGAGAAAAGCTATTATGCCATCAGATCATGAGCTAATGGTGCCTTAGGAATGATCCTCAACCACTGTGGGCCTATGAGTCACTTTAAACATTCTGTGTCTTGAATGAGCTATATCACCATGCCGAGTTTCAGCAGGGTGTTGCTAGAAACTGACTCTCTCTAACCGGAAACAATTAAGAAAAATAGATCTTTAGCCTCAGACAGCATTTATATTAGTCTGAAATGTACTGCTGCTTCATATTTGGTGAGAGGATCAAATATGCCAGTGAATGGGTCACTTGATGGTTATATAAAAGGACTTTACATGGGACTGGGAACTTTTTGGTGGCAGGGACTGTGCTTTATTCATCAGTGCCTGGTGTACAGTAGGCGCTCCATAGTTATTTGATAAATGAATGAATGGATGAATGAATGGTGAACAATCTGGTAGCTTCAAGGAGGTAGCCTTGTACAGACTTTGGATGTTAGAAGACTTTGTTTCTGGACTATTCCTGCCTTGAACTAGCTGAATAATCTTGAGAGAGTCACTTTGCCTCTTTGGATGCTAGCTTCCTTGTCTATGAATTGAGGAGTGGGGATAAAATTGGGGTTTCCTGTGTTATTTTGTATACTCTTTCTAAATATTCCAGCTTCCCTTCCATAGTGCTCCTCCTTGAGGAAACATTGTTCATCTCCACCTTTCTGAACTTGAGTTCCCAAGTGACTTGCTTTGGCTAATGAAATGTGGGCAGAAGTGAATGTGTATCATATTTAGGCAGTGTGTGTTTAAGCCAGTCTATGGCTTTCCATGTCTCTTTTCTCTTTGTCTTGATACTGGCAATGTTTTGAATAGTAAGGACCCTATCGGCATGGTTACCGGAATGAAGCCCAGTCAACTGTTGGTGAACATGTGAAATCAGTCCAGAACAAGAACAAGAAGAGAAGGAGGAAGAGGAAAAAAAGGAAGAGACACATCTTTGTTGTTCTATACCACAGAGGTTTTTAAAAGGGCTTATTTGTTACTGCAGTATAACCTAGCTTCTTCTGATTGATACTTTCCCAAACTTGACAGTGTATGAGAATCACCTGAGGTATTACAAACTTTCTTGAATCAGTAGATCTGTGAATCTCTGTGGATGAGAACTGGGAATTTACAGTTCTAGAAAGTTCCCCAGGGCAACTGTATGGATATCTGCAACTTACTTTGAAATATGTAAGAGAGAAAAAAAGATAAATAGATGGATGGATAAAGGGATAAATAGAAGGACAAGTTTGTGATAAACAAGTTATAGTAAAATGTAGAATCTAGGTGGTGTGTACACAAGCGTTCACTGTAAAATTATTTCAGCTTTGCTGAATGTTTGAAATATTTTCATACTAAAAAAGACGATCTTTAAAAAAATTCCCCTGGTGACGCTGATGATTAACCCAACTTGGAACTTCTACACTCGATAACCTAAGGAAGGCAATTTGCTGTGAACTCCCAGTGGTCACTGCGGGGAGTCTTTGTTGATATTTAATATTTACAATGTAATAATGATGAGATAATGGTTCTATCATGAGTGAATACTTGCTATGATGGTTAATAAAAGCCCTCATTGCCTTTTCAATAACAGGGCCATCCTCTCTCTTGCAGATG
>NW_011888803.1:1735209-1745311 GCF_000151845.1 Pteropus vampyrus | reverse complement strand
AACAATTAAGAAAAATAGATCTTTAGCCTCAGACAGCATTTATATTAGTCTGAAATGTACTGCTGCTTCATATTTGGTGAGAGGATCAAATATGCCAGTGAATGGGTCACTTGATGGTTATATAAAAGGACTTTACATGGGACTGGGAACTTTTTGGTGGCAGGGACTGTGCTTTATTCATCAGTGCCTGGTGTACAGTAGGCGCTCCATAGTTATTTGATAAATGAATGAATGGATGAATGAATGGTGAACAATCTGGTAGCTTCAAGGAGGTAGCCTTGTACAGACTTTGGATGTTAGAAGACTTTGTTTCTGGACTATTCCTGCCTTGAACTAGCTGAATAATCTTGAGAGAGTCACTTTGCCTCTTTGGATGCTAGCTTCCTTGTCTATGAATTGAGGAGTGGGGATAAAATTGGGGTTTCCTGTGTTATTTTGTATACTCTTTCTAAATATTCCAGCTTCCCTTCCATAGTGCTCCTCCTTGAGGAAACATTGTTCATCTCCACCTTTCTGAACTTGAGTTCCCAAGTGACTTGCTTTGGCTAATGAAATGTGGGCAGAAGTGAATGTGTATCATATTTAGGCAGTGTGTGTTTAAGCCAGTCTATGGCTTTCCATGTCTCTTTTCTCTTTGTCTTGATACTGGCAATGTTTTGAATAGTAAGGACCCTATCGGCATGGTTACCGGAATGAAGCCCAGTCAACTGTTGGTGAACATGTGAAATCAGTCCAGAACAAGAACAAGAAGAGAAGGAGGAAGAGGAAAAAAAGGAAGAGACACATCTTTGTTGTTCTATACCACAGAGGTTTTTAAAAGGGCTTATTTGTTACTGCAGTATAACCTAGCTTCTTCTGATTGATACTTTCCCAAACTTGACAGTGTATGAGAATCACCTGAGGTATTACAAACTTTCTTGAATCAGTAGATCTGTGAATCTCTGTGGATGAGAACTGGGAATTTACAGTTCTAGAAAGTTCCCCAGGGCAACTGTATGGATATCTGCAACTTACTTTGAAATATGTAAGAGAGAAAAAAAGATAAATAGATGGATGGATAAAGGGATAAATAGAAGGACAAGTTTGTGATAAACAAGTTATAGTAAAATGTAGAATCTAGGTGGTGTGTACACAAGCGTTCACTGTAAAATTATTTCAGCTTTGCTGAATGTTTGAAATATTTTCATACTAAAAAAGACGATCTTTAAAAAAATTCCCCTGGTGACGCTGATGATTAACCCAACTTGGAACTTCTACACTCGATAACCTAAGGAAGGCAATTTGCTGTGAACTCCCAGTGGTCACTGCGGGGAGTCTTTGTTGATATTTAATATTTACAATGTAATAATGATGAGATAATGGTTCTATCATGAGTGAATACTTGCTATGATGGTTAATAAAAGCCCTCATTGCCTTTTCAATAACAGGGCCATCCTCTCTCTTGCAGATGAGTGGAACTTGTTGTTTTATCAGCATCAATCCAGAGAGAATGGGAGGGGGCCTGTGGCCTATTTTGTTCCAGTGGTGTGGTTTAGAGACAAACATGTTAGAGACATCATTATGGACTGTTCAGATAATGGTACTGGTTCACAATGCTTTCAGCTTGATAGTTGAGCTAAGAAGTATTCGTTCTATGTGTTTTACTTGTAACATTTTGTTTAATTCTTAGGACAACTATTTGAAGTAGGTGCTATTTGTAACCTACTAAGCAGATGAAAAAACTGTGCCCAAGGGTCCACTGTGCCTTGGTAACCGCTAAGCTCTAGAACTTGTCATCTGTAAGGCCATTCTGGAAATCACACAGACCTGCTGTTCAGAAATGCACCGTACGGTCTTTGGTCAAACAGGAGTGGGGCATTCATCATGGTCCCACAGGGTTGCCAGATGAAGACAGGTTCAAGTTCAATATTACATGAAATGTGCTTACACTAACACTGTCATTGTTTATTTAAAATTCAAATTGAACTAGGTGTCCTGAATTTTTATTTGTTGACTATCGCAACCCTATCAGACCCCATCACTTATTAGCCTAGAGTCTTTAGGGACATGATTTCGTCTCTGTTTTGACAACTCTAGCAGCCTATGATCTGTGATTCATTCAGCTAAAACCTACCACAGACACAGCAAGACATGTGAAATGTCTAATTAAGACAAGACTCTGAAATTGGATTTCATGACTCTAACTCTTACATTGACAGAAGACAAGGAAGGTTCAGATCTTGAGTAGAGGAAACGGTAGGCATCATGGTGGTGATTCCTAAGTATTTCTACCCCATTATGCACCCTAACTCCATCTCCAAACAGGGACAGAGTCAGGATTCTCAAACTACTCATAAGGAAACACCACTGAAAAACCTGTCTTTTGTTTCTTTACCCGGTGGTCTCTATGGCCTGTTCCAGATATAACTTACCCAACTTACAGACTAGAGCCTTCCAAAAGTTGCTTTATCTGACCCTGCTTATTCACTGTTCTAGAGTGCTCTGTCTCTTCCAAATTTTTCGTAAACTTATGAAGCTGCTTATTTCCTATTTTATAGCCCCTTCACCTATGATCTCAGGCATGCAGTAAATCACTATAATAGGCAATTTATACACAGCCTCACTCTTCTATTTTTCCTTCTCTTATAGAAAATAGTTTTTCTCCACCGAGGATTTAGATAATTCAGAAAAGCAAAAAGAAGAAAAATCTCCCATAGTCCCAACCCCAAAGGTAACTGCCAAAAATACATTTTGTTTTGTTTCTTTGCAGCTTTTTTTTCTACATGTGGTTTTCTGATTTAGTTTTCATTGGGAATCTGTCAGCTTTAACATTTCTCTTCTTTGGGCTTCTGTATTCTTATTTGAAAATAAGCATGTTGGACTAGATAAATTCCAAGATCATTTCCAGCCCTATCAGTCTATGTTTTTTGTCTTTGTCAGAGAACTTGGAGAACATTTGTGCTTGCAGTCTATTTTTGTATTGTAAAAGGAAGGGAAGATATTTAAGACAGGTAAGAACATTCTTGGTGGATGCTAGTTGGTTTACATCTGGGGTTTTTACATTCAATTTTGGGCCACACCACAAACACCGGAAGTCTTCTACACTATGATAAGAATGTAAAGTTGGTACAACCTTTCTGAAAGGCAATTTTATAATATATCAAAAGTCTTAAAAGTTTTCACGTTAATGGATTTATCCTATGGGGAGAAAAATCACTGTTTTAGTTACATAGATATTCATTACAGCATTTTTAATGAAAGCAAAAAAAAAAGGGGGGAATGTATCACAATGGGCATAAAAAGAATAAATTATAATATAGCAATACAAAAGACTAGTATGCAGTCATTAAAACAACGTATTGAAAGAAGACAGATACAAATGAATACACACAGTATGATTCCATTTACATAAAGTTCAAAAATCCCTATGGCAGTCCTTGAAGCAGGCAGCGAATAGAAAGGAGTGCAAGGGAGCCTTCTGGGTGCTGGTTACTTTGAATTTCTTGGTCTGCACGTTAGGAAGATGGGTATGTCCCCTCAGTGAAAATTCGGCAAACTAAACACTTACGATTTGAGTGCTTTTCTCTTTTTCTGTTTCAGTTTAATTACAAAAAAAATCTTTAAAAAATTATAAAGATGTATTATTTTTATAAAAATAAAAGGCATCCTTAAGTAAAAAGAAAATTCTGGCCAATTTGTTTTAGGAGAGATTTTGGCTACATGTGTTCAAAGAGACGTGAGAGAGTGGGAAATGATAAAAGTAGAATTTATTCATTCATTCCACAAGTAAATATGGAGAATCCGTGAGCGAAGTACTGTATTTCAGTACTGAGGACATAAAGATGTGAAGACAGTAACTTTCTTTCAAGGCTGCAAGCCTATAAAATAAGAGGAAGATAGATGCTTTTAATCAGATAAAGACATGACTCATAGGAAAATTATATATGTCTTTAAATATCTGAATGTATACAATGGAGGAGAGAAAGCTGATTTGCTCTGTGTTGCTCTGCAAGTCAAGACTAAACTAAATAGCGTAAGTTTTGACAGAGCTTTTGCCGAGTCTTAGGGAGACCTTGCTAAGGACAGTAGCTGGACAACAGAGAGAGACCCTCTCATCTGCAGGGAAGACCAAGCAGATGCAAGTAGTGCCCTCCACTAGGGCTCAAGGCTGGGACAGTCCCATCCACGTTTATGGACACCACAGTGGGGTATGAGAGAGGAAGGGCGGCATTACTGGGACTTTGGTGGGTAGCCCAAAGGCACTGCTGGGCAGCTCCAGAAGAAGCACTTCAAAAGTGGGGCTGCAGCCTCTGCTCACTTGCCAGGCTACTGTGCTGGTTTCGAGAGTGGACTGTAGACTTCCTGGAGGCCCAGCTTAACTCCACTTTCTCCTACTGCCGTGCATATTGGTGGCAGTTCCACAGAGGAGCATCTTTCGTATATTGTTTTGGTAAGCTCAATCTTATAAGGGATGATTAAAAACTAAAACTTGTTTTTTTAAAAGTCAACCCCACTTTCCCTGCCGCCATGAGGAGGCCCACATTAGGATATGCTGTAGAAACACAATTTCTATTTTCTCTTTCATTCTAAAAAATTAAACTTCGTAAGTTTTAAATGGGCACATGACTATTTGGAATATGGACTACATTTACAAACCCCCTCTTGCCGGTAAAAGTGTATTTGTGACCAATGGGATACGAGCAGAAATGGTGAATATAACATTCAGGAAGTATCCTTAAAGGGAATAAGGATGTTCTTCTCCCTCATTTCCTTTTTCCTGTTTAATGGACATAGGACATAATAGCTGGAGCACCAGCAGCCGTTTTAAGACAGGAGACTCTGGAGAAGCCTCACAGAAGAATAATGAAATATTTCCTTAATGCGAGTGTTAGAGACTACAACATGTAGTCATACAGTACTATGACTGCTAGCACCTAGAGAAATTTCTATCTGTTTAGCCACTGTTATTATTTTTAAAAACTTGCAGCTGAAAAAAATTCACACTGATTCATATTCCAAATAGGGCTAATTATTATTAGTTATTCCATTATTCATAAGATAGTTACTGCCCTCTGAAAGTTTGAAATTAAGGCTGGATGATTATTCGTCAGTGATGCTCAAGATTCATTTCCTAAATTTGTTGGGGGAATTAAGCTAGACTGACTTCTCTCTGAGCTCTGTGTTTCTCCTGCCAGAGAAGAGTGAGTAAAGTGGGCGCGGTCTCTCATTTTACACCACCCAGTGATATTGTGCAGTGTCGGGGGTAACACTTTCATTCAGGCTTCTTTCTTCTTCGGAAAGGACTTGAAAACAAGGGCACTGATCAGTTAATTTTGTTTGATCTGAGATACTTCAAATGTAAACCTCTCTAAGTTTTGTACCCACTTCTAGTTTTCCATGAGAACATTAAAACAGAACAGAACAGAACAAAACAAAACAAAACAAAACAAAACAAAACAAAACAAAACAAAACAAAACACAAAACCTGTAAAACTAGAAGGTGAATATGAGATGTGTATGGGCAAATTTATCAAAGGCAGTTTTCCCCTCCTGTGTTTCTTTGCTTGTTCGCCAGCCCTGGACTGTTCTTTGGTCAACATCATTTTTATCACATCATTCCTCAGCATCCAGGGTTTCCGTGGTTTGGCCCAACTCCTTCTTGTTCTCGGGCCATGAGAAGCATATTCCTACTGCTGAGATTTTTCCTGAGTTAAAATATATTTTCTTGGAACTCCTCTCTCCCCAGACCTCTCTCAAACTTAGGGGATCCCACCCATTCTCTGAGGCCCTCCTTGGTTCTCGACTTCACCTGACCATTTAGCCATTGTGCCTTGTCTTCTCATCCCTGCTAAAACTCACTGAATAGCTTCATCAGTTAATCCTACGCTGTCCTGTATCAGTTCTAACGTTTTCATAAGCATCGATTCTTTCTTCATCAAATAGATTATAAACTCTTTGAGGGATGAGGACATTAAAAAATTAAAAACAAGTCCTGCCCCATACTTACTGCAGTAATGATGCATAATTCAGACTTTGCTTGCTCTTTTCTTTAATGAGAGCTTAACAACACATTAACCCCAGTCCATACTCTTTTCTTTGAAGGATTGTAACACTCAGTATCACCAATGCGATAATTTGCTAGTAGTTGTTTCCTGTCTTGCTTCCTGGTATCTATGCCAGCTACATAGTGCTACATAGTGGCGGACTGGAACTTAATTCTGATATAGAAACCATGTGCTACCTAACTCAGCAAAACTTACCAAATGCCATGATTGTTTTGGTTTTTTGATGGGCTGGGGCCATGAAGACTTTATGAAGCCTCCATCTTGACCTTTCAGGACCGATCTTATGGCTCATTATTAAAAATGGCCAAGCCCTGTGGTTTTACTTTATACCTCTGCTCTTATCATTATGACTCTGAAATAGTTATTCATAGAAGAGAGGTTAATAGATTTATTTCTGACAATGAGTCTTTATTTACTATAACTGAACTTGGGAAACTTGAGGACAGTATATTTATCTGAGATCTCAACGTCTTGCTTTCCAATTCATTCATTCATTCATTCGTTTGTTCGTTCATTCATTCATTCATTCTAAAGATACATTGAATGTCCACTAAGTGTCAGGTTTCCCACTGCTTAACATTCACCTCTTTTCTTAGCAACAGATACTGGAATGAGGGGCAGTCTCAGAGGCAGTCTCAGCCTCAAAAGCTCCACTAAGACCAAGCTGTGGACTTCCAAGTAAAACAAGCCTGTGTTTGGGCTGCTCTGCCCATGCCAGCCTTCCATGCATTTACTACAAGTGTTAGTCTAAGCAGGAAAATATGTGCTTGGACTCAATAGGGCCCTTCCACTTTAACTGAGGTCATTGGGCTAGTGTGGATGGGTGAGTGTGTGCCGCTGACTCGGTGATCAGCTTTCTGGTAGAAGGCATTCCTCAAAGTGTGGGAGAACCATGAGGAACGTCTTCAGAGTCAGGGCCACCAACAACATGTGAAAAAATATCAACTAAGTCACAGAAAACTGTCGTGTTGAAGCCAAATAACTGCACTAGGTTGCAAGAGAAAAGAGTCTTTCATTGCCTTGACTACCTGTTGGTTCATTTAAATATATTTCACTTATAGCTAAATGATGCTCTGAGACTCTTGATTATGGGACTTACAGCAAAGTGAAAAGGAAACACTTTGGGAATGTGATATTTCAGAAGGCTAAAAAAATCACTGTCCCAGAATCACTGGCTTGTTATTTTGCTTCACTCCTTAAGGCCAGATATGATCTCCTACAGTAAAGCCTGTGTTATGCTGTTGTAAACAGAAGCAGGAATGTGTCACAAGAGGAAATGGCCGCCTATAGGTAGGTTTAAGGCCAAGGCCTAAGAGATACTTTATCACCCTGATCTCAGCCAACCACAGCTGCTGTAGATGAAACTCCACTTAACAGGTCAGTCCTTTATGGAGTGTTTAATTTTAACAAATGACACCAGAAACAGATACAGGAACTTATGTAACCTCTTCACCTTTGTTATGACTCCCCCGTCTTGTAGGTGTCCTTTCCTCATTCCAATTTGCTTCTTCTGATCCCATCCTCGTCCCATTTTTCTTAGGATCCCCTCTTTCTTATTGGTTGTCTCCCCTCACTCAGCATATACTAGTTATAATGATAGCTATTAGTTGTTGAATATTTACCAAGAGCACTGTGACACGTGTTAACTCATTTTATCTTCGCATCAACTCTATGCCTTCGCATCAACTCTATGCCCTCGCATCAACTCTATGCCCTCGCATCAACTCTATGCCCTCGCATCAACTCTATGCCCTCAGTACTATCACTACATGTGAAGAAACTGAAGAACAATGGGTATAAGGATGTTGTCCAAGCTCACACAGACAGGACATGGGAGAGCTGGGATTTGAACTGCAGTAGTTCATGCTCTTAACTAGATAGACTCTCTTTATACAAATGTGCTTGCCTTTCTCGTATTTTAGAGATATTCCACTTTGAACTTTCTTTCCCTGTAGAAACTACCCTCGGTCTTTCCTTTTTCAGTCAAGTTTCTTTAGGAAGTATAGTCTATACATATCCTCATTTCTTTACCCAATCACCCCGACCCCACTGGCTTTACTTCCTTCTGTTCCACTGGAATTATTCTCACCAAAGTCACCAACAACTCTGGTTGCTGAACCCAACAAACAGTGGATTACATTTTATTTAACTTTCCCAGATGGAAACTCTCTCCTCTCTTGCCTTCTATGGCAAATTTTACTATCCACATTCTACTTTCCTCTGTATTCTTTCTTCCTGTGGCTCTGGCCCGAGTGTTTCTTAGACGGCAGGTCTCAGCTTTCCTTTAGCCTCACTCTACCTAAGCTCACTGGATGATCTCTCTCACATACATGGCTTCCCTACCATTGACACCCTAGTGAATTCCACATCTGTAGCTACAGACAGAACTAGTATTTTGGATAAGAGATTTCAAAAACCTCTTGTTTAGTGGACACTGTCTCATAGATGTCCCATAATCATCTCAGTCTTAAAATGTTTAAAACTGAATTCTTCAGCGGCCTCTCAAAATCCATTTCTTCTCCACATTCCATATCTCCTTGAATGAAACTTCTGTCTACCAGCCACTTCTGAGTCGTGCTAACTCCTCTCATTCACCTGTACACACAATGTGTTCTTCTGACTTACTGATTCTACTTCCTAAAATCTCTTCCTGTTCTTCTGACTTACTGATTCTACTTCCTAAAATCTCTTCCTAAAATCTTACTGATTCTACTTCCTAAAGTCTCTTCTATTTCAACTGCTTCTCATTCATCTCCTGTATAATCATCTAGATGACCTCCTGACTGGCCTCTCTTTTGCAGCCTAGGCTGTTCTCACTGCTGACAGAGTGCTCTTTCTGAAATCCAAATCTGATGACAAGTGGATGAGTAAAAGCCTTGAAGGTCCCCCCTGCCACAGGATGAAGTTCACATTTCTTAACTTGGTGTTCTCAGCCTTTCATGCCTTGGACTTTGCCTCTGTCTCCAGCTCTACCTCTCTGCTTCCCACCCTCTCACCTCTGAACCTTTCTTGAACACTTATTCTCTCTCCTTGCTGTGGGCCCACCCTAACCTTCTTCCCACTTAGCATTTGGCCAATTTCTTTTCTTTCTCTGGACTCAGACTTCTCCCCTCCACCCCCATGCCCCTACTTCAGTCTTTCTATCACTTATGTTTCTGCTATTGCATGTTCCAAGCTGTGTTGTTTGCTCTCTCTCTATAAAATGAGCTCCTTGAGATTACAGGGGGCTGTCTTTCATCTGAGTATGCTTAGGCCTATCTCCTTGCTGATACAGAGTAGAAATTCAATAAATGTATCAAATGAATTAATAAAAGTCACCCAAAGGAATATATATCTAATGGAAGAATTTAATATAATAGCAAGAGAATATATTTTTCATTAGGGGAGTTTAAGCAGCCCCCTTAAAGTCTATATATCCCGCGGCCTAGGCTATTTTTTCCTCCATCTCCATATTAAGCCATTGTTTCAGGTCAATGTGTAGTCAGTGTGTTTCATCCAACCTATAAAGAGCATCTCAGAAGCACCTAGCTCCCTCAGCTCCATCAGCATCACATTTCTCAACACTTGCTCCTTGTTGCCCAAGGCTCTCTGAAACAATTTTGGTAATGCTTACAAAAAGGGTACCTATGATATGTCTTCTTCATAAGAGATGCAATGTAAATATCAGGAAATCTATGTGTGTTTGCAAGGGGTTCAGTAACGGTTCAAATATTTTTATGGATTCAAAACATTTCCTGTTTTGAAGTTAGTATGAAATTTTACATAATTGAGAGGACACGCTGGGGCACTCAGAGGTCTGTTTCATTGATACTTATTTGATGTCTTATTATTTTGTCTTTGTTTTCAGACATCAATAGCTAGATATACGGGAACAAAATAAAATAGAAAATTGAGGCACTTGTTCAAATAATTGTGGCAAACTCTTCCCTCACCCACTATACTCCTTTTGGTTTCTTCCCTCACCTACCTTTTGGTTTCTTTAGTACATATCCATGTACAGTTATAGAGCATAGACTTTGGAGTCTGAGAAACTTGGTTTGAATCTTAACTCTGTCACT
>NW_011888803.1:1732529-1735159 GCF_000151845.1 Pteropus vampyrus | reverse complement strand
TGTTCTTCTGACTTACTGATTCTACTTCCTAAAATCTCTTCCTAAAATCTTACTGATTCTACTTCCTAAAGTCTCTTCTATTTCAACTGCTTCTCATTCATCTCCTGTATAATCATCTAGATGACCTCCTGACTGGCCTCTCTTTTGCAGCCTAGGCTGTTCTCACTGCTGACAGAGTGCTCTTTCTGAAATCCAAATCTGATGACAAGTGGATGAGTAAAAGCCTTGAAGGTCCCCCCTGCCACAGGATGAAGTTCACATTTCTTAACTTGGTGTTCTCAGCCTTTCATGCCTTGGACTTTGCCTCTGTCTCCAGCTCTACCTCTCTGCTTCCCACCCTCTCACCTCTGAACCTTTCTTGAACACTTATTCTCTCTCCTTGCTGTGGGCCCACCCTAACCTTCTTCCCACTTAGCATTTGGCCAATTTCTTTTCTTTCTCTGGACTCAGACTTCTCCCCTCCACCCCCATGCCCCTACTTCAGTCTTTCTATCACTTATGTTTCTGCTATTGCATGTTCCAAGCTGTGTTGTTTGCTCTCTCTCTATAAAATGAGCTCCTTGAGATTACAGGGGGCTGTCTTTCATCTGAGTATGCTTAGGCCTATCTCCTTGCTGATACAGAGTAGAAATTCAATAAATGTATCAAATGAATTAATAAAAGTCACCCAAAGGAATATATATCTAATGGAAGAATTTAATATAATAGCAAGAGAATATATTTTTCATTAGGGGAGTTTAAGCAGCCCCCTTAAAGTCTATATATCCCGCGGCCTAGGCTATTTTTTCCTCCATCTCCATATTAAGCCATTGTTTCAGGTCAATGTGTAGTCAGTGTGTTTCATCCAACCTATAAAGAGCATCTCAGAAGCACCTAGCTCCCTCAGCTCCATCAGCATCACATTTCTCAACACTTGCTCCTTGTTGCCCAAGGCTCTCTGAAACAATTTTGGTAATGCTTACAAAAAGGGTACCTATGATATGTCTTCTTCATAAGAGATGCAATGTAAATATCAGGAAATCTATGTGTGTTTGCAAGGGGTTCAGTAACGGTTCAAATATTTTTATGGATTCAAAACATTTCCTGTTTTGAAGTTAGTATGAAATTTTACATAATTGAGAGGACACGCTGGGGCACTCAGAGGTCTGTTTCATTGATACTTATTTGATGTCTTATTATTTTGTCTTTGTTTTCAGACATCAATAGCTAGATATACGGGAACAAAATAAAATAGAAAATTGAGGCACTTGTTCAAATAATTGTGGCAAACTCTTCCCTCACCCACTATACTCCTTTTGGTTTCTTCCCTCACCTACCTTTTGGTTTCTTTAGTACATATCCATGTACAGTTATAGAGCATAGACTTTGGAGTCTGAGAAACTTGGTTTGAATCTTAACTCTGTCACTAACGGTGTAACCTTGGGAAAGTTACTTAACTTTTTGAGCCTCCATTTCTTCAACTGTACAATAGGGAAGAATATGAGTATTGATAATTGGTGTGAAGATTAAATAAGATAATATGTATGAAGATAGCACAGTATCTGGAACACAATAAGTCATCAGTATATGTTAATTTTAATATTGTTATGAGGTAATTAAAATAAATATTTTTGGGATAGAGGATGGAGACTGACTTATTTAATTGCCTTTGCCTTCACTTCTTTAGGGCTATGTCTCTGTTGTACACGCTTCCACTTAAGAAAACAGTTAGCAATGTGTCAATTCATTAACTGCTTAAACTTGGGGTGGACAGACAAAAAATATTATTTTGCCATTTTAAAAGAAATTCAGAGAGCCTAAGGGATTGGATCCATAGAGCTCGAATACAAACATAAGAATTTGGGTGTTCTCTCATCTTCAGTGCTGTGTACTTCTAGAGTCTGTAGCACCTGCCACTGATCATTCTTATTGAGTCTCAGCTCAAGCAAAAGAGGTTTTCAGTGAGTTGAGCCTGGAGATGTGGCCTTTGCTGAGTGAAAAGGCTGAGTACCTAAAACTTCACTAGATGATTGCTTTGGTGAGTTAACAGTACTTCCAAAAAGATTTCAACAAATGAGTAGGGAGACAATGTGTGTGAGGGTATGAGGCCTCCATTCACTTTACCCGGTAAAACTCAATGACTGTGTTCTTTTCTTTTTAGCAGTAATTTGTCCTTCTGGATGACTCTTAATTAACTCAGTATCATTCCTCTCTTTGAAGACGTAATTTTAAAAACATGGAAAAAAAAAAAAAAACCCCTCTTCTGCCATATCATTGTTATAAGGACTGTTTAGTGTCTTTTGAATCTCAGTTCTTTACACACAGTAAGCCATTGATAAAGTCTTAGTAATTTGATCTGATTAAATGAAGAAAATATTTTGTTCTAGTTCAGCATGACTTAGAGTCGTTTTTGCAATAAGGTTTATGTGATTAAGTAGATTCACTGTCAGCACCAAAAGGCCTGCATTTCTCCAACATTAGAAAGACATCCTTGGTTTGTAAATGCATCTGAGGCTCTCTTGGAAAATGGCTCAATATCTCTCTTTACTCTCCCATCCTGAATGGCCTGGGCTTTGAAAATATAGGTGTAAGCCCAGCAGAATGCCAAAGGGCCCCTTAGTGACTGCATCCCTTCAGAAAAAAGAGCTGTG
>NW_011888803.1:1706079-1732479 GCF_000151845.1 Pteropus vampyrus | reverse complement strand
AAAAAAAAAAACCCCTCTTCTGCCATATCATTGTTATAAGGACTGTTTAGTGTCTTTTGAATCTCAGTTCTTTACACACAGTAAGCCATTGATAAAGTCTTAGTAATTTGATCTGATTAAATGAAGAAAATATTTTGTTCTAGTTCAGCATGACTTAGAGTCGTTTTTGCAATAAGGTTTATGTGATTAAGTAGATTCACTGTCAGCACCAAAAGGCCTGCATTTCTCCAACATTAGAAAGACATCCTTGGTTTGTAAATGCATCTGAGGCTCTCTTGGAAAATGGCTCAATATCTCTCTTTACTCTCCCATCCTGAATGGCCTGGGCTTTGAAAATATAGGTGTAAGCCCAGCAGAATGCCAAAGGGCCCCTTAGTGACTGCATCCCTTCAGAAAAAAGAGCTGTGCAATGACACGTCTGTGTTAGAGCAGGGCTGATGTTTCTCAGTGAGGGCAGAACACAACCTTTGCAGTCAGATGGAAACTTATTCCTCTGTGTGAACCCAGCCTAGCTCATGAGCTGCCTGTTTTCCCTTCATAGTGGAAACTCAGTCAAGTCTAGCCTGAGTTTTCTTAGTCCAATCCAATGATTTCTGGTAATCTTCCTAGCCCAGTTCTGCTACAGACTGAAGGTTTGTATCCCTTCCAAACCGATATGTTAAGTTCTAAAGCCCAACGTGATGGTATTGGGAGGTGGGGCCTTTTGGAGATGATTAGGTCATGAGAGTGGAGCCCTCATGAATGGGATTGGTGCTCTTGTAAAAGAGGCCCCAGAGAACACCCTCGCCTCTTCTACCAGGTGAGGATACAGCAAAAGATCTAGGAGTGGGCCCTCACTAGTTTCTGAATCTGTCAGTGCTTGATCTTGGACTTCTCTGCCTCCAGAACTGTGAGCAATAAATTTCTGTTGTTTATAAGGCACTCAGTCTATGGTATTTTGTTACAACAACCCAAGCAGATGTACATAAGTTGAAAGGTCAGTGTCTATGCCAGGGCTGTTCTCCCACCGCGAGGGTTTTCTTCACCCTTCCTCCGGTCTTGGTTTTCCCCACTGCTGTTGATCCCCTGAGGTGCACCCTTTCTGCTCTCACTCCAGTCCCTGCTTTGGAGTCTCCACTGGGCCTCCTGAGTCATTCCTCTTTGCTCATCCTGACAAGCACCCAAACTTTCCTTTCAGGCATCTCTTCCACCACCAGGTATAGAGAAACATTTGAAACTTTTCCAGACCTGCAAGACCCCAGAGAAACAGGGACTTTCCAGATCCCCTTCCTCACATTTAAGAGGTTATTTGCTTTTAAAAGTGAAAACAAGGCACAAGGGACAAGGCATAAGATCCTCTAAGATCTCCCAAATGCTAAATATGGGGTTTTATATACCTGCTCGCCTCCCCACCCCCAATTAACCCTAGGGTGATAGTTCTCAAAGTGAGGACCACAGACCCTATTTTCACTGCAACACTAAGAGGCTATTTGCTTTTCACTGATGGTGCAGAAGCAATGGCTGTAGAACTGCAGTGCAAATCAGGGCAGCAGCATCTGAGTCTGCCAGTCAGGTATTCTTCACCACCGTGAACTCACAGTAAAAAAAAAAAGAAAGATAAAAAAAGAAAAATGTCACTGTTGCTTAAGAATGCCCTTGATGAAGCAGTAAAAGAGGCTGATTTAATTTCTTTCAACTCTTATGTATATCTCATTGTAATATTTTGTGTGATGAAATGGGAAACACACAAAAGGCACATCAGCACCCCTAGGTATAATGGTTTTCTTGAAGAAAAGCTCCACGTGATTGTTTAAATCTCTTAACCTGTTGCTTTTTTAAGTTGAACCCCATTTTAACCTTCCGAAAGACCAACTAACAGATACACTATGGTTTTTCAGACTTGAGTATCTGGCAGACATTTTCTTAAAAAGAAATAAAGCCATCCCTTCAAAGAAAACAACTGGCAGCATTTGTTGCCAATGATAAAATCCAAGCTTTCAAGCACCAATCTTTCCCTTACTAGCTAATTATTTAACTCTCTAAAGTCTTATTTGAAAAGTCAGGATGGTGGTAATATTTCATAGAGTGGATACAAACATTAAATAAGATAACATTATAAAGCCCTTTATATAGTGCCTGTTGTGTGTTAAGTATTCAGTACACATAGGCTTTTATTACAGCTGCATTGAGTTAAAACAATCAGATTTGTTATTCATTTTTAACTTAACCAAATAGGTGAGTCGATTGCACTAAAAATGTTCAACCTGAGCCCCAAGGAAATATTCTCTAAAAATTAGACTTATTCATAGTTCTTTAATAATAGGGTAGCAATGAAATGGCAACAGGGCTATAATGAAATAATGATAAGCACTGAAATATTGTTTTGAGCAAAAATTCTTGTTTCTCCAGTTTTCCTCCAGGAAATAAATAGGACTAGTTGTGCGATGGTTAAAAATGCACAGAACGACACAAAAATATCATACAAGTACCTCCCAAAGCTTACTACTTAAAAGCAGTTTATCAGCACGAATGCCAAGGTACACAAGGCCATATGTGTCCCTGATACACTAAAAGTTACAACCATTGAACGATGTCTTGATCATTATGCTATTAGTACCACGCCTCACCTGTGAAGTCAGATGATTTTCCAGATTGAAGCACTTCTACCAAGGTTTCGGATAGGAATTAATGGGAATTCAGGTTATGTTACATTTGGGGCAGAGGCAGGCTATGAAAAGCAGAGAAGGGAAAAAGAAGCCAAATACAATAGATAATAGGAAGATAATGATCAAGATATTTAAAAGAAAGAGTAAAAAGGAGAGAAATGTACCAGAAAAGTTTGTGAAAAACTGTGGGAGCCTGTTAGTGGGATATAATGAGGCTCTTTCTTTAAAGGATATTTTTATATTTTCCGTTTTCAGTAATGATTGAGTCCCAGTCTTACATTTTAGCACAAGTCATATCTCGTGTGTGAACAACCAAAGTCCTTAGGATGACTTTCAATTGTTTTGATCATCAGGCCCTATCCTGTGAGATCCTTTATCTGTCCTTTGGAAGGTATTCCTCTATAAACAGAGACTGAGCTGCTTTCTTTATGAACCAAGAGGTGATAGTCACATAACATTCAAACGACCAATTAGGTCCATCCATGCCACTTTTGCTTTGCCTTTGGTCCGCTTTTCCTGAACACTTTTTTTTCCCCACTCAGATGACAGTCAGTGGCTATTACCTATCACCACTTATAACTGTTTTACAAATGAGCAAGAAATAGCACCAGCTTAGGTGGGGTGCGAGGGTAGGGGGAAAGTTGGTATTGTTTGTTCTCAGTGAGAGGGTAGCAGCTACATGGACTGAGGAGCATCTGATTAGGCTCATAATTAATCTGAAAACCATCCTGCCAGAAACAGCTACAGCAGCAACCTGCCTGTCAGTTCCATTCCAGGAATTCCAACTGCTATTTCGGTTGTTATGGAAACTGACCACACTGCTTCCTAAAGAATTCATTATTCTAACAAATATTTGTTGTTCCAGTCCTTATGGGGCATCTGAATTAGTGATGCAGACAGAAGGGATGAAGGAGCACAGAAGAGGAAGGCTGGTGATTAGAGAAGATTTCACAGGGAGTTAGAACTTAAACCCGACCTCGGGGCATGATTAGCTAGGGGAAAAGACATTTCAAGTGAAAAGTTTAGCAAAAGCCAGAAAAATTCAAGAGATGATAATGCAGGTAGGGGCTGTAGCTGAAGAATTTGGGTGTAGTGGGGCATGGGAAAGACACATTGAGGTCAGTAGAGAGAAAGCTTTGAAGCCCAGTCTGAGTTTGGCCCTTTTTGTGGACAAAAGGGAACTAATGGATACTTTGAAACAGGGGAAGTGTGCTTTAGGACTATTAATTTTAGCTTATGACTAAAAGCAAGGATGTCAACCTAGCCTTGGCTAATACTACAGCTCCACTGTTGTTCTGGAAGATGCCAGGACAATAATTTAAAAAATAAAAAATCCAGCCATCTTCTCATATAGACAAAACCACACTTGTTTCACTGAAATCAATGGACTCTTGTTCATTAAAACTCATCAAGACTGCTATGGATGTATCTATAATATCCCAAGTATTTTTACAAGCTAAAATTGATCTGCAATAATACAGCCCCAAAATGCCATTCTGCCATCTGTCAAGGAAGTGTTTAGAACTAAGGCCTTAATTTTCAAAGCAGAGTCCATTAAATACCCCAGAAAAAGAACAATTGTTTTTCCGGATATCACCGTGGCTTTCTACCTTCTATTGCCCAATCAGTGAGCTGCAATCTTTTTAATAGAATAGTGACAGCTCAAGAATCGTCACTGATTTAGACATAAGGAAAAAACTTTTGCTCAGAGCAGCAATTCTCAAAGTGTGATCTGTGGACCCTTAGGGGTCTCAAGCTTTGTCTCATGCCAAAGATTTTATATTGTGCTATTTGACCTTCTGAAGGGCACAGAACTTAGGAACAGGTAAGCTGAAATCTTTAGTTATGCCTAGACAGATAGAAGCGATATTTGAACAAAGGGCAAATCTGAAATAATATTAATGCTAGAGACAGTAACAAGCACAAAACATGCTATGCTATTTTTAGATGTTGTTTTTCAACCACATTATTAAAAATGCAGATTTCTATGTGATAATAAAGGCTCATTCTTTGAATTCCTGAACATGGAGTTTAAAGAGTCTCTCTCTTCCTAATTTGGTACCTAAGATAAAAGCTAAACAGAAAGTATAATTTACTGTGTCTTTGCCTTAATGCCAAGAAAACTGATTCAAGTTTATGTGGAAAAGGAAACTTTCTTTGAAATTATGACGATGAGTTTCTCTTTAGTAAGGAGGAGAAATAATGCACTTTTCTTTCTGAAAAGAACATAAAATTAAGTGCAGTAAGAGTCTATCCAGTTTCCAAGGTTAAGGTCAATTAGAGGCAAGCAGGTCCGAAATAGAACTCAGGTTCAGCTCGAGAGTCTTCACTGCTTTAAGACCTGTTCTTCCTTCTCTCACTTCCCATTAATCCCCTCAGTCACCCCATCTTTCTTTAGTTTCGTGCTTAAATGTCATTTACACAGGGAAGCCTTCCCTGATCACCCTATAAAAAATAACCGCTCTTTTCTACATCAAACGCTCCACTCAGGTTCTCTGTTTCAGCACTTTGTATGCTTCCTAATTTTGAGATAATAATTTGATTAGTTCTTCTTTTCCTCTAAGATGGAAGCTCTGTGATCCCTGTTCATTGCCCAACATGGGTCCAGCACTCTGTGGATGATGGAATGTGGGAGAGAGTCCAGGGTAACAACCCATGCAACTGAGTGGTGAAGGGAGAGGGCCAACTTAGAGTCCTACTTTGTCTATGCTGGAGAGATACAACACCAAAAGTAATATAAAACTTTGTAAATGAAAGCAGCAATCTGAAAGCCTCCGGGGGTGTTAACCTAACTAAGAAAGGGGCAAGACTTCAAAATAGGGTGGGAAATGAATAGCCTTTCCCCCGCCCCACCAAGTTGTTATTATTAGCAATTGCATTAGAAAATTTGAGGGCTCTTACTCACCAATCATGAAAATAATTTTACACTTCCTCAAATCTTCCATGAAACCTTTAAAGTAAGAATAATTTAAATTATTGGCAAGAAATACATTTCTGAAACAGTGATTTTACTCATGTTATATAAAAACCAAAACCTTGTAGTTTTTTTTTTTTGATAAGAAGCTTGAAGTTGAGTAAATGTGTTAATAAGGCATAATTAAAAGGCATAATTAAAAGGCACCGATGGCCATTTCAGCCATTTTTAGGTGGTAAAACTGATAAGGCATTAAGTAGCATGAATCACAAAGAAAGAGAACTTTTAAAAATTATTTAAAATTTTTCCTAAGTGTCTCAGTTTCAAGTTATTTCACATTTTTAAACATTTACCAATCTCTCTTTTAATAAAGAGGTGTTAAGACCCAAGTGGGTAGTCTGGAAGATAATATTATAAAAATCGTTCCTATTCATAGAAAATAATGCTATTTTCCATTTGAGGTATACAAAATTTGCTTTTAAAATACATGTATATAACATGGACAATGGACTAGTGGTTATCAGAGGAGAGGAGGGAGAGGGGAGAGGAAAAAAAAATAAATAAATAAATAAATAAATAAATAATAAAATGTATATAATAATAAAAGTGAATAAATTTAGAGAAAAATATCAAGTAAATAACATACAGTATAATAAATAGTGTAAAGATGAAGTAAAAATCATGCAGGGGGCAGGTGAAGATTGATTTTGGGGAACCACTGCATTAAGGCAAAGAAATGATTAGAACCTTTGGCCAAATGTGAAACCCTCTAGAGTTTGTGGAGCCTAAAAGATTTTCAGTTGTCATGTGGTGTAGTAGGTAGCCATGAGGGATGGGTAGATAAGAGCTACATTTTGTGGTCCTATTGCCAACTGACTTGACCTAGGCAAGTGACTGCCTTTCCTTGGACCTCAGTTTCTCCATTTGTCAAATAAAAGTGTTGGACCCAATGATCTGTAATGTCTCTTTTAATTCAAATACCTATGATTCTGTGGTTTCCTGCAAATGAACAGGGCCTATGAGGAAATGGCCTCCTCTGTCCCTTAGCCACAATTATGATGCTATTATTGTTGTATGTTGAAGATACCTTCTTAATATAAACCAAAATATCAAGAGATCTTGGGTGAGAGTGAGGTTACCTGAAAAGATAACCACAGTGAAAAAACTTGATTTGTGAACTTGGGGTCTCTGGAGTCAGAAAAGGGGTCTCTGGAGTCAGAAAATGACAGTGGTTACTGCTTGATTCTGGAAGCAGTGGGGCCTCAAACTAAAAAAAAAAGGTTTAGAGTTAGGACCCGAGGACAGATGAAATAGCAGTCCTACCTAAGACTGTTTCAGAGAGGAGCATAGACAAGTAATTCATCATAGTTTTTTTTTTAAGGCCATAGGGCTTTATTTATGAAGATTCGACTTTACATGTGCTCAAGAGTTGAACAGATTGTCTCAAAAAGAGTCAGCAGGCTGCCTACTCAGCTGTGCCAGGGAAGGGTCAGACTTCTGCCCTGGAGGAAGAGTCTTTGGGCAAGCCAAGAACACCGTTGGAGACTTGTTAGAATGCTCTGAAGTTCAGAGTGGGAATCTGTAGAAGCCACTTAGGGAGGTCCTGCTCCAACCTAGAGGCCATCCTGAGGCCAAATGATGATGGTGAACGCTTAAGAAGCCGGCCCTAGGAGAGTGAGAGAAACTCACCATGTTCAAGTCCATCCTCAGACTAGCTAATTTCTGAGCAGCTTAGTCTAACACCCGTGGGGGCAGCAGTGGGACTGGCAGGCCGATTCCACAAACAAGAAGTTTCAGAAAGGTTTCTTTGATGTGCCTAGGCAAAAGCCAGGCAAAGATCCTAAACCAGCAAGATGGGGGCGGGGGGTGGGGTGTGGAGTGTTGTGGACTATGGCAACAAGGGTTAACATTCAAAACCAAGTTTTTAGAGCACCATGCTGGACAAATAAAATAACATCTGAGGCTGAATGCTTCTTTCAGCTGGGCAGATGTGAATGCAGATACAGTAACTGAAGATATTTTTGAATACTTTATTATATATTCTCGTTAACCCCTATGCTAAGGACGATACTTTTCAAACTGCAGGATACATTGAATAGACTGTAATATATTACAATGTAGGATACTGTGATTTTTTACTTCATGAAAACTTTGCATGCAGTTTTGAAATAAAGATATTAAAGTTCAAAGATATTTGGTGTTTTTCATTGGAACCTTGGGCCCCTGGGGTGTGCATTCCAGATCCTGGGTTGGGAAGGTTCTTGGAGCAGTCCTCTCAGCGGCAAAAGCCCTGAAGAGTGAGGCAAGACTGGATGGAGTCAGCCCCGAGTGCTTAGTCTAGGTGGAGCTCTGGGCTCTTTTCATGGTTCAAGAAGCACCTGCTTTTGCTTATCCTATGGGTGTGAGTTGATTAAAATGACAGGTGGAATGAGAGACTGGGAGGTTTTTATTTTCCGTCTCGGTGACAAAATTGCAAATTTTACAGTTAAAATGAATTGATAGGACTCTGAATTATACCTCATATCTTATGTAGATGATTAGTACTCTTGAAAGCTAGATCATTCTTCTGACAATTACTTTTTAGTGGAATTGCAGTGGTTCATTTATATATACAATGCTACCTTTTTTTGCAGGAATCCTCTATTAGCTGAGCAAGACTCAACTCACCAGAGAGAGAAGGAGAGGGAGGGAGGGAGGGAGGGAGGAAGGGAAGGAGGGATAAAAGGAAGGAGAGAATGACAGAGAGGGGGAGAGAGAGAGAGAAAGAGAGAGAGAGAGAGAGAGCGAGAGAGAGAGAGCGAGCGAGAGAGAGAGAGAGAGAATGAAACATGAAGAATAGGGTTAAGGATAGAAGGGGAAGGAGACAGGGAGAAAGAGCTAGAAGCAGAGGAAAGAAGTGAATTTGGGATCTTTGGAAGATTTGGTTTTCATATCGAAGGATGAATTATTTTTGTTCTTTTTAATTAAAGTGATGCTTCAGTCTCTCTACAGAGTAGCCCATGGTGACTGGAAAATTCCTATGTTATCTGGAGCTTTCTATTGAAGGAAAATACATTGTGCTTTTAACATGTGGGACCAGATGGTCATCTCATGTTCTCTGGACTTTCAGTTTACTTTTATGAAGCTGAGCAACTTTTAATCTGTTTGCAATCTCGGAAGTGGCTATGGTTATTATTATTATTATTTTGTATAATTGTATCTTATTCAAGTTTTTAAAAAGTTATTTTTAAAAAATTAATGATAGTATATTCATGCAATGTAGTCATTATAAATTAAGGTTATAGAGAGTTTTTAATGCATGGAAACATGCTTATGATATGTACAAAAATTGGAGATATATTTGCATATACACACGTATTCTCAGCTATGTGAAAATAGGAATATAGACATCACACTGAAATAAAATATACTAGAATGTTAACTATGATTATTTACACATCATAAGGTTTTAGATTACTCTTATTTTCTACTTAAAAAAATCTCCACAATGAATATGTGTTAATTTTATAACCAGGAAGAAAAGAAACTTTATTAGGCAATCAATCAATCCTTATCTAGTTGGAACTCAATTGATTATTTGCACTTAGCTCATGTTTATGTGCCTTTCCCCATGAATCACCATAATGTCATTTGGTGACTGAGATTTTCACATACTACTATTGCCATTGTCATCAAATGGCACTTTATCTACTACCTCATGTTCATGGATCAGTGCAGGATTAGAGGTAGGGTTGTTTAGAAAGCCGAATCATTTGCATGTATGTGTTCACAGTCAATATAAACATATTTCCATTATAACAACATTTATTACAGTGGAAATGTTAGAAGGCATTTTATCTGAGGCAAACATGAACCTTATCTTTCTTGAACAATTTCAAATCCACATAATTTTATCTATTTTCAGTTCCACGTGTAGCTAATTATGGTTAGATTTAAATTTTTTTTGCAAGACTTTTAACATGACGAAAATTATAAAGCGGTATAATTTGGTTGTTTCTTAGGTTGCGTCCCACTGGTATACTATTACTATACAGGAAAAAGACTGTGTTCCAGGAAATTCGAAGAATGTTTTATTCAAGTTAGCTAGCTAGCTCTCTTTACTACAGGACTTGTGGGGGACCTTGTTGTGCTATTATATATGTGACTCTTCCAAAGGCAATTGAGTGTTAAGCGTTTCCCAAACATATTTTACCAGAGTATCCTGTTTTCACTGAGTATCTCATGGGTCATATTCTCTGGGGAGTGTGGAAACACATCTCTTAGGCATCCTTTTGTTTCTTTACATGGACCAAGAGGAAAGAGATCAAAAAGTTCTCATCTCAATCATGTTCTCTGGCTAAGGAAAAAGTACATGCTATTGCTAGTATATTATCTCTTCATCAATGTTTGATAAAAAAGACATGCTCAAAGCCACTAAAATGACAACTTTGATCTGCTCGGGAAAGGAAGCTCACCTCCCGTGGTGTCCTCTCCAAATACGTTTAACTGGTCATCGCCCTGTTTATAAAAAAGTCAAAATATTAGATAATTACACTAACAGGTATTGTGTTAAACTTCTTGCCAACATTAGCATACTTAACCTTCCAAATGCCTCTGTGAAGGAGGCCCTAGCATGATCCACCTTCTATAGATGAAGAAACTGAGAGTTGAGGAAGTTGCACAAGGTCACATAGTAGTGAGGGACAAGCCCAGATTTAAACCCAGGCTGCCTGTCCCCAGAGTTCATGCTCCTCTTAACTGGTAAAATATCCTGCCTCATTTTCCTGGTGCATAAACTATCTGTGGTCAGAAAAGTTGATTTCAAGAAGACAAAACCCATCAGTACCTGAAGCTCACTGATAGGTATACTCACAGCTGTTTTACAAACAACTCTGTAATTTAAAGCTGGACTTGGCAAGCCTTCTGTAAAGGGCCAGATAGTAAATATTCTCAGCATTGTGAGCCATATGGTCTTTGTGCAACTATTAACCACTGGCCATAGTTTGCCAATCACTGGAAACTAAAGCACAAAGTAAGGGAGGTTGAAACAATCAGCTTTGATTTATGCCTGCCTTTAAATTTTTCATTTTATTTTTTAAGCAAATGACTGCTCCATTTTTCTTATAGAAGAAGCTATGGTGATCGGGAAAAAAATGCAGAAAAAAAATTATGAAAAGGCATTTGGTGAGAATTTTCAGTCCCTTCTGTGTCTCTATCTGTCCCATTTTCTCACTTCCTCATCCCTTATAGGTAACCACTCATAATTTTTTTTTGTATCTTTCCAGATATGTAAAAACTGACTTCCAGATATTCATGGATACAGTTGAATATAAATATATAATCTTATTACCACCATTTTGTACACTGAAAGCATACTTACACATCTATGTGTTTATAATTACAGATTAATCTATACTGTTCTTCCCCTTGCTTTTTTAATTTATTAGTATTTCCTGGAGAACTTTCCATAGCAACACAGAATGTTCTTGGTTATACAGTATTCCGTGTGGAAGATGGTACCATAGTTGTTGCTATTGTTTTTAAACAGTCCGTTATAGACAGACCATTAATTTGTTTCTAATCTGAGACCATTTTTGAAAACGTAGCCTAATGAATAAACTTATATAAATATCATTTCGTACACATACACCTGAGGATAAATCCCCAGGGAGGGGCTGTGAAGTCAAAGAGTAAATGTGTTTATAATTTTGATAGATTTTGCTAAATTGTTCTCCACAGAGGTTGTGTCGTTTTGCAGGGACAGCCTCTGTCTAACGCTTTACTCCAGCCTCTGGCCTCTAACTCCCTTTGATGTAGGACTCAGTTAAACGAGGTTGCCTGGTTGCATTAAGGTCCCTTGAGGTAAACTGGCTTGAAAGCACTTGGTTTGAAAACAGAGCCTTGTCATTCGTTTTTAGAACATATGCCTTCAGGTCACCCTTACTGCTTGTCTTCTTAGATTTGCCAGTGTACCCAGAGTTATTCCGGGTGAGAGAAGAGTATCTAATGGAGTGGGCATTTAGGCACATACCTACATTAATTAACTCCCTTACATGAATAGAAAAGACTTCAATTGTTCCTCAGTGAGCTTCCCCACTCCCCTTCCCCGTTGAAATCATTGCATTTTGGAGCAGGGAGAATAGGGATCATGTAATCCAATCCTACTGTCCCCCTCTCCCATTTTACAGTTGAGGAAAAGATGGTTAAGAGAGGTCACATGGGGGGCCCATGGCCGTGTCATCCATCATATCCTCAGTGAGGTCAGGATTGGAGTGAGAACCACATCGCCTATCATGTAGCATGGCTCCTAGAGATTTAGTCATGTCAGCTTACTTCCCCTGCTCACCCCGCCAGTGCGCCCATCCCCCAGCTGCTGCTAGGGGCTCACAGCAGTCTGGCCCCTCCCTCAAGCTTGGATGACTCTAGTATAAGTTGTGCTTCAGTGGTCCCCTAGAGATCAGACCGACCACATCAGGCTGACGAGCTGGGACTACATCCTTGCTCAGCTCCTACCTCTGCCCTATCCTGCATCTATCTACATCTCGTAAGGGCATTCTCCAATAACACACTTGCAAAGAATCCCCATGTCAGGCTCTGCTTCTAGAGAAGCCCACCTGAGACAGGGACCTATATGCAGCAATTATAATGTTTACCTAAAATGCAGGTACATAGAAAGAGTCTCCGTAGACTTTCTGGAAAAGAATTGTTTAATCAGACTCTGCTCATTGTTTGTCAAACAGCTATTAAATATACCCAGGTAATGTTAAGAGGAAACCATTGAGTCTTTTACCTCAATTTTTAATATTATTGTTGAATGATCAGACTGACACCCACCTTGCAAACGAAACAGTGTCAGATCTTTCTTCTACCTGGCTATCATATTTTGGGAATTCAACTGGGATTAATTTTAATTCATGAAACAATGCACCATGTTATAAAAGGGCCTGTCTGACCTCTATTTGGCTGTATGAGTCTTATCTGTTTTCAGCTATAGCTCTTATTCGCAACCTTCTATTCTGTATGCCCCAAACTTTAAATGAATCCCAGCTTTATTTCTATGAATACATTGATAGTGAACAGGTTTCTGGAGCATAGATGCAACTGTCATTAGCTCTTCACCAGGAATGTGGCACACCGTATTCACTGAAATGAAAGCCCAGGTGAATGGGATGTTTGACTGATGGGTGGTGTTTTTCAGTAATACTCAAAATAAACCTCATGATTCCAATGTAAATCTTTTGTACATAAATTATTCTGGCATCTTACACACACACACACACACACACACACAGCCATGCGACAACAACAATGACAACTAATGAAAGGCAAAGACTTTTGATTTTGTTGAAAAAGATGTGATACAAGTCCCTGGAGGTTCTAAATCTTGTCTCTTTTCAAATGCTAGGTGTATTCTGCATGAAAGCCATTAATTTCAGACTGTCGATTATATACAGAGCAAAATGTTATATAGGCTTAATTGAGAAATATCTGATAAAGTGTTTATATTCAGTTGCATTATAGCTGCATCTTCAGTGAGGTGTACTTTGAGAAAACATAGCCCACTGACTACCAAGTGCCATCCTGTGTGTCTGTGCTTCTTTGTGTCACAGCCTTTACTGTGTTTCCACTCCACCCAGTCAACTCTTTGTCACCTGTGAATCTGAATTGTGTGGTTAGGCTTTGTGGGTGCAATGAGACATAGATAATTTTAAACTAGGTTTGGGGCGGCATGAAGCCCCAAAATCTGAACAAACTGACACAGAGAGATAGTGCAAATATAGGCATAGATTTTATGTAAGTGCCACTTATGACTCACAAACATGGAGCCAAGACACAGCCGGCAATGATATGATTAATACTAGTGAAGGTGGGAAAATTAGCAGCAAAACCACTAAGAAAAAGCAAAATCAAGTTGGCGCATCTTTTTATGCTCCATGTATATGATAACATGTTGGAAATTGATGCGAAAATATCTAGAATCCCGTCGAAGTGACACATTTAGAACCTCAAGAATAGGATGTGTGGCTTTATGGGGCAACTACTTTTGGGCTACAGATTTGTTCTGATTTCTATCCCTCATTCTCCAGTCAAGCCAGAGTCATAATTAGAGCCAAAACAACTTGCATTCAACTTTATTTCCCTGTGTGGATGTGTAGGCAAGAAACTGCTTTTGCAAGCCGGGATTCTGGTGTTATTTGTAAGAAGAGCAGCTAATCGGTGTGTGTATGTGTTTTTCTTTAGGATCAGAACTCCTATTATCACCATGAGGTGCAGGAGAACAGAGTGCTATGAGTGACCACATGACAAAAGGGTAGTGAACGTTCACAGTGTCATATGAATAGAAACAAAGATAGATTCATTTGCTAAGAGGGACTGAAGCTGGATCATGGTGATTTGAAAATGAAATTCTCAAGTTTTACGGGTAAGCTATGAATGAAGTTTTGAAATTTCTTAGATTTTCAGTGGGAGACTATTGGAAAACAGAAACATAGCTATATTTTATCAGCAGGAAGAAGGAAGACTGGTCCTTGAGAAATGTTCTCAGTGTTTACAGTTCTTTGCTAAAGCATGTTTTCATTTAAAGTAATGGGCAATTTGGAAAAAAAAAAAGAGTATGGGAAGTAATATGCAATTTAGTTACACCCAAGAATTTATTTTACAGCAAGTCCCATTTCTCCTTCACTAAAATATATACAATTAGAGGTCTGCTTGCTGTGGAAGTACTTGTATTATTGAGTAAACAGGGATGAAAAAAATATAGGGGATGCTGGCCTAACCTATTTCTAGTCTTATTAAATTGTAGGTTCTCTACATGAACTGTTTTAAATAGTGGTTTACAGATCTAGTTCTCTGGGAGGAATGGTATTTTTATTCTATATATATATATACAGAATAAATTTATGTATAAATTATATATATAATTTATATATACAAAAGTATGGGAATTGAAGTGTTGGTATTGCTAGTAAAAAATTTTAAGGAAGAGAGTTTTTCTGGATGCCTTTCTATAACTTCCTGTTTTCACCTCTCTGCTAGAAGAGCAAATGAGAAACACTTCGATCTCGTCCTTTCATGCCAGAGTACCACCGTTGTTAAGCAGGGCTTCGTCAGGCTGATGGTGTAAGGAAACAACAAAATTCCCACTCTGATTTTCTCTGGTTTAAAGTTAATGCTGGCCATAAAGTCACATCTGACTAGAGTCTCACCATCGAATGTTATTTGGCCTTCAGCTCTTTGTTTTCGATTCCTTGTAAAATAGAGATAAAATGGCAAAGTTTAGCTCCAACCATTGGAAACTACAGAGCATGTTGGCCTGTCTCCAGCACTTTTGTTAGGTGCTATGAGACACTCTCAGCAAAAGAGAAAATCAGTTAAATAATAGAATAAAGCATACTATATGCGTGTTCATGCGTTTTTCAAGGAGAAAAATATCTCCCAGAGGAGTCCTCCTTTGTCCCACCATTTTTCTTTGAAAAAGAAGATTGGAGAAGGTAGGCCTAAATGAAGGGAGCAAGTAGAGGGCTATGAGGATTCTTTGACAACTTCTCCTCGATTTCTGTTCCTTTCCTTGTTCTCTACTCACCATGGGTGTACCCCAGTGCTTTCTCTGCAGTCTGAAGCACTTCTTGCTTGTCACTACGACAGTCATAAACAGTTTTCCAAGGGCATGCCTAAGTCTACAGTCTAGCTTTGACCTATCTCTACTTTGATTGCTTTCATCATTCCCCCTCTTAAATGTCTGTGTTCAATTCTCTGAGGTTCTAGAGGGTAAGGCTGAGTGAGGAATGGGAGAGGGTTAGTCAGTGGCTGTGGGACATAGAGCAAAAGAGGAACTAAAGATGACACTCAGGTTGGAATTGTGAATCAAACATGCAGAACAAAAGAAGTGTTCTCTCTCTGTAAACTGAAGTAATGGGGATTTAATTAGAGTCTGCAAGTTGCAGGAAGGTCTCAGGAGGAGATTGCTGAGCAGTTGCTATCTACAGTTGCTAGCTACAACTTGTATAAAGTTCATGCTGTTTTGCCCAAGCTTGTTAAGATAAACTCTACACAAGATAAATGAATCTATTAATTTTCTCAGAACTTGACCTGCTTAATTTGGCTTCTGGAGCCCTGCGTATTATGTTTGCCCAGTCTGGAATGCCTTCTCCTTTACCCTGAGTTTGTTTACATTCTGCCTCTCCTTCCGGCTGCTATACAAAGCCTGGCAATGTTCCGTACTCCTACAGAGTGTGGGCACGTGCTTAAACTCGCAATCGCCGTTTTCAGAAAGGATGCCTTGTTGCTGCTCTTCTTACTTTTTCCCTATAAGCTATGATCACTTTATCTTCATTATTATCAATTTAATTTATTGTGGGTTGTTTACTTAATGCTACCCTGTGTGGTGATACTTCTTTGCATTGACAATCTTTGGGGGAGAGACTTTAAGATCTGCAAGTTTGTTTGATAGTTCACAGATGAACGAACCTCCAGACTACTCCAGTTACAGAGTTTATGTCTCTAAACACTCCAATATGCTGGTGCAATAAAGGTCAGTGCTGTCGTGGTTATAATTTCCCCGCGATCATGTAGAAGACAGCTAACAGGTTGGTTTCAAGAGGGACCTAGCTGTGTGCCTCCTGGAATATGTTGTACTCAAAGGCCAGCCTTCACATCTCCACTTGATTTTAAAATCTTAGTGCAAAGTTCCACAGGAGGTAAAAAAGAAATATTTTACTACTTTTGAAAAACCTTTGGCAAAGAGTATTTGAGGAATATTTAAAAGGCATGATGACATCATTATTAGAAAAGCACACATTCAACCCACTACCAAAAAACAGATGCAGGAGCCAAGGAAGCTGGCCTGCTCTTTCTTGTTCCTCAAAGTCTCTTACATAGAATGCTGTACAGAGAAAAGAAACAACTACCACAGCAAAGAGAGAAAAAAAAAAAAACAGCTCAGAAAAGAAACCTATAAAAGAAGTTGACCCTTAAAAGCTGGGGCGTTCAAAATGTAGGGCTGAAGCCTGCCACCGAGAGAAGGCAGCCCCTCCCTGTGGCCAGAAGCTGGAGGTGGCCTGTCTCTGCGGCATGGCTGCCGGTGCCGTCCTGCATTTGTGCACTAGCTGCGGATCTTGGCTGGGAGGCTAAGTGGGAACTGAATCCACTCTCCCACCTGTGCGTGCCTAGACAGTTTTCTTTTTCTAATTTGCACAAAGGCACTACATGGGCTAGCAGTGGCCTGCCTTCAGGTGAAGTTTGATCAATTCTCCCTGCCCCACCTCCCCACCGCTTAAATATTCAGAAAAGAAAATAGAGTATGGGGGTGGTGGAAGCAAAGAGAGTTTCATGGCTCTTGCAAACGCTACTTCCATGATGTCAGTCAGATACCACCCCAGCTGCCCTGGTGCTTGCTATACCCACATGGCCTTGGGCTGGTCCTCTAGCCCTGCTCTGACTTGATCCCAACGCACTGGCCCTCCTCTCTGCCTCTTTCCCTGATTTGTAATATAGGAATCACCATTCCTTTCCTACTTACACGGTGATACTATTTCAAGGATCCGAAGAGGTCTGAAGAGAAAGGGCAGGTATACACGCAGGGTGTGCTTACTGTTATGAAACTGCTCTACTTTGGGAGATGGGCAGGACTGGGCATCTTAGACACATCTTAAGAGCTCAGAGCGGTCTCTTTCCCCTGAAGTTGTAAGATATGATACTTTAAATAACAATGGGGATGTTCTAAAGGCCAGAAACAATCCTCATCAATCCTTCTCTTCATATCTTTTCAGCATATGTGCTAAAACTAAAGAAGTAAAAACCCTGAAGTGGAATAAATATGGAGAAATTCTGCCGTGAATCTGACACATTAGTATTTATTTGGATAGGAAATTACTATATGAAATTGGTGAAGGTATAAACTTCCAGTTACAAGATAAATAAGTCCCAGGGATATATAGCATGATGACTACAGTTAACAATACTGTACTGTATTATTTGAAAGTTGCTTAGAGAGTAAATCTCGAAAGTCCTCATCACAAAAAAAAAAACAAAACTGTAACTGTGTGATAATGGATGTTATTATGGTGATCATTTCGCAACATATACAAATATCAAATCATTATGTTGTACACTGGAAACTAATATAATGTTATATGTCAATTATATCTCAATTAAAAAAAGAACTTGCCATATGAATGAGAACTAGGTGGTCCACAAAATAATTATTTTATGCTGAAAACACTGTTTACTTTTGAACGTTAGCTTCACAAAAACACGCTTAAGTTGTCAGCTTTGGGCTTCCCAAAGAGTTTTCCCTGCTCTGATGCTTCTCACCACTGAGCAGCAGGCCCTGCGCACAGATCCACTGAGCGGACGGAGGAATACTCACACTGCGACTGCGTTCAAGAAACGTTGCAAAGGAGAAGAAGCGTCTACTTGACAAGAAAGGAAACTGAAGACCAGGGGAGTGATGTCACCGTCCAATGTGACGTCACCCCTCTGGCATTTGAGAGGCTGATACCTAAAACCAGGAGACTGAACTGCAAAGACTTAGTGAGCTTTTTCCTATCTATGAACAAATGAAGAAGTGAGGAATGAATGAATGAGGAAACTGACATGCTTTTCTACATGGAAGTATGTTAGCACACATTCTGGGGCAGTTATTATTCGTTACATGTCCACACAAGCCCACCTCTAAATTAATCTGGTCCCACGGAACCCACTGTATGCTCTTTAGACTTCGATGTCTTATATTTGTGTAGTGTTTTGTACAATGGAGAGTATTCCCGTTTCTAACACCTGAAATGCAGTGCTGGCTGCTAGGAAAGGCACTGGACCCTTAGGAACCTGGATTCGAGCCCAAACTGGACGTGTTCTTGATAATGTCAGCGAGGCCTTCATGCAATACTCAGGGCCTTGGACGGGGAAGCAACCAGACATGGTATCTGCGCTTATGGGCTTCCTATCCAGTTGGGGAGACTGATATTAACTGGATAATAATATAAGCAGATGTATATTAACTATGGATGTATATAAAATAAAGGGTTCTAGGAAAATTAAAATAAGAGATAAGAGCTCTGATGTGCATTGGGGTTGGGGAGTAGGTTAAAAGTTGGCCAAGAGGGAAATGGTGGGTAAGGGAATACAAATGTGTCCCAGGAAGAGCCCTCAGCTGATGCAAAGGCCCAAAGGAGAAGCAGCATGCACCCTAGAGAAGCTGGAGGCAGGTCAGCGAGGCTGCGTGCAGACAGCCAGGAGGATGGTGTGCTGAGGCACTCTGCAGGGCTTTGGGGCCCCAATAAGGGTCATGGTTTATCCCAGGAGCAATGGGGAGAAAGGCATTGGGGGCTGTAAGCTGGAAAGTAACTTGATCCATTCTGTTTTTTTATAAAGATCACTCTAGATTCTGTGCAGAGCATGGATTGGAGGTATCTTTCTTTTTATGTTTAATGTGTGGAGAACAGTGACCACCCCAGAGGGTGGTGGCTAAGAGGAAATAAAACGATCAAAAGCATTTTATAAACAGAAAATTGTTGTACAAATATAAGGTGTTATTATTATATCTTTTATCAGTATATTAAGGCAGGAGTTATTCTCCATGTTTTCAGAAAACTCACAACTCTTATTTAAGGTCATAAGTTGGTGTCAAATACACTGCTGAAATCCACTATTCCCACCTATTCTTCCAATATAGGTTCCACTCTACCGCCTTGAAAATAGAAATCTATCCAACCGCACTTTGATGGAATTGGACGTAAACAAAAGTTACCACAGAAGCTCTGAGGTGAAATCTGAGGCTCATGTGTTCCACAGATGACAACAAGCCTGGCATTTAGCTCAAGCTAGGAGTGGGAGAACAGGACATGCTGTTTGAAATGCAGTCTTAGAAAAGCCTTGGGGAAAGTAACTCACCAAACGTGACTTTCTTTTTTCTTTTCTTTTTCTTTTTTTAAAGAATGTTAAGCTGAAGAGCAACTATAATAGTACATTTGTTTCTTCATTTTTTTTCACTTAATTGAGCAGTTGCCACGGCAACTCAAGAACAGAATACTCACTGCCTTCAATGAATTGCAGATATACATTTTTCATCTACTCAAAGGTGCAGTGAGCTTTTTTTAAAAGGTTAGTTTTTTTTCCTGGACTGATATCAGTATTCTCTCTCCACAGGACCGTGAAGTGACAGCACTTCGCTTTCATGAATGAGAAAAAATGTCCTGGAGAGAGAGAGTTTGGAAATTTCATCAAGATCAGACCTGCCAGCCAGTCAACAACACTGAAATACCATAGTGTGCAGAGCAGGAGAACAGAGAAACAAAAGGATGAGGGGGCCCCCTTTTTCCAGGAGCACACCACAACATTAACACCCACTTCTTGGCAAAGAGCTCCCAGAGTCAATTTTCACAATTTAATCCTGGAACCTGGCCGAAAAGTCCTGCAGACCACTCTCCCTTGACTGCCTACATTTCTTTCCTCTCACTAATCCCTCTGCTTCTGCTCGAGTCCATTTCCTATCATCTCTTCTTGCCTAAATTATTAAAATATCCACCTGATCAGCCTCACTGCGACTAGTCTCTCCACTTAGTCCATTCTCCACATAGGAGGCAAAACTATATTTCTAAAATGCAGGTCTGATGATGTTTCCTTGCTCCAAAGCTGACAAGGAATTTCCAGTGCACCCTTAACGCCCTGGACGTGGGCCAGCTCATCCCTTTAGGCTCATCCATGTCATTGAGTCTACAAGTTCGCTGGCTCTCTCTTTATATGCGCTACATTTCCAATCTCTGTATTCTGCTTATTATTTTTTCTTAGAATGACCTGCCTCGCTACCTACAACTCTTCTTACTAAAAGACCCATTTTAAGACTTAATTCAAGAGTCACTCTCCTATCTCACATTGGAATTAATTTCCCTCTCCAATGTGCTCATGGAGCATGTTGTATCTGAGTATGTGATAGTGAATACCACATCATACTCTGTCTTATACTAGAGTTAGTTGTGTATTTTATTAATTTTTTTCATCTTCCACAGTGCCTTGAACATAGAGGATGGAGCAAGTGGTGCCCTCCTCATTAACCCATAGCACTTCCATAATTTCTCAACATAGTGGACATCTACTAGACTATGCCCGTCACCCTTCCTGTGCCTAAAATATGACTTGGCCATTGGTGCTTGGATCAAGAGTGCACCTGAACCATGCTTGGACAATTAACACCCTTCCCTAGGAATTTACGCTGAGAGAGACTGGACTTTCTGTTGGCTCAACCAGTTGGTAGACACATTTACTAGCAGAAAAAATAGGTCTGCAAAGATCGAAAATTAAGGTAATGCATAGAGCAGTGCAGACATACAAGGGAAGGAAATTCTTAATGGCCTTTCAGCACCTAGTTCTGCAGTATTGCTAATGCTCAGGTGCATTCTTCCTTGGCTTTGTGAGAGGTCTCCCAAGATTTATAGCACATTGATCTTTTTGAGGAAGCAGCTTAAACAGGTTTTTGTGACTTTCAAACAGAGGAATCTTAACTAAGACGCCCACCTAGTGAGGGTATAATTTTTTAACATGCTTGTCTTTTCCCAGAGACTGAGATCTTTGAAGGCCAGGACTAACTGAATCTTCATTAAGTTTTATAACCTCAGAATAGTGCCAGCATCCTGCCTGACATTTAGTAGATGTTTCTATGTAGTTGTTGAATTGATATATTGACATTCTCCTGACTCAGATGAGGTGATGTACAAAAACTGTAAAGCACTAAATCAATGTGAACCTCACTTATTATCAGACTAACGGCTGAACTCTGCCCTTTACTCACTTCCCCCAGAAGGGTAGAGGGAGTGTTTGGGATATTTCTCAATTGTTCAGAAGGCAGGCAAGTCTTAATGTTTGGGCATCCCTCAAACATTAAGAGAGAAGAAATTACTCTCTCCAATATTCTCCATTAACTTATTTGAAATGCTTTATTAATTCTATGTTTACGATAATCTATGTTTATGATAATCCCATTAGGATCTGGATTCTTTGCATGCCATTAAAAAAAGGATTTGATGCTAAATTGCAAATAAGGCAGCAGGGACACAATTAAACCAGTCAAGAGAAGACATTTTAAGATAACTATGCATTGTAGAGGTTCTGGTTTATACAGGTTTGATACGAACCACTTTCCTCCACTAAAGCAGGGTTCGAGTTATCAATGATCTTCTTAGCCAATCTCTAGAATATTTTCAACAAAGCCTATTTCATTATTTTTAAGGCACAGAGAATAATGCTACAGTTCTAGGAAATGCCAGGACCTCTGGCGAATTTGGCAAGTGGATGGCTGGGGTCTCAACTGCCCCTGTGGTCTGGCTGTGGTCATAGCACTATGGATGTGAACAGAGAGGCTCACTTTTGAGTGGATCACATAGGCTTGAACAATAAGCATCTCACGTTGACCTTAAATTGCTAAGACTAGAAGCCTCTTCCTCATATTTTTTAGACCAGATAAGTCTCCCCATATTCTAGTAAGATCCTGGAGGAGAGAAAGAAAGGGCTCCCTAAACCATGACTGAGAATGACACTTCCATTATGTACAAGTTAGGGCCTTGGAACCAAACTGATTTAGAAAAATACAGAAATGTTACATGGAGGTAGTCTATGGTCCTTACCTAACTACTGTACCATTGTTGCTAAAAATGTTTCTAATTTAGAGTAGATACATGTATTTCAAATATAGTATAACTGTACTTATACAATTTTTAACTGAGCGAATTGTGCAAAGTGATAGAATTGCACGAAGTGACAGAACTGCATAAATTACCTTTGATATATAATTATTATATTTAAATATTTAAAAGTATCAGTTTAGTGAGAACAATTTGGAAATGTATATAATTAAGTTCGCAATCAGCGTGATGCACAAACCCATTGAGAGACTGGCTGGCCAGCTCCCCTCATTTTACTTGTGAGGAAGCCAACGCCCAGAGGGCTGAGCTGATTTCTCAACTTCCCATTCACTCCAGGAGAGATTTAGAAGAGGAAGAGATTTAGCAGAGCCAAGGCTAGTCCCTTTCCACTTTCTCCCCTGCTATTTGTTATAGACAAACTGTACACAAATGAATAAAGCGATAATACCAGGAAGTTCATTGCACCAAATTTATAATATTCAAAACTGAAAACAACCTAAATGCTCATTATTAGAATAAAATAACTAAATTGTGTGACCGTCTTCCAATGCAATGCTATATGGAGAAAATGAATGAAGCAGAGTTACATGGTCAGCATAGACTGAAAAGGATATGTACAATACGGGGAATGAAAACACACACAAAAAAACCCTTACTTTACTTAGGAATACATGATTTATCTTACACACAATCAATATTTATTGAATTCCTACCATGGGCTGATGCTGTTTCAGGTACTGGTGATATAGCAGAAAACAAAGCAAAGTGCCAGCTTTCCTAGAACCTACATTCTAGCAACATAGCTGCATATAAAGTAGATTGATAAATACTGAATTTCGAAGAGTGGACACCTCTGGAGAGGGGCAGGGGTATGTCACTGGAGGAGGGTACACAAGAGGACCTTAATTTCTTGCAATGTTTTATTTCTTAAGCTAGAAAGTGGGTAAATGGTGTTTGTTGTATCATTCACTCGCTATAGCTTTTGGTCTGTCTTATATATCTTTTAAAACTCTATTTTTGTTTCCTAGTTTTGCTTCTACAAATTCCTTTTATTCTTGTAAAAACATGTTTTTCTCCACAGATAATAGGGAGGTCAAGTGGAACATGAGAAGATTAATGGAGATGTTCTGGGAAGTGGCTGTAAGTATTCAGGAAAGCCTGTTTGTTTGGAAATCACAAGAAATCCTGGATGTTTTGAATAATACTGTTTCTGGAGAAAGGAAGAAGGTGTGGAAATACCAGCGCACAGCCTGGCCCAAAGACACTCAGTAACTGCTGTGAAGTAAAGGACTGATTGTGGACTTGACTTGTTCCCAAGTAAAACCTGAGAGTGCTTCTACTGCATATCCTAGGGGCTTGACCTGGCCTGGCCACATGGGTGACTGGTATTTTGGAGGACTAGTATACTGATCAATGGACTGCAGATACTTCAGCGTTTAATGTATGCTCTGCATCTGAGTCATGTGGGATTAAATGGGACCCAGTTTGACATCTCTTATTCAAACAATTTAGAACAGCTTTATCTAAAAACCTTCCTCTTTAGAATCCCTTTGTCCCATCAATAATCCTTGCTTTATTATTGAAGTATATCTGATTATAAAGCAATAGAAATATTGCGGTATTACCCTTTATACCTTCTGGCTCAGTAATCCCAGTATTAAGAATTTCTCCTAGGGTAATAATCAGAGGTTTGGGCAAAGTTTATGTACAGTGATATGCCAGGGTAGCATTACAGCTGATCCCTGAACAACACAGGGGTTAAGAGTGCCAGCCCCCTGCACAGTCGAAAATCCATGTTATTCAATGACATGGGAAATTCTATATTATTAAATGAAAGATTTGATTATAACATTATTAAATATCTACCAATCAAGGACATACTCTAAAATGTTAATATTAATTTTTTTCTTTACTCTTATAATTTTCCAAATTTTCCATAGCATGTATTTTTGCTTTTACAAATAAGAGATTATCAAATTTAAGAAAATAACAAGGAAATGGAAGCATATTATGTATCGAAAGAGAAGCAATCACAAACTTGACATTACTGACAATCTTCAACATCTGTTTATATGGCTCATTCATTTTATAAGCCTGTGAGATTAACTCCCATGATTGCAAATATGAGGATAAAAATAAAAAGCTGGCTTTTCCGTTTTTGAGGGGAAAGGAGAGATTTTCAGGGGGTCATTATTATAGATTCTGGAGCAGCAATGTGGCTTATTAAAAAAAGGAACTTGGAGTGAAGATATTATTAGTTGTATGACCTTGGGGATAATGATACTTTCCTTCCAGGGCTGTGGTGAGGATTAAAGTAGATCATGAGAGCTCCTGGAACAGGATAGGCAGTTAATAAAAGCTGTTGACTCTGGATTTACTTCAAGGTTATGAATATACAGTAAAAAACTGCAAGTTTTAGGTTGTGTTCTCTGCTGGTTTCCCCCAGACAAGACTAATTAAAAAAGCAAAGTGGTTTTAAAAGGAATGTTGTTGCATTTACTTTGTAGAACCAAGTATGTTCTTTATGAGTCATCGAGCTTCTAAATTAAAGACAAGCAAACAAAAAGCCCCATACCAAACACCACATGGCGTGCCTAAAAAGTCCATCTCATTTGCTCCTCTCTGGGCCCATCCGTGCTCCTGACCTCGTGGGAAGTTCTAGCAAAATTATCGAAGAGGTAAGTGAGCTCCGACTGTCACTGATTCCTCTTCACCTCAACACCCTGTCTTTCTTTGGAACCTGGACATCAATGTGGTTTCCTGGTTTTCCAGAGTCCCCTGCCTCACCGAGGGCTATCCTGAAGTGAAACGGTAGTGTGGTGGTTAAAACTTAGTCTCAGTGATGTCAGACTGCCTGGTTTTGAATCCTGGGCATGTTACTTTACCTCTCAGTTCTCCATCTGTAGAATGGGAATAATTACAAAACCTCATAAGGTTATGGCGAGGCTTAAAGCATGTAAAGTGCTTCGAATAGTGCGTGAAACATAGAAGGCAGTCAAGAAATTTTAGCTATTTTAATTATCAGTCTTACTCCAAGTTCTCATTCTAAAGATATCTCATAAATTCAAAGCCAGAAAGCAACTTCGTCAGGAAGGAGGATTTCGTTAGAAACACAGGTAATGGTTTTGGACACTGGATAGAGGCGAGCTGTGTTACAGCTCTGCCGCTCTAGCTGTGTGATCTGAGTCAAGTTGCTTAAGATCTCTAAGTCTCAGTGGATACTTGCGGCTAGAGGTAGGGTTGTTAAGATAATTGAATAATGCTTAGTGTTGTGCCTGATTTAGGGTAGGTACTTAATATGTTTTAGCTGCTATTATTGTTTTAAGTGTATTGTGTATGTTATCTCATTTAGTCCTCAAGAAACTCCTGTTTTGCAAGTGAGGAAACTTTGGCAAAGAGAAGTTTAAGGCCACACAATCAGTAACTGGCAGAACCGGAACTAAAATGAAGGCAGTCTGAACTCCAGCCCATCGTTTTAAACACTGTATTCCCCTGTATATCGCCACCTCTGCTGGATGATAGGAAATTCATTCTTACTTCAGGGTCAATGGCCAACAATGAATGTTTCTATTCCTAACAGGGTTACCTTTGGAAAAAAAAAAAAAAAAATGAAAAACTCCTATGTTTTTTTCCTGGGAATATATATTCTATTTATTTATTTATTTTTTATTTATTTATTTTTTAGTATGGTGACATTAGTTAACAAAATCCAAAAGTTTCAGGTGTACAATTCAACCGTAAGGTATATATATATATTGCATTGTGTGTTCACAGCCCATAGCCTATGATTGTTGATATTTGATAGTACAATGATTTTTATTGGTCTGAATTTAATCTTAAAAAGATAGTACAATTAACAATGCTCTAAGATGATCGGAATTTTATTTAGCTGCATTAGTTCCACTTGGTTAAATGATATAAGTTAATGATGAAAAATTGAGAGAGACCTTCTAGTGACACAATATCATTTCCTAGCATTGCCCAGGGATAAGATTTCAGGAACTAAAGCAGGACAGTGGGGGTGACATTTAGATAATGGTAGTAGGAGCTGGTCTCTCACACATACACACACACAGACGTTAGCCCTCATTAAACATTTAGACTCAGAAATGGAAAAGACCTTATGTTAAAATGCTAATATTAACATATAATTTTTTCACCCCCAGAAATCAATGATTTTTAAAAACATCCCTTTAGATTTTGAATATTTTCAATGAGGTAGTCAACC
>NW_011888803.1:1693063-1705349 GCF_000151845.1 Pteropus vampyrus | reverse complement strand
AAAAAAAGAGAATTGCCTTCCCATACTTTGTCAAGCATTATGCAAGGAATTGAGGAATTATAGTGAAGTATACATTGGTGTCTCCCTAGAAATAATCTCCCTAGATACAATCTCTGGGGAGAATGACATGGACACGAATAGCCGTGATCCACGAGACAAGTGCTATAACAGAAATAGGAACCTGCACTGGTAAAAGTAAGGAAAGTCTGTTCAAAGCTTTCAGGATGATACTGGAATCCCAAGTAAATTTCTTATTTTCACTATTTTCTTCCTTTCTGTGCTATTATTTAATGTGTTTCAAAGATGGCTCTTTTAAAGATTCTAAGTGGCAAAGCTGTTCTTTATTTTCTACCTACATTGAAAAGAAGGTATAAGAAACTTATTGTAAATAATTGTCACATTAAGACTTTGTATAACTATATGCATAGTGCTTTTACATTTGATAGAATGCCTTGATAGGACTCAGTTCTTTAACCTTCACATTATTTTCTTCATTTTATAGATTTGGACACTGAAGCTCAGGGAAGTAAGTGATGTGACAAAGTGGCAGAACTGGAACTCAAACCCATCCAGGACTCTAAGCCTGGGGGTCTGCAATTGCTCTAGCTACAATCACCAGCCCCAATAAAAATATGAATTAGACTGTGACCTGAAACTTCACAGGAAGAGAAAGATAATTCATCAGTAGGTGGACCATGGTAACTCAGCACCTTGGCAACGGACTCTAAGGAGCAAAGGGCAACCTCATCACGTCCTCTTCTGCCAACTTGCATTTAAGTGTTTGTAAGCCTGTGTTTGCTTTTAGATTAGGTTTTCAGGTTTTTGCGCACTCTTCCCACTGTTGCTTCTGTAAATACATAATAATCTCAGAAGGTTATTTGGTTTCCCATTAACAACAGTTTCCTGTCTTACGGTTCCAAGGCACATCAGATGACAGGTCACACATGAATTCTCTTTCCTTCCCTTTACAAGGCAGTACTACTATTCTGTTATCACAAATATTTTCATTTTGCCTTCAAAATGACAGGGCATTCAAGGTTATTTCAGTTAATAAGATGTCACAGGAGCCCATGAAATTAATTATAAAGGCTGTCTAACAAGGATAATAGATTTTTTGAAAGGAGAAAAGCAAACAGTCTCTACTGATCAGTCCTTTATATGTTTTACCCCTGGAGTATATCTTATTGCTTTGAAATAAAGAATTCTTTCAGTTTTTATTTCCTTCTGCAAAGATCTCTCCTACAGTCCTGTGACAGGGAAGGCCAGATGTGCATAACGATGAGGCATTTACTTTTATGTCTTCAGAGTGTGGCAATATATCAAACTCTCGGCTCAAAATGGTAACCTAAGTGATATAATGTCTCTGTTTTTTAATTAAATTAAAATTATTGGGGTGACATTGGTTAATATGTACAAGTTTCAAGTGTACAATTCTACAATACATCATCTGTATTTTGCAGTGTGTGCTCATCACCCAAAGTCTAGTCTCCTTTCATCACCATATATTTGGCCCCCTTTACCCTTTTCATCTTCCCCCTACCCCCCTTCTCCTCTTTTGTCTGTGTCTATGAGTTTGTTTTGTTTGTTTGTTGCTTTCTGTTTTATAGCCCACATATGAGTGAAATCATATGGTTCCTGTCCTTTTCTGTTTGTAATGCAGCTGTTTAATATATTATATCTACACTGAAAATATGAAGGATATACCTGACTTTGCAGTCATGAATGGTAAAAATGTATTCTTATTAATTTATGAGGTTTCAAAATAGGACTTATTTCTTACAGAATCAATTAGCTCTAGACTGCCCATGGCCAATGGAGACAGTCAAGAAGGGCTGCCTTCCTGAACCTGCAGCAGCTGTTTTTTTCTTAGTGTTTGGGGTGAGCTAGACTTACATCTTTCTGACTTCAGTCCCTCTCCAACATCCCTATTTTCATTTTTCCAATAGGCCACTATAAGTTTTCACCACCAACTACATGTGCTGAGAGGTAAATTTGGCTACTCCAGCTTCCCAGCTTCAACCAGTCTTTGTAGGACTTGCCACAGAAACCTGGCTTACCCAGCAGAACAGGACTCAGTGTATCAGCTATGACTTGACAAGTCCCCCAATTATGATCAGTGCTGTGTTACTCAAATATACTGCTTTGGGATGACACCATTTTAAATCAGCTTTACAAATACAAGCTAACACGTGTTTTGGCTAAATATAATATTTCTTGATTTAGAAGCTGAATATTGCTATGGAAATTCAGTTGAAATACCTTCCCCCTCAAGTAAATGCTGCTATCTGTTCTGGCTGGGGACTGAGGCATTATGATTTTATTTAGTAAGTCTATTTTAATATTGACAGTGTCTCTGTCACAGTGTGGTGGACACAAAAGAAGTACATGACAGGGTCTTCCTCTCTGGAGAAGGAAAGAAAGAGGGAAAAATATTTACTGGATGGTCTACTGTTCCAGGTGCTTTTACAAAAATTCTCTTTTAATTCAAATAGCTTGCAAGGTATCATGTGTACTTTTACAGATGAAGAAACTCAGGTTCGAAGAGGTTAAGTCACTTGCAATAAAGGTGGCACTGCATTTGAACCAGGTCTACCTGGTTCCATAGTCCATCCTGTTTCTCATAATGGATGCAAGAAGGAGATAATCAGGGAGCAATATGAGTCAATATATACTGAAGTACAAAATGAAGTATAACTGAGTGCCAAGACTTAGGATATAAACCTCAGGTGCTTTAGGTGTTTGGCAGGGCAGGCAAGAAATGAATGTTTAATTATTAGAGAAGATCTCAGGAAAGAAGAAGAATTTGAAATGATCCTTGCAGGATTGTTAGGATCAAATATTCTTTTTAATAAAGAGCTAGTTCATATTTGTGACATAAATTTTATTTTTTAATTTATTTTTTATTTTATTTATTTTTTTTTACAGTAGAAAAGACAAGTTTTATTAGAAGGGAAAGAACACTTCCAGACGTGGTAGCGGGCCTGAGCAAGAGAAGTGTGGCTTAAAAGGCCAAGTTAAACTTTTAAAGAAGTCGAATGTACTTCTAGTTCTGGGCTTTGCCCCCTACTGTCCTCTGTTTACTGTTCTCGGTTCCCCACCTCTTACACTGCTAATGCTCTGTTTGCTCTTTGTCTTTTTGTAGCACATATTTAGTGAAAAGTCCATCGCTGAGTGAAGCAAACTATCAACCATCTCTGTGACCAATGGAAGTTCCACAGCACTTTGTATCTTTTGTACCTAGTTGAGTGTCTGGCACCTATGGGGCACTCAATTAACATTTGCTTAAAAAAATGTAAATAAATTTTTAGGCACAAACAGCAAACAGAGTCTCGAACTGCTTGCCTATTGTGCTGTTTCCTTGGTTCATTCTCTGCAGGACTTCACAATTCAATCCTCCACTATCTTCAAACCTTGGACTCTCAGTGGACAGTTCTATCTCTGGAAATTATCTGAGAGGAAATCAGAACTCCCCATTAGCCATACAAACCCACGCTCCCATCCTATCCGTGGTCCGTGTTATAATCCACATTTGGTCCTTCTCCACCTGTGCTTTAGAACCCAGCCTTCTTGCTTTCAGAGGAACTTTCCTCTCCCTTGCATATTCTCCTTGTCCATAAAGAGTGGATCCTTCCTATGAGTTTTTAAACATGCTCAGTGTCTTCTCTTACAAACAAACATACGAACAAAGACAGCTTCCCTCAATAGCTCTTTGTAAGGTCAACAATTTCCTCCACGTTTCTACATACAATGTCTGTGTTCCATTTTCTCCCTTCCTCATTCTCTCATCATCATTCAACACTGTCTGCTTCTCGAAATACTGTTTTCTTTGGTTTTTGGAACACCACATTCTACTGATTTTCCTCCGATCTCTCTAACAACTTCTTCATCTTTTTTGTTGCTTCATCTTCCTCTATCCTGCCTTTAAGTTTTCTGAGTGCTCAGCTTTAGATCCTCTTCTTTTTAAGTCTGTTTTCTTTCTCTAAGCATTGCATCTCCACGTACAGCTTCAACTTCTTCTGATGTTCAGCAGCTCACAAATTAATATTTCCAGGCAAGATCTTTCCTCTAAGCACAAGACCTGTGTATTTAAGCGTTCACTTGAATTCTCTATTTGGATGTGTTAAGACACTTTGAACTCAACATGCCTAAAATTACACCTGTGCTCTTCCCTTATAGAACTGACATTTCTTAGTGCTCTTTTTCAGTGAATGCCACTACCATCCACCCAGCTGTACAAGTTAAAATCCCAGGCATCTTCCTCAACAGCTCACTCTCCCTTGGCTCTTATAGCCATTCCAACATAAAGTCCTGTTGATTTTGCCTCTCAACTATATCCCTTTTTGTCCATCTCCTTCATCACCCTGGTGCAATGTAGCATCCATGATCTCTTGTCTGGACCACTGTAGCCTCCCACTGGACTCCCTTGATCTGTTCTTGCCTTCCTCCAAAGTATTCTCCACATGGCAGCTAGAAAAACCTTTTTTTAAACAAATATTGATACACTCTCCAGTTTCCCTCTAAACAAACAAACAAACAAACAAACAAAAAGCACAAAAGTACCCTTCAAGGCTTCCCATTGCTCTTAGAATAAAATCAAAACACCTACCCTACTCTACAGAGCCCAATCACACCCTTTCCCCTAACTCTGCTCTCCAGCTACACTGGTTTTCTTTCAAATGCCATGCTTCTTCCTGCTTCTCCAAGCTATTTCCTTTTTCTGACCGTCCCCTTTGACCCCGATCATTTCCTGTTATCTTACTTTCTCACATATACCTGTTGCTCATCTTTCTCACATACAGCTCTTACTCATCTTTCAGATCAACTCAAGCACTTTTTGACTTAGAAAAGCCTCATATTACCTCACTGATCACATCTACACATTGTACTTATGTACTTCTTCTCCCAAGCACTTAACACAGTTTTAATTTTATATTTATTTATGTGATTATTTTATTATGATCTATTTCTACCGTAAGCTCCATGAGAGTAGAAGCTGTGTGTTCTTGTGCTTTCATTTCATCCCCAGTACCTCATATAGAGTTTGGCATATCAAATATTCTCAATATTAGTTAAATGAGTTAGTATATTAGTAAAGTTGAAGGCATGGGCATAGAAGAAACATGTGAGTAGTAAGAGAAGAGGTCCAGAAAAAGAAAAATCTTGTTGAAGGGAGAAGAAAAAGAATGGCCATAGAGGTGGCATAAGCCAAGGGAGCCAAGAGAGTTGAGAAAGTGGAAAGTGCCATCAGTGTCTTAGTCCCTAGACGTTGTAAGAACTAGGAAACATCCTCCTGACTTGGCAATAATGAGTTGACTTTTAATGGTTTCTCAGGGGAACAGAGCAGGCAGAAATCAGTTTATGGGGCAAAGTAGGAGGTGAGAACATAGAATCACAGGAGGCGACTTCTCTTTCACTAAATTTGGTGTTGAACAAAAAAGGAGAGGAAAAATAGTCTCCCACTTGACAGTTCTGTGACACTTGGCTCTGTTCATGGTTCCTTCTTTCCTCAAAGTCAGGCTGATGGGTTGGTATACAGAAAGAAAGAAAGATACTTCGAGGATGAGAGCCTTGAGAAAGATGAAGCAAAACCCATTAATGGAGCAAGGTCTTGGGGGAGATGGAAGGCATGGGATCAAGGACTTGGGTGGATGGTAAGCCTGGAGACACTGTTGTTGGGTGCCTTGGTGTCATGACCCTTTATATTATGTAATGTCTCTATTCCTGATAATTTCCTTGCTCTGAAGTCTGTTCTGTCTGAAATTAATAACAACTACACCTGCTTTCTTTTGAAGAGTGTCAGCATGGTAGATCTTTCTCTATCCTATGTTAACCTATATGTGTCTTTTAAAGTAGGTTTCTTGTAGACATCATATAGGTGGGTCTTGTTTTTTAATCTTTTATGAAAATGTGTCTTTCAATTTTTGTATTTGGACCACTGACATTTAAAGTATTTGTTAATATAGGTAGATTAATATCTACTGTATTTGTTATTGTTTTCTATTTGTTGCCATGTTCTTTTTTTCTATTTTTGTCTTCCAGATTTTTCTGGTTTTAATTGAGCATTTTATATAATTCCATTTCTCTCCTTTCTCAGCATATAGATACTTCTTTTCAAACATTTTTTTTTTAGTGGTTGCCCTAGAGTTTGCAATATACATTTACATCTAATCCAAGTCCACTTTCAAATAAGTAGATAGTGCAAGTACCTTATAATAACAAAACATTCTTAATTCCTCTCTCTTGTCCTTTGTATCATTACTGTCATTCATTTCACTTACATATAGGCATATATAATCAAAAACATCGTTATTATGATTGTTTTGAACAAACTACTATCTGTTAGATCATTAAGAAAAAAGTTTTTATTTTACTTTCATTTATTCATTCTCCGATACTCTTCCTTTTTTTATGTAGATTTGAATTTCTGACCTATATCAGTTTCCTTCTCTGAAGAGAATTCTTTTAACATTTTTTGCAAGGCAGATCTACTGGCAACATATTTCTCCAGTTTTGTTTGAGAAAGTATTTCTCCTTCACTTTTGAAGGATAATTTTGTAAGATACAGAATTCTAGGCTGTTGTTTTTTTCTCTCTCAACACTTTAAATATGTCAGTCTATTTTCCTTGCTTGAATGATTTTTGAGGAGTTGAATACATTTTTTACATTTGCTTTTCTATATATAAAGTGTATTTTTCCTCTGGCTTCTTTCAAGATTTTTTTTTCTATCTTTGACTTTCTGCAGTTTGAATATGATATGCCAAGGTACAATTTTTTTGGGGGGTGATACTTATCCTGTTTGGTGTCCTCTGAGCTTCTTGTATCTGTGGTTTGGTATGACATTAATTTTGGGGAAATTCTCAGTTATAATTGCTTCAAATATTTCTTTTGTTCCTTTCTCTTTCTTCTCCTTGCAGTATTCCCATTAAATATATATTATACTATTTGTAATTGTCCCACAATTTCTGAATATTTTGTTCTGTTTTTTTCCCCAGCCTTTTTTCTCTTGGCTTTTATTTTGGAAGTTGCTATTTTCATATCCTCAAGCTCGGAGATTCTTTTTTTCAGCCATGTCCAGTCTACTAATGAATCCATCAAAGGCATCCTTCATTTTCGTTAGTGTTTTTGATCTTTAGCATTTAGGATTTCTATCTTTTTGCTTACATTATCTATTCTTGCATGTTGTCTACTTTTTCCATTTAAGCACTTAGTATATTAATCATAGTTTTTTTTTTTTTTTAAAAAAAACTTCTTTTCTGCTAAGTCCAATATTCCTGCTATAGTTGTCTCCTGTTCTGATGCTCGTTCAGTCTTTTCAAACTGTGTTTTTACCTTTTAATGTCTCATAATTTTTTGGTGAAAGGTGGACACGATATACTAGATAAAAGGAACTGCAGTAAATAAACTTTTAGTAATATGGTGGTAAGCTGTAGGGGAAGGAGGGGAAGTGTTCTATGAAATGCACGTAGTTTTATGATTAGGTCTCAGTATTGTGGTGAGCCTATACCCCTGGACTGTAAGCTTCACCAGTACTTCTCAGGATTTTTTCCCCCTTAGGTGGGGCAGGATGGCTAGAGGGGGCCAGAGTTGGATATTTCCCTTCTTCCAAGTAGGTTAGTTAGGCTCTGATGAAGCCCCAACAGGTTAGGTTTTGATAAAACAGTATCTCTTGAGTGCAGACCTTGTTAATAAGAACAGAATGTTCTGGTGTACTTCAAAATGGTTCCTTATACCCTCCCTCAGTTGAAAACGTAAGCCAGTTTTTCTCTGATATTCACTATGGGAACCTGGAGGTAAAACTCATAAAAGCGTAGGTCTTCCTGAAGTTTTTAACTCTGAGGCTTGCCCACACTAAGCCTCCAATTTGTCAACTACAGCTTGGTTTCCTACACTGGTTCTTGTGGAGCTTCTTTCTTGCAGGTTTCTGCTCTGGGGAGTTGTGATTCTCTGAATCTGCCCATCTATCTTTCCAAGTGGTTTGCCTTGTGACTTCACTTCTCTAACAGATCTAAGAATTGGTAATTTTTCAGTTTGTTCAGCTGTTTACTTCTAGTTAGGACAGAGTGGTGACTTCTAAGCTCCTGCATGCCAGACCAGAAACCAGAAGTATTCAAGCAATTAGCATTCACCTAGCTGAAGATATGGTGGCCTCTGTCAGCTACAGAAAGGCACCAATTCCTGGAAAAGTCAGTGAAGGTTGGATTTGGGGGAGTATAGAAAGGGTGTTCACATTTATGGAGCATGTGTTTTGTATGAAATAACTTGCACTCCCTACTTCCTGCAACAGTATTTCTTAGTGGATTCATCCTCAGCACAGGGTCTCGTGGGCCCCCAGAAAAGGTGAACTGAACATGTAACAAGAGAAGGGCTCCCTCAAGGAGAAGCTTGGTCTTGAAGAAGCATGAGTGGGGGTTATCCAGGACAGAGGTTGGGGAAGCTTCTATATAAAGGAAAAGGACTGATGAGGTTGGGGAAGCTTCTATATAAAGGAAAAGGACTGTGCAGAGCACAAAACATTCATGGGGACTGTAAATGCCTTGATGTGGCTGGAGTATTCGATGTGTTTTGGTGGTTGGCAAGGAATGAGTTTGCGGAGGGAGGTAGGGAGTCAGATTCTGATTTGAAGGTTCCCATGTATGTGGCAAGAGTTTCTGATTTAATTCTGATATCAAAGAGGAGCCAAGAAAGGTTTTAAGCAGTGAAATGCCATGACTGATTTTGCTTCTCAGAAAAATGATTTTGGTGGATGAAGAGCTGGAGCAGGGACTCTGGTTAGAGACGATCTCAGTGGTTCCACGAGGAAGGCAGAAGGTGTGAACCAGGACAGCAGCAGTGGTCTGGAGAGGGAAGGAGAGATCCCTGCATAGGAGAAGTTATCAGCTTCTTGATCAAAATGATGTAGGGAGAGAGAAAAAGGAATGAGGCTAGGAAAACACCCTTGTTCCTGGCTTGGGCAGCTGGGAGAATGATGGTATCATTCACAGAAATAGGGAAAATAGAAGGAAGAACGGATGTTGTGGGAGAAGATGGTGAGTTTGGTTTTGGATTTGTTGGGCTTGAGATGTACATGGGAAATACAATTATGCTGTTTAGTAGGCAGAATCATGCAACCAAGAGCTTACCAGAGAGCTCTGAGTGAAGCAGGAATCATGGTTATGACTGAGCTTCTCAAAAGAGATACATGTGCAGTGAAGAACGAGTGGCCATGGCCAGGGAGCTGGGGAGCACACACATTTAAATGATGATGATGGAGAGGAGTTCGACATGGAAACCAAGAATGAATGAACCCGGAAGCAGCAGGAGCACCAAAAGAGAGCAAACATTGTGGGGCAAGAGCTTTGTGGCTTATGCTGGCTCGGTGCTCATGAAATGGGTTTCTCCCTTCCTAGATATAGGGAAGCTCCATTTTCCAGCCTCGTTGCACATAGGGAGGGCCAGTGACTGGGGACACCAAATGAATGTGAGAGGAGGTAATGTGTAGTCAAGAACAGATCTATCTCCCTCATGCTCTTTTCCTTCCCATCCATAATACCTTTGGAAGTCACATGTGAAAGAACCTCTAGAAAAAAAGCACTCAGATATTGAGTTTTATTTGTTATCGTAGCAGAATCTAGCGTATGTTTCCTAATCCTGGCTCTGTGGTCAGACATCTGTGTTTGCATTCTATCTTTACTTCTTGCCAGCTGTGTGACCTTGAATAAACTGCTTAATTCTTAAGTGCCTCAGTTTCCTTATAATAAACATAATACTAACATAATAATAATAAATAACATAATAAAAATATTTTTAACAAAGTGCAATAAATAATAAATAATAATACAGTAATCTAACATCGATTTCATATAATTGAGGATAAAACAAGGTAATAAATGTGAAACACGTATAACAGTATATTAAATACTCTAGAAATGTTAGAAGCTAGTGGAGAGGAAAATGTCAAAAATGGGGGGGATGGATGGTCTACGGCCATGCCACCCTGAACAAGCCCGATCCCGTCTGATCTCAGAAGCTAAGCAAGGTGGGTTAGTACTTGGATGGGAGACCACCTAGGAAGACCAGGAGTAAAAAATAAGTAAGGAAAAAAAGAAAGAAAGAAGAAAGAAAGAAAGAAAGAAACGAAGGAAGGAAGGAGGGAAGGAGGGAAGGAGGGAGGGAGGGAGGGAGGGAGGGAAAGAGGAAGGGAGGAAGGAAGGAAGGAAGGAAGGATTGTAAGCTGACAAGGTCCTTGCTATCTGTGAGGTCAACCAAGGGTTGCCTCGCCTAAAAAAAAAAAAAAAAATTAAAAATGGGGGAATGGTTTACAGTTGGGGTCTGCAAGCTATGGCCTGCAGGTCAAATGCACTCTGCTGCCTGTTTGTGCATGGCCTCTCAGTTAAGAACAGGTTTTACATTTTTAAATAGTTGAAGTAAATTATATGAAAGTTATATGGAATTTAAATTTCCATATCCATAAATAATGCTTTAACAGAACACAGATACACCATACTCATGTGTTTAAGTATTGCCATGGCTGCTTTTGCATTATCACAACAGATTTTGAGTAACTGTAACAGAGACCATATGGCCTATTTGCTACCTGGCTCTTTACAGTTAAAGTTTGGTGAATAAATGCAGCAAACATCAAGAAAGATAACTAAAAATGTTAATAGGAATTGGCAGATTACCTGTGACCTTGATAATGGCTCTATTTGGAGTGGTTTAAGTAGAAACTAGATTTCCGGTGGTAGGCTGATCAAACTTTGATTCCTGACTCTACAGCTTTCTAGCTATGTAGTCTTGGTAAGTCATTTAACTTCTCTGAGCTTCAGTCTGGTTAGCTGTAAATTGGGGATCAACAGAGCTACCTTCTTGAATTACTGTAAGGACTAGAAATAATACATGTAAACCATAAAACACAGTGTCTGGCTTATAGTAAAGCGCTCAACAAATTCTAGCTCTTGCTTCACTTATTCTGCTGCCACCGAAGTTGCTGTTCCTTTATAGGTAATGTCTTTTTCTTCTAATATTTTATTTTTGTCTTCTGTGTTCTGATGTTTTATATTATATGCCAAGTCATTGCTCAAATCTCACCTCTTTAATGAGGTCATCCTAGTTAATACTGACCATCCTATTTAATACTGTAATCTGTCCTCCACCCCAGCATTCCTCTCTTACCCTAGTCTACTTTTCTTTTTCTCATGAATTTATTACTTCTGACAATCCAGAAAATTTAGTAATTTATGTTTGTTTACTATCTGTCTTTCCCACTAAGATGTAAGCTCCTTGCTTGTTTTATACAATTATGTTTCGAGTGCCTAAACAGTACCTGGCATATAGTGGGTACTCAATTAGTATTTGTTAAATGACTAAATGAAAAAAAGAATAGATGAGAATTTTTTCTCTCCTGCTCAGGATATGCTCCTTCTATCTGGGGACTTGTCTTATCTCATCTCTGTAAAATTCTCAACTATTACCTGTTAAAATATAGCTTCTGCTCCATCCCCTCCATTTCCTCCTTCTGGAACTCCTTTTAGAATATGTTGGCCCAATTATTCTATCTTCAGTGTCTCCCAAGTTCGTTCTTATATTTGGCAACTATTTAGCGCTCTGTATTATTCTAAGATAATTTTCTCAGCTCTATCACTAAGTCTCTTTTCAACTGCTTACTCTGCTATTCAACCTGTTAATTAAATTTTTATTTCAATGACTATTTTTTTTGTGTCTAGAATTTCTATTTCTTCCCTTTTCCTTCCTGTACTTTCCTTTTTTTCCCCCTGTACTTGTTTCATGGTTTCTAATCTTCCCTTTATCTTTTTGAATATTTAAAATATTCCTATCTTAAGATTTTTTTCAGGCTTTTCTTATTTCTAGTTGTTGGCCTTTTGTCTGTTGAATCAGCCAGATTTCTTGTTATGGTTTATTCTTTTGTGCAGCCTGTAATTTTGGATCATGAGCTCATCTTCAATAGCAGTTGTCTGGTATTTGCCTCCGCTGGAGTCTTAAAGGGTTAGCAACCGAAAATCAGGCTCCAAAAATGTATCACTGAATGGCCTGCCTTTGGAAGCTAGGATGGGAGGCAGTATAGTGTGGATGTTAGGGAATGTGTCCTAGTTGACTTCCCCACTGTGAATCACATGTAACTGTGGGCAACTTATTCTTTGCTCAATTTTCTTGTCTATGAAATAGAGATAATAATTCCTATTTCCTAAAGATGTCATGAGAAATTAGTGAGATAATCAAATTAATAAACTTAGCACAATGTTCAGTATGTATTAGTTGCCTAATAAATGCTAAAAATTATAAGTACAAA
>NW_011888803.1:1665204-1693013 GCF_000151845.1 Pteropus vampyrus | reverse complement strand
AAAATATTCCTATCTTAAGATTTTTTTCAGGCTTTTCTTATTTCTAGTTGTTGGCCTTTTGTCTGTTGAATCAGCCAGATTTCTTGTTATGGTTTATTCTTTTGTGCAGCCTGTAATTTTGGATCATGAGCTCATCTTCAATAGCAGTTGTCTGGTATTTGCCTCTGCTGGAGTCTTAAAGGGTTAGCAACCGAAAATCAGGCTCCAAAAATGTATCACTGAATGGCCTGCCTTTGGAAGCTAGGATGGGAGGCAGTATAGTGTGGATGTTAGGGAATGTGTCCTAGTTGACTTCCCCACTGTGAATCACATGTAACTGTGGGCAACTTATTCTTTGCTCAATTTTCTTGTCTATGAAATAGAGATAATAATTCCTATTTCCTAAAGATGTCATGAGAAATTAGTGAGATAATCAAATTAATAAACTTAGCACAATGTTCAGTATGTATTAGTTGCCTAATAAATGCTAAAAATTATAAGTACAAACGAATTACATCATTCTTCAATAACTTCTTGCTGTGTGACATAAGGAAGAACTTAATGCTCATGAAAATAGCTTCGGAATATGTATATGAAATATAGAGCCAGCCATTACATTTGGATAGTGGCCAGATCTATCTGCTTTATTTGTGGAATATATTAGTTGAAGATGGGGGGAAAAAACCCAGAAGAACATGTTCACTTGGCTTTCAGCCATTGCAGAGGAGCACTGATGAGCGGTGGAAGGAAGTTTCAGACATTATCCTTTTAGAAAAATAAAGCCTAATTAGAAAGTTGGATCATTTGCCAACTATTTTGAAACATTAAAATATAGCAGTAGGTAGAGTTCTTCTGCTGAGAGGAAAATGACCCACAGAAATTTCTTTGCTTTTATTCAAATATTTAACTCCTCGGTTGCCTTGTCCTTGGCCATCAATCCTTTTTGAAGGTTAGAAATAGAAAAATAGATCCTTGAATCTATAGCCAATGCTTAATAAATACTGTTGGTTTATCATAGGGAAGGGATAGAGACACAGGCAGATTCTTGGGCAAGAGAACCCCAGGAAACCTCATTTCTATCACATGTAACTTTTGACCACAAACCTTTCCTTAAGTAATTGCCATTTTGGATCTGGGGATAAGGGAAAGATAAAGGACCAAAGTTAATGAATGAAAGCTGTAGGCTATTATGATTTATCATGGGCCATGTGTAACTAGTTATTGGTAAACATTTCACATGATGATTTATAATTCTAATTTTCATGAAATATTAACAAAGGCTAAATTTAAAAATATTTAAATAGAAGATGTTTTAAAATTTTAATTACCTAAAAAAAAAATCTTAATTACCTGATCTTCATAATCAGATCCTGTTTCAAGGATCTCTCCAGTGTCCAACATCATCGAAGGATCAAGGTCACTGGAACCTAAGATTAGGAAAGAAAAGATTACCTGATGGAGGATGTTGTTTGTTCTAAAGCAAACCACCTCTCATTAGGTTTCTGCATTGTCCTTATATTACATTAAATCTGCAAACATTTCTAGACTTGTCCCATCTGCCAGACACTGTTTGGCTTGCAGATATTAAATGCAGATACCGTGGACACTGTCTCTACCCTTAAGAAGAAGGCAGTCTTATAAAGGAGATTGATTTGTCAACAGCAAGTCTCAGGAACCAAAAATAAAAGGCTACTAATTTTGACTAGTAGTGAAAGTGATGATGGAGGTGGGATTCTTGACACACAATCAATCTATGAGCCCAAACTGTCAGGGTGAATAGGGGTTTGCCGAAAGGAGAAGCAGTTTAGGGTTGTCCAATAGAAACCGAGGTAGAAGAAACACCATGAGCAAAACAGAGTGGGAGAAGAGCAAGGGGTTCCCAGAAGTAAGAAATGCAAACACTAAGTTTGTTCGACCCATGAAAACCTGACAAGTTTTTCCTCCAGCCAGTGGGCCACTTTAGTCTCTGAAGGTGAAAAAAATCAGGTTAACTTAATGTATTAATAGATAGTTTCCCCCAAATCCCTGCCCAAGTACTACAGGTTACAGTAAATTGCTTACCCAACAATCCCTAAGGCTCAAACTTAAATCGGTAATTTTCATAATGGGCTTCTAGAGAACAACTGATTCATCGTCCTATGGTAATGACTCTTTCCTGCTGAGATATATATGTCACCTAACTAGCCAGAAAGACAAAATTCAGTGCTGCCCATAAAACACTATGCACCCTGAGAAGAAATAAACCACTCCACGTTTCATTGTAAACTTGACCTTGCCACTAATTCTTGGTCAGAATATGCAATATTTGATAAAGATGGATTAAAAAAAAGGGTCCAGCATCTCACAGACTTCTCAGATATGGACCTCTACCAGAGATACTGCTTTTATGCTTTCTTCCAAAAAGAGAATTGAGGTGTGTCCTCACATAGACTATTCTTAACTCTCTTTTTTCTTCTCTTCTCATCACTATCCCTGCTACTTACCAAACTAAATACTAGCCTATTATCAAACTGATTAAGTACTAAGCAGTAACGCCATTGTTTATTGTGTTTGTATCCTTAAAATTTTTTTAAAGTATGATAAAGTTTTTCAAAATGGAGATACTTGACCCAGCAAACCACTTTGGAAAAGTAAATAACTGTAGAGTTGCCATATATAGATGCATAAGTGTGTGTATGCAGCACAATTCTAGGTGATGCCAATTACATCGTCAGAGCAGCCCTGGACAATCCCATTGTTAATAAGGTGCTTGCTAGAATGGAGTTGGGAAGACTATGAACCAGATGCTATTCACAGAGGAGTATATGGAAATTTAAATTTTATATGTAATTTTTTAAAGTAGTGGGATTATAATTTTTCTATCCTTGTGCTTTTGGTATTTTTCAAAATAATTTTTATGAAGTATATCTTAGGGCCAAAATATTTGACTGTCTCAAAGACCAGTTTGAAGATAAATGTGCACTTATGTGTTATAAAGCAGTACAGATGTCAGAAGTAAAATGCACATTTTTTCCATTATAAGATTAAAGCTAATATTTCACAGAATCCCACACCCTTATTTTAGAAAAGAGAAAAATGAACTTGGCCACAGTCATGCAAAAAGTGAGATAAAGATGGAAGTCATAGCTACCATTTCTCCTAACACATTCTGCTGACTCCAAATTCTCAGTGATTTTTTACTCTAGTACTCGATGGGAGAGGACCTGGAGGAGCATGCCATCTCTTATACATTCTGAGAAAATGAGGAATAGTGAATGGTTGATGATGGGGTAGGGCGTCACTGGGTGGCAGTGGAAACGGAAGAATCAGAAGTAGAATCAAGGTGTGTCACTCCAGTCTCTGATAATCAAGGGGCTGCTATTGAGAGCATCATTCAAGGACATGCCAATTATATTTAGCTTTCATTACTTCCACAGTATGGATGCTATCTACCGCTGACTAGGGGAAGCGGTGATCAGGTACTCAGATACCCTCACCTGCATGTATCTAGAGTGATTCGTGTGGAATAAGCAATGTGATCTGAACACAAAGGCTTATTAAACATATAGCTGTTTTAGTTTCTGTGTCCTACTTACTTTATTTAATTAGAAACTGTTCTTTTGGTTGTTTTGAAAAAGTACAAGTGAAGGAAGGGCTCTTAAACAACCCAGTTAACAGATATTACACATTAAGATTTGAAACTGCAACAAGATTATTAGAAAACTATTTTCAGCAACGATAGGAGGAAGAGATCTTTGTTAAACAAACAACCAGTGCTTACGAGGAAGAATATATTGGCTTTCTTAATAAAATGCTTTTAACAGAAATTTTATTGTATCATTACGGGATGGAAATTCTTGACACGTTGTTGCCCTTGGCAACAGTATTAATGTATCATAGATGGCAATAGAAAAAGGATGTCATTATCAGCTCAGATAATGATTGAATAGCTTTCATTTTCTTTTGTATTGGTTGCTTGGTTTGCTGAAAATGGGATCTTTAATAATAGCCTAAGGTTTGACAAAAAAAATAGAGAGGTAAATATAGCCATATGTATACATTTTTGCCTTCTTTCGCTGGATAATTTAACACATAAGACAACTTCAATGATCTTCTTACTCAAAAAAGACAGCAAAATTAGGACATTTTGAAAAGTGATAGTATGGCTTTCACTTCCCCCAATTTTGAATTTCTTAATTTCTTTTTCAGATTTAAAAACACCTTTTCTATAGGTAACAGAGAAAAATTTGAGCTGAAATAGAACCACACAGGGAGCATTCAGTATTGCCAGTTTTAGATGTAGAATGGTCTTTGGAAATATTATTTTTAGGTTGTCTTTTTAAATTTAGGTGGGAAGATGATATAAATTGGCTTTAGAGGTACCGGAAGGCTAACCATATTGCTTTCTGGGATAATATTATAGACTTTTTTCCTCCTAGTGGATCTCCAATCTGAAGTTTTAGGAAGGTCCTCCTCCCTCTTTGAGTACCAAAATAAAGGGGCACTCCTGCATGGCAGGGATCCTTGGGCAGTGAGGGTGTCTGTAGATGAAACTCTTCTAACACTTCCTCTACCCCTCTGAAGAATATGGTTTCTCCCTTGTCCTGTTTCTTCCACTAAACTGTAAGCAGCTTTGGGTAGGGTTGCATTTCTTCTCTGAATCTAAGAACAGAACTTGGAATTTCTATGCATTCGATACATATATGTTGAATGACTGGAAAATGAATAAAAGGACATTTACATTTTACTTTTGCAGATCTTGATCTTCTTCATTCACTCTACAAACATTAAATTCCCCCAAGTGCCTTAGGCATTACCCAGGAGAATCCAGCTCTAATTCCAAAAAGCATGGAAAGTATTACTAACAGTTTGCATTAGAATTCCTTTGATGAGCCCTATATATATATATATGTCTGTGTACACATGCACACGCGCGTGCACGCGCACACACACAAACACGCATATAGATATCCTGACAGTATTTGGAATTAGAAAGTGAGCTCCTCAGGGGATCTGGTGTTGGTGGACTATTTTGAGTGAGAAGGGAAGGCGGGGATTTTCCACTTATTCCACAAAGGGAAGGGAGGAAGAGAGAAGGAGAGTAGAAGCAGACCTAGGGAAATGGGGAAGAGTTGTGTTGCATAAGATGTGGTCTCTTCTTGTGACCCCTCGAATCCTTAGCAAAGATACTAACGCAAATATAGTCTTTTCAATGTGACAGCCATATGCTTTACACACATGAATCATTTACTCTTCATAACAATCCTTTGAGGTAGTGCTATTACTATCCTCTATTTATGGATGAGAAAACTGAGACTCGGAGAGATTTGAGTGATGTAGCAGATGGCTCTGCCAGAAGTATTAATAGAGGGCTTCAGGGAGGGGCAGACACTGTAGATGGGACTGAATGGGTGCAGAGGTTTGAGAGGATGGCATTCTGTGGCATGGAAGCAACAAACGCACACTTTGTTCTGGAGCCAAGAAAATTTGGTGCAGCTGTGAGTCAAAATACTCAGATGAGTGGCCCAGCTGAGGTGACCAGCTAGAAAAAAAAGGCCTTAATGTGCCATCTCCTTTAAGAATCACACTGAGTACCTCTCTCTGTCTCTCTGTCTCTGTCTCTCTCTCTGTCTGTCTCTCTGTCTCTGTCTCTGTCTCTGTCTCTCTCTCTCTCCACCCTGTCCTCATAAAGTCTTGTAATAAGGGAAACAGACTTTTAACAATCATATATCTAATTATGTAATCAAATGTGATAAATACCTTGAAGAAAAAAGTCAGGGTCTTACTCAAGGGGCCTAATTTAGTCTGGAATGGGGTCTGAAAAAAGCTTCCTGAGAAAAATCACATTTCATCTGAGATACAAAGCAGGATCTGGCCAGGTGAAGAATGAGGCTGGGACTTGGGAGAGTACAGTGATGTAACAATTGGGGCCGGGTAGTTTCAAGTAGCCTGCAAATGGCCAGGGGCATTCAAGGACCTGGAGGATGTTGGGGTGAGTGAGGGGAGGAGGTGAAGTCCTAGAGGGAACAGGACCACTGTAGGACAGCTAAGAATATTTCTGCCATGTCGAGGACACTGGTACTCAGCCTGCAGGGAAGTCATTGAAAGTTTTATTTTGTTTTCTGTCAGGGAGGCAAGGTGATCAGAGCTGCCACATCCCTGTGGCAGCCACAGATTTATGACAGACCAGAGAGGCCAGAGATGAAGTAAAAGATGGCAAAGAATGACACAGCCTTCAATGAGTGCAGTGGTAGAGAACAAAGACTGGACTCCCAAGGCGTCTCTGAGAAATGATAATTGGTGTGGGTTGTAAGAGTAGGGACATTTTTGCCTGGCTCTTTTAAAAGAGAAAAACTGCATGATCTCACTTACATATGGAAATCTAAAAAAGTCAAATACGTAGAAGCAGAGTAGAATGGTAGTTACCATGGGCATGCAGGTGGGGGAAGTGGGGAGATGTTAGCCGAAGTCGTACAAAGTTATAGTTACGTAGGATGAATAAGCCTAGAGAGTGAATGGACAGTGTCATGACTATAGTTAAAAATACTATAGTGAATGCTGGAACTTTGCTTAGAGAATATATTTCAGGTGCCACTGATCACACACAGAAAAACAGTAACTGAGAAGAGAAGGAATGTTAATTAGCTTGACTGCAGCAATCACTTCACTATGTATATTTATATCAAATCATCACGTTGCATATCTTAGATATATACAATTTTTATTTAAAAAATTTTTAAAGAAGAATTGAAAGCCATTCACATGGGAGCCACAGGGCAGCTGAGATTCTGCAAAGAGAGGGTTCAGACAGAAGGGAAGAGTAAAGGGACAAAACCGGGGGTCTGACAAGTCACAGACTGATGGACACCAACAAGACTTATTTAATTGGGTGAGTCATCAACATTTACAAGCCTGGAGAGTTCACCTATGGATGCAGGTTTCAGTTTTCTCTTGGAAGAGAACAGGATCTAGCAACACTGGCCCATTCCTTGATGGCAATAATAGCCTGGAGCTGCATAGTGGCGTTTATTTATAGTTGACCAGTCCCTCCCAGACTCACTTCACTCACCAAGGGCTGTTATAGACAGAACAGGCTTATTTGAAGGCTAGAACAGAACCCGGCTTTCAAGGGTTTAGGAGTGGAAGTGAGCTAGCAGGAGCTAGGGCTGTGAGCACAGAGCCCTCTGTTCATAAGCCTGGAGGTGTGGAGAAGAAAGAGTGGCCCCTTCAAGCCTCCGCTAAGGGCCAGGCACTGTGCACTCTGCCAAGGAGACTTGGAGAGAATGAGGACACAGCACCATTCCTTGGGCAGTTTACCAACTAGAATAGAAGCCAGCACAGCTGCATTATTGCAGGATGAGGCCACCTTCGAAAAGTGCCACTCGAAAGTCACTCAACATCGGCTGTTCTAAAGAAGGGGCAGCTTAAATCAGCTTCTCTACACTACTGTATCAGCAAATTGAAGATATTTGTTGTTAAAGGTCTAAACTGATGTTCTAAATAAAAATATTAACTTAAAAAGCACAAGTTGTCATAGTATTTTCAGAGCAGCAGTAGTCAAGTTTACATGATCCTACATGCTTCTCAGTATTCCATCTTTCTCTGCAATCTTTCTCTTTTTTCTTGTAAATATCATTGGAAAATTAGGCAAGTGAATTTATATCACTGTGCTCTGCGGGTCTGCTCAAAACGACTACCATCTTGCCTTTCTTTGAGGCTGCTTTTAGTGGGATTTAACTATGGTTTAAACTTTTAAGTGCTTAGCCTTTTTCTTTACAGCCCCAAACTTTCTGGCCTTTACCCACTGAGACTACATCTGAGGAAAGAATCAGGAGTGAGTTGAGAATCATCCACATAGAACTGATAGTTGAAACCATGAAAAACGGTGAGTCGATCCACATCAGAGAGTAAGAGAGTGAGAGAAGGGTCCATGGACAGAACTCTGAGAACTGTCTACTTAAGTGGTATGATTGCACTGTATTACTGTCCAATGTCAAACTTCTAGACGCGAGCATATAGGAAGAGAGGGGAGGGAGCCACAGCGGGGGCTGTGAGTCAGGTGGAAGTGACTATCAGATCCAAGGGGAGGATTTTCCCAGGTGGCAAAGGAGAGACCTGTGTGGGTTAGAGTCCTGGAGGAATTATAACTTTGAATTGTTGCACAAAGTATGGGCTAGATTAGATTTTTTTCAATTATTGTAACATAGATCTTATGCTACATTGTGACTATCTGCTAATTTACACCTGTAATGACTGAAAGAAAAGAAGTAACCATAAGGACCAGATGTATAGTCTTTCTTTTCTATTTTGTTTTGTATCTTTATTTTTAAACCAGAAAGTATAAGGCTCTGAGGACAGTGACAGCCTTAAAACCTTAAAGCGGTCTGTTGAGCTCCAACCTTACTACAAAGTACTTGGCAGGTGACCAGGGCATACTGTTGTCCAAAGCACACAGTGACTTACCTGCTGCAGCCTCTTTGTTCGGAAATAACTTGCTGTCAACTGCCACACTGATGTCATAGAACACCTCATCCTCGTCTCGGTCAGCATCAAACTGGGGAAAATCAGGACAGATAAGTTGGGAACATGAGAACACATAAATTAGTCCATTCCAAAATATAATGAGCATGTTTCACACGACTGTATCTCTAATGAAGCAGGACAATGGGAATTAAAGCCCTCGAGTCTTTAATCAGACACTGAGAGGGTTTTTCAGCCCAGATCTCATATCAAACAGGAGAAGATATTAGGGAGTAAATGCATAGTCAATTATGGTTTAAAAAATGTGTAGAATTTTCTTAATTTATAAAATAAGCTTTGGAAAAAAATGAGAACTGAAATTTACCTTGTGCTTTTCTGGCTCTTGTTTTTTTTAATTAAAAAACCCATGAAATATGTAGTTTTAAACAACACGGGGAAAGATTTTCTAATGTTTTGTTAAAAAGAAGAAAGAAACCTTAAACCAAATTTTAGTTACTATTCTAGATACTATAGATAACTATACTATAGATATAGTCTATAGACACTATTGATTTAGATGTAATAAAAATTACAGATTTAAATATTTATTTTCCCATTCTCTAAATCTTACAAAATCTTAAATATTAAAAAATGTGGTTATATTTATAATTCTCCATTTCCCAAGCTGTGCAATGGTTTTCAAAATATACTTTTATCTCTTAGTTTTAGTTTCTAAAAATAGCTTTACTGAGTTATAATCGATATGCAATAAACTGCACATATTTAAAGTGTACAAATTGATAAGATTTGACATCTGTATACACCTGTGAAAACATCGTAAAAATCAAAATAGTGAACATATTCATCACACCAAAGAAGTTTCATTGTGTCCTTTGGGAATTCTTTCCTCCCAACCCCTCCCAGTAATTTTGCATCTTCTAGAATTTCATATAAAAAGATAAGTACAGCATGCAATCTTTTTTGTCTGGATTATTTCCCTCAGCATAATTATTTTGTGATTCACCAATACTGTATCTATTGTTCATGCCTTTTCATTGCTGAATAACATTCCATTGTATGGATATACCGTAATTTCTCATCCTGAGTATCTTTCAGTGCAGGCATTGTAGTTTTCATCTCTAGAAGTTTGAGTCTTTTAAAAATTATCTTTATCCCTTTTTAAGGTTTAAACATCTGAAACACAACTATAATAACTTGTAAAGTCCTTGGCTAATTCGAACATCTGGTGTCAGTTCTGAATCGGTTTTGATTGGTTTTTCTCCATTATTATGAGCCATATTTTCCTGTTTCTTTGCATGCTTGGTAATTTTTTATTGGATGCCAGGCATTGTCATTCGATCATGTTGGATGCTGGGTATTTTTGTATTCCTGTAAATGTTATTGAGCTTTGTCTTGGAATGCAGTTTATTTACTTGGAAACAACTTGATCCTTGTTTTTAAGATTTTCTGGGGTGGACCAGAGCAGTATTTAGTGTGAGGCCAATTATTCCTCGCCATTGAGGCAAGACTCTTTCTTCTAAGTCTTCTACCAAGTGCCTTGTTAATGAAGAGGTTTTCCAGTCTGGCTGGTAAAAGTAGGCACTATTCCGAGCCTGGTGTGAGCGCAGACTACTGTTCCAGCTAATTCTTTTGGGTGTTTTTCTCTCAGCTTCAGGTACTTTCCTCACATGAATGCACTGATTAGTACTCTTCTGAATATTGGAGGGGAACTCTCTGCAGATCTCCAGAATTCTCTTGCATTTCTTGCATCTCTGATACTGTCCTCTGAATTCCAGGTACCTTTTGGACTCTGCTCCATCTCCTCATGCTCCATCTGCATGAGGTGCACCAGTCTTATCAAGGCTTCCTTCTACCTGCACTGCAGCCTGGAAGCTCTCCAGCAATAAGCTGGGGGCAATTGTAGGACTCATCATGCTTGTTTTCTTTCTCTCAGGGGATCACTTCATTGCTTGATGTCCAGTATCTTGAACATTACTTTAAAAAAATATGTATATATATTTATGGTTTTTGTTCATTTGTTTGATGTGGGAAGGAAAACCCAATCTCTTTTATTCCATCTTGGCTTTTAATCTTAATTATAATCTTGAAGATATTTAAGAAAATTTAAGTGATTTATTCTGTTGTATTTTAGTGAGGGAAATTTATTATTATGTTATGTTTTAGTGAGGAAAATTTCAGAAGCCTAAATTAGAAAGTTATTTCCTTACAGTTCAAACACACCTGTATGGTGCCTCAAAGTGCTTTCTTGATGTCACATCAGTCCATGGGAATAGTGAGGCAGATAGTTTTTTCTCTTTTACAGGTGAGGAAATATCTATTTAGAAATATTTCGACTTTCTCAAGTCACACAGCTAATAAGCAGGAGAACCTGAACTTGAATTTAGACTGACTGACACTTTCCATCCTGTCAGGCCACTTATGCCAACACAGTAAGACAAACAGCCTTTCTACTCAAGTAAGTGTTAACACATCCCTTTTGTCTACAAGCAAGGGACAAAAAGCAGGTGGTGGTGGTGAAGGCAGCTACAAGGAGACCACGAAGGTACAGTTAGTACCATCTTAATGCACTACTTCCCACATCATATACCATGGCTTTTTTTTTCTTTCAAAATATCTGTTAGCTATCATCAGTAAAGAGTAAGAGGGCTTTTGTTTTTATTTTCTAAGAGGGGTTTTGTTTTTATTTTTTTGTTGGACTTTTGAGGAATGGGTGTTAACCTTTATTGGAGGTGGGGTGTGTGTGTGTGTGTGTGTGTGTGTGTGTGTGTGTGTGCGCGCGCGCGAGCACGCAACCCCAGGGCTCTAACTGTGAAGGAAAAAGGGAGCTGAGGCAAAGAAAGAAGAAAAGCAAAATGTAAGGTGGTACGTTATGAGCTGGGCCCCAGCTTCACAAGAAGACACAGCTGGTAGCTTGGTCTCCAGAAAGGCTACACAAACCTATTACATCTCAGAACAGTCTGACAGGGAAGAAAGGAAGAAGCATTTATAAGCTGGCTCTTTCAGGAGCAGGAAAACTGGTCCAAGTTTTCCCTAATGAGAAGTAAGTCCTCTCACCATCTCTCGATTGTGTTGCCTGGCCCCTGGGGCGGACACTGGGAAGCCAAACCCCACGCCCCAGGGAGCAGCACAGCATCTGAAGTCAGAAGTGCTGAAAGGAGCCAAAGCCACGTAGGCCTGCTCTGGCTGGGCCTGGGTGCTGTCTGTGCAGAGGCTCCCACCATGGCGGGGAGGATGAAGCCCTGTCCTCAACCCTGAAGAGGCTGGCTCGGGCCGTCAGCAATGGTGGAGGTGCCTTGGCTGGCAGGGCAGAGGTGGGTAGGGGTCTCCATTCAACAGGCAACTGAGGCCTGGGCACATGGGGCCAAGTGAATCAGGGGAGGCTCAGACAGTTTACACTCAGCTAAAGCTTGATTTGAATTTCTGTTTCCCTTGGTTGCAGCTGTCTGACCTTGAGCAACTTATTTCTCCCCGTTCTTAGCATCTGTACAGTGCTATGAGGGATTTGTATGAGGACTAAAGAGATGATATATTTAATACACCAGCACAGAGCTTGGCATGAATTGCAGTCCTTTTTCTTCTCTCCTTGGGACCCTAGGGCCGAGAGAATACATCCTATTAGAGATCTTGGATTGTTTCTGTACTTCGCATCCCCCACCCCCACATACACAAGCACACAGCACAAATATACACTTTTTATTTAAATTAGGGATTGGGGAATAAGAAATACAAGAGACTTTAAGACTTTCTAGGAGGTATCCTATCCTCCAACTGATCTGAACAAAGATATGTTTAGTTCTAAAACAGACTAAAGTACCTGATTATCCGATCCAAAAGGCAACATACAAATGGTAACGCATCACTGATGAAAGTGTTCAACAAATATTTGCTGAGTAACTACTACGTCCTAAGTAGACTCCTCAATTGACCACTCCTAAGCTTTTGGACGACGAATGTGAACCCCGAGGAAGGAAGATGGCACCCACATAGGCAGCTCAACCCTGGGATCATGAAGATGCATCTGAAGCCCATTTACTCCCACATCAGGACAGAATTTAACTCAGATTTCCTTATTTCTGTAATATCCCACTTCCATGACTCCAGGACTAGCATGGGACTCTCGTTTCCAGTCTTTTAGCAAATAATGTGGCATATAGACCTTGGAGAGTATTCTGATTGGGCACTATCAGAACAACTGCCACTTAATTGAAAAAATTTTTACAAAATGGTAGCATTCAGTGTCAGAAAGGTTGTGTGTATGGTGAGTGGAGAACTGGCTTTTAGATCATCAAGCATTTTACTTATTATTTGTTTTTGCACAAACCATACTCATCAATGCTTCTCAACCATGAGTAAGTTTGTCTACCCCCTCTCCCCCCACTGCAACATTTAGCAATGTTAGGAGACACTTTTGGTTGTCACAACTAGTGGGAGGGAGGCTACTAGCCAAAGACACTGCTAAATATCCTACAGTGTCCAGCACAGGCCCCCTCACAATAAAGAATTATCCAGTCTCAAATGTCAGCAGTGCGAAAGTTGAGAAACTCTTACCTACGCCAAGGCATTTGCAGCTTTTGGGTTTCTAAATAGTGTTTTAAAAGTCAAGTAGCAATGATTTTTTAAAAAAAAATTTTAAAGGTTTTGAGCTGCCAAAACCTATCCTGTTAACTTCAAAATACAAAGGATAGCAGAAGTGATAAATGCTGCACGGGTAGCATAGGTAGAAGATGATGAAGGTTTTAGAAATAAAAATTTATTTACATCTCATAGGTCAGAATCAAGCTTCAGGGGGCAGATATTAATTGTGTGCCAATAGACCAGATGATGTCTGAGGTTGCTCCCAGCTCTGACATTCTGTGATTAGATGGCACTTTATCTTTTCACTGATTGTTATTTAATGTCTAGTAATCTTAACAAAAACTCTTTTTCCATTCTGAGCAAAAGAACTCACAGAGGCCACGGTTTGCATAATCTGTTTTATGATTTAATACAAGAGGGCTGGGGATGTCAATTGGAAATTTCAAAATGAAATGCTTACCAAATTCCCTAGTTCACTCACGTTTTAATTTGAATAACAAATGTTGCAACAGCTTTCAAAATTATACAAAATATATCTAGATTAGAAAAGGCGATGATAGTATAGGGAGAAGAATTAAGCACCATCTGAGGAGAAAACGACAATGACCATTTGCATTTTTAATGGCAGAAATGAGTTTTTGTTTTCTTTTGGCTTTCAGGCTGCAAACTGGCTGCCCAAATCTTCTCCATAGAGACAGGGCTCTCTGCATTCTTACCTCTGTAGCTTGGAATGTTAGGTTTATAAAATATCCTAAATGGACTTGAAAGGGAGGATATCAGTTCAGTTTCTCTTTCTAGATTCCACCTTTTATTAAACTTAAGTCTATCTCTTATTGTTTTCTTTGTCTCTCATTTGAGGAGGAAATAAATTGGCTCTGTTATTACTATTGTCTCAGTTTTATATATCCCACAAGTATCATTCTCTGAGCATCAGACCAGCTTCTTGAATGTTTTACTTCTCCCTGGTTTCATGCAAGGCATTTCAATTAAGCATGCTCTCCACCAACGGCTCTTGTCATTTGCTACTGGAGATCCCACAACACGAAAATAACTCACTATTCAAATTTTCTCTTTTATAGGTTTGGAGACTTCCCTGTGAATGATTGATTGGTTGGTATTCTCTTTACAGTGACTTTGTTTTTCTCCAACAAAAATTGGAGATTGCATGAAAATAGCAGTAATTTAAAAACTTGTGGTAACTGGAGTGAAATCTGTAGTTATCAGAAATGGAATAATGACAGTTTATTTTATTCTGCAGAACCATGTTTCTAAAGTTCCATAATTAATTGCAAGATTTGAAAAAGAACCATCTAAGTGGATTTTGTGGGGGGTAAGTAGAGACAGTATTCTGTCGGTGAAAGCCAAGTCGACTCCATGTTTTGAGGAACAGATTCTTGCGGTATGGCCCTGATGAACTGAGATGTGTGGAACATATTTCTTAACAGAATGAAATAAGGGCAAAACATGAAATAAGACAGATCTAAAAACAGACATGATTGGTATGCAAAGTGATGAGAACAGAACACAAGAAAGCTGTGGATATCTGAGTAAAAAACTCTTCTTTCCTCAGCTTTTTTTTGTACAGAACTTTTATTTTACTGGATATTCAGATTTTAGATAGCATTTAGGAAATTTTGTTGGGAAAAAGTCAACACAATAAAGAGATTTCAGAGAAGATTGTTACAATAGTTATGAAGTGTTTTAAGAAAAAGTTTCTTCCTCAATTTGAAACATTAACAGTGTAATAATAATGACGGATTTATCCTGCTTTAGAGACCTAGAAAAGAAGACCAAATCCAGATAATTTTGATTACTTTTACTACACTAGCTCAGAGGACATTTTTCAGAATCTTCATCAGTCCTCAACAACAAAAGGGCACTAAATATAACATAAGGTATCGTTACTATTATCTGAGCATTCTTATGTGCCATGTCCTCAGATTCAAAAACTGAATCTCAGAGATTAAGTAATTTGTCCGAGGTCATTAGTTGGTTGAACCAGGACCAAAAACACATCTGCCTACATCAAACTGTGAGCGCCACCACCCACCCATGGTGTCAGGACCAGCTCTCAGCTCCATGGAACAGCCTTAAATCTTAGCTGGGCACTTGCAGAATAAATCAGTGCTTCTGGGAGTACTCTCAGGACAAATTTCTAGGAATCCTTAGAAGCTATGCCAAGCTAGGCCCAGATGCAATATACTCAAATATTCTTAATTTTATTCTTTGTTTTGAGACCATAGTATGTAATTTTATTTCTCTGTATGACGCATGTACCCTTCTAGGTGGCTGTGGCAGTTGACAGAAGAACCTTTCTGGAGGCTGGCCCAAAGCAGCAAGGACAGGTGAAGTTGACTGTAAGAGGCAGATGACTTCCCAACTCCAACTAGAGCTCTCTCTCTGGAGGGGTCTTCAGTTTCGAGCTATCAATTTCACAGGGAAGCTGGCTATTCCTCTCCAAACCTCTCAATCTACTATGGACTCTAGTTACACCCCCTACAGAAGCCTTCTAAAACTTCTCTCTGCAGACAGCCCTGCCTTTTAGTTTGTTGAGAGGACTGGAGTGACCTAGGGAGGATTCTATTTTTCTCTTCTTATCACCACTCGATCCCCTTAGTAATCAGAGAAAGAGTAGGCCTACCCACCTTCTAAGAGCCTCTATTCTCTTCTAAGAGCCTGGAAGAGAATAGATTTCTGATATGGATCCATCTCTTTGGCACTTCCTGTAGAAGTTGCTTTGATTCTGCTCCAGGGCTCCATGCACCAGCACCTGAGGCATGGCCTGACTCTACTGCTTCCCCCACATCTGAGAGAGGCAGTGTTCCAGACTCCTTCCCCGGAGCTCCTTGTTCTAGTCGTCTCATGAAGGGATGGTGGCTTCCAAGCCAGGCCACCCACAGTAAGAAGGGAGAGGCTAGGTCTTAGGTCACTCATAAGGCTGCTGATGAGAGGAAAAAACCAAAGCATAAAGAATCCAAGATGGTGGTGGGAACTGGGATTTGAAACAATTCTTGAGTTGAAGGGTAGACAGCTGTGGTAGGTGATTATGTAAATTTTTCAGGCTCAGGTAGAGACCTCAACAGACATTTTTGTTCTGACCATATCCAGATCATAAATGAATATCAAGTGCTCAATATTTTGCTCACTGATCTGTGGGCACTGTGATAGAACACATTTAAAATTAAGCTGCTGCATGTGGAATCCAAAAAAAAAAAGCCAAACTCATAGGAACAGAGAGTAGCATGGTGGTTTCCAGGGGTTGTGGGTGGGGAAAAGGAGAGATGTCAGTCAAAGGGTACAAACTGCAAGTGAGAAGATGAACAAGTTCTGGGGATCTAATGTACAGCCTGGTGACTGCGGTTAACAATACTGTATTTGACATCTGAAAGTAGCTAAGAAAGTACATCTTAAATGTTCTCAATGCACACACACAAAATAATTATGTGTGGTGATGAAAGTGTTAATTAATCTCATTGTGGTAATCATCTCACAATATCAGGTATCAAATCATCGTGTTGTATACCTTAAACTTATACAATGTTATATGTCGATTATATCTCGATAAAGCTGGAGAAAAGTAAAATAAAATTAAGTTGTTGGATAAGTTAGTGGATGCCAAAAGGTTTTAATATTTTATTAAAATGACACTGCCACAGGATGCATTGCTTTTCACTTGAAAGTTAACTAAGAAATAGATCTGTAGCCTAGCAAACAGGTTGGCATAATGGATTTTGTCAAGTAAGTAAAGTTTTAGAATACATTTTAGGATCGATATAGATTCTATCTAATCCCTTATCTATCACCTACATGATGCACTTCAATTCAATAAAGATTTATTGAGCACCTACTTTGTGCCAGGTATGTGTTGGGCATTGAAAATTCATAGAAGATTAAATCATATTAGCTTTTCCAAACTTATTAAGGCACCAATGAAGGCTAAAGTACTTTTAAAAGACTTGATAAAGAAAGGTTAAAAGAAGAAAACGGGTCTATGCTACCTTGAATGTGCCCGATCTTGTCTGATCTCAGAAGCTAAGCAGGGTCGGGCCTGGTTAGTACTTGGATGGGAGACTGCCTAGGAAGACCAGGTTCTGTAGGCATTTAAAAAAAAAAAAGAAGGCGAAGAAGAAGAAAATACAAGATACACTCACTGGAGACACAAATCACATTGTGCAGTTCCTATTTTTTCTCCACTGTATCTAGCACGGATCTAAGCCCAGAAGTTAGAAAGCAAATACTCATCAAACGGAATTAACCAGAAAATTCAATTAATTAAAATATCTTTTTCCTTTACTATTTTCTCTTCTTCTCTCTTCCCAGATTCCAGCAATTTGAGGCTTTATAAAACCACAAGGTGGTGGGAATAAAGGTTTAAACCTTTGCCAAGAAAGCTTCCAAACTAAAGAAAGTAGTTAACAGTCTCAGAAGTCAAACTTCAGCCTCATGTGACATTTGGTACCTTTCCTAATTACAGGCTCCATTCTCTCTAGTGCTCAAGTGTCTCATGCTATGAAGCCTTAAATGGCACCCTGGAAGCCTGAAAAAAACTGCTGTTCTCCCTAAGCGCCAGATGTGTGACTAGGGGCTAATTTAGGCCCTGGGAAGATCAGGCTCATTCTTTTTTCTTTCAGTTATTTTTTTCAATGGAGACCGAAGCCAATGAAAATCTGTTAGGAGCCTGAGAAAAACAAAATTAATGCCAACTTCATATGCAACCTTTGGTCTCACAGAATGAAGCAGTTTTGATCACACAAGAGCAAAGGCAATATGTCAGCTTTTACAAAATGACAAAGTGACTTTGTACGACAGCTAGAAAATTTATCACATCCTGCAAGACCCTTGTCCTTCTAAACAAAGCTCTGCCCTTATCGGAAAGTAGAGAATTCACCCTCCCCAGCAGCCTTGGGGACCAGTGCCCCGCTCGACACTCTCCCAGGATGTCTCTGGTCTTTTCTGCTTCCTTTGACTGCAATCTTTCACTGCAGGAGCAGGTAGGGAAGTGGAGGGCCCTCATGGTTACCTTCTTCTCTGTAGTGGATGACAAGATATTGCTGAGAGAATCTCCAGATTTAAAGATCACTCGTTGCGGGTATTCTTAGGTTCTGTGTCTTTTAAAAGCTGTGAGCTGCAATCCGTTTCTCTATTTCCTAGTAAATTCTTGAGTTTGTAAACTCATTGGAAGGTTCTCATGATTGGTTTTCCTTTACTCAATGAATATTTATGGAGTATCTAACATCTGCTGTTTTACTCCAGTATCATATAATAGAGAGGCTTGTGTTTTCACCTCTTATGAATGTCCTCTCTTTGTCCAAGTAGGGCCTTCCATTACTGGTAAGTGAGAAAGTGACACTACTGAGTTGAACTTTTATTAATGAATTCATTAAACAATATTTATTGTGCACCTAGTATATGCCATGCACTGGAGGTTCAGTGCTCAGTAAAATAAGACTATTGCCCTTAAAGAGTTCACAGTCCAGTGAGAGGGTATTCACTCGAACTCTAACATTAATAAAGGAAAAGGGCTATAACAGAAGTATATGGAAAAGTACAGTGGGAGATCAGAGGAGAGAGAAGGATTAATTAGTCTCTTCTCAGAGGGGAATGGGGATTAAGTAGAATGTATAGGGTGGACAGAAATGAGGATTAAAGAAAATGTTATAGGAGAGAGATGATATTTGAGCCCCAAATATTCAAGACTTACAAATGTCCTTGTCTGGGTTATTGGCTGCCCCACCAGATCTAGTAAAGATATTCTTCTTTATCTGACAACTATTTAAGAATCAGAAAATACTTAGCCAGATGTACACTCTTTTTTATCTGATTGGAGAATTAGATTTCTCGATAATGTCAACGACAATGCATTGTTTCGCTTTAACTGCACATAATGCTCAAGAGATGTGATAAGGTGGAGTGAGAGTCTCATTCAAGCTAGACGACCTGGATTCAAATCCTAGCACTACCATCTCCAGGTGTGTAACTTTGGAGGCGTTACTGATTCTTTCTCTCTCCTCATCCATAAAAAAGTGATAACCGTAGTGCCTACATGTCATGTGGTTGTGGATTGCTAAAAGGATTAAGTAAGAGAATCCACGATTATTGTAGAACAGGCACATTAAGTAAATCTCAAAAAAGTGTTACCTATTACTCTGTCGAGGGAGCAGCAAATGGTTATCTACGTAGAATCACATTTCCTGGAAGCATTTAAAAATGAGATAAATTCTCTTAAGTCCAAAATGATATAGAGCTCTTTCTGACAACTTCCTAGGTCTCATTATTGCTTTTGCTTTTGGAAAATCCTGCTGGTTTACATTTACTTTATAAATACCATTATACCATTGATAAAATAAATAAAAGCCACAATAGCAAAAAATTCCCCCAATCTGTGCCTCACTTTCACTTTTTCCACAATGTCTTTTGAACCAAACACAAGTCAGTCATCGAAACCTAGAGGAGGTGCAAGTAAATAAATGAATTTTTATTTCCATGGTTCTGTCTCAAAAAGAAGTATAAGGTATTACAAAAATCATGCCCTAAAAACTAGGCTAGATTTGTGTTTACCCTTAAAGCTAATGATAACTATAATACCATAAAATGCTTTCTTGAATTTTAAAATCTTTTAGAAGAACTCCTACCACTATTTCCTGGTATAAAAGGCAAAATGGGAGATTGTAGCCAAAGTGATGAATTTGGAATGAGAAACTACAGCAATGACGTTAATAGTAGATTACCATAACAGGTTTCCACGGAGTATAAAAAAACAGTCCTTTGGGCACTAAGAGGCCATTTCCTTTTGGCATAAAATCATGACCTACTTAGCTGTCCTGTCAGAAGAGCCAGAACCATTATTATGAATGTGCAGATTCAGGTTCTGCGTTTGCCCAGTCACAATTAACACAGCTGGATGACAGCCGAAGGGGTTGAACATATTCTTCTGAGCACACACTGAAGAAAAATCAATATAGGTTCCCTTTTTTAACTTCACATACACAATTTGTAAAGATCTCTAAGTAGCCAGATACTTATCTCACTTTAAGACAATATTAGTATTCATTCAAAATGTGTTATTTTAAGTTTTTCTTTAATATGTCAAGTGAATTACAGAGGGATTTGGCTTAAACTTTAAGTAGGTTATCTCATATATGACACAGAGCAAACCAGTAATTACTCTGAAGAAGAGTGAAATGACTCATTAGTAAGGCCCCAAATGTGTGAGAGGCTTTTCCCCACAAGATTATTTGAGTTTGGAAACTTGAGTCTTGGAGGAATGCTGAAAAATAATTAATATCCATTTTAATCTCATGCCTTCTAATAATATTCATAGCATATTTAAACTAGAGCCAGGCCTAAACATAAACGACCAATTAAGAATGCATAATTATATGTCTGTATATTCAATGGTTAATCTATCGTGTAGCAGAGACAAAAAGACTGGGAATCTTCTGGATGTTTCAGACTCTACATGATTCGAGGATTCTAGAATTTCTATTTTTGATTCGAGGTCCGTCTTGGAGTCTATATATTTGGCCTTTTAGAAAGAAAAAGATGCAGCTGTTAATTTCATCTTCTCAAAGGAAAACGAAGCCACTCCATGAAGGTATATATGACCCAAGATCAGTGTTTTTCAGTATTTGTTTTACCCCATTTATTTTATCTTCCTCATTTATGAGCATTTGGTATAATGAAGAGGTTAAGAGGGTGGGCTCTCGTATCATATCAGTTACTTGGCTCTGGAAAAGATATTCATCTCAGTTTCTGCAGGTGTAAAATTGAGGCAATAATAGTTCCTACCTGACAAAATAATGCGTGCATGGCGTCTGCACACATGGCAAATGTTTTATAAATACTAGATATTATCTATTATTATCTAGTTCTTCAGCATCTTTTCTATAGCATCTATCCATGTGTTTATTCATCCATTAGCTATTAACCGAACACCTGTTACAGACAGGTACTGTGTAATGTCAAAAGCCTGAGGACATTCTTACATGGAGATGGTACTGAGAGAGACAAATATATATAGCAGGTTGGTATACCCGTTCCCAGCTGTGAGTGCTGGCTGCTAACAGCTCATCCCCGACCCTCTTCTGGATGACTACTCTTGGCTGATGGGTGCTGCCTGGGAGCAGCCTTCAACCTCTGGGCCATCTCTGTGCAATTTCCCCTACGGAGCTGCTGGTGAGATCAGGCTGAGACTGGAATGCTCCTGAAACCATTTATTTATGGCTGCCTCATTTCCCTGCCCTCCCCCATTTTTCTGTCTCCATGGCAGGTGTCTTCTGAGAGTACACCCTCAGGAAACCCCTTTAGAGGCTCTCCTGCCACAGAATCCAACCCGAGACAAAATGTGCCCATGTTTTATTTTAATAAAAATTTTAATAATGCAGCTTTCAAGTAAATACATCAATAAAGACTAACCAAAAATTTCTATAGCTCCTTTAAACTGCATAGGTAAAAATAATCATTTGTCTTCTAAAGTGATCAAATACATACTTTTAAAGTATTGTTAATGCTTCACTCCACCTTTCCTTATTATCACAGCTTCTTTAGAACTTCCTTAACCTTTAAACCTAAGAAATCATGCTATATGATAGATATAAAGTAAATAGGAAAAAATCTTATTTAAAAACTTAAAAAAAACATTTTGGGGGGGTTTGTTTTTATTTCCCATGCTCTTTCAAAAGTAAAATAAAAGTCTTTCTTCTTTTTAGATTAGTGACCTCTATTCTCTCCCTGGGTCGTTGTTTACTTGCACTGATTTGTTTTTCTTTTACTCATCGCAAGTGGCCTGAGTTTGCCATTCTGTGTTCAAGTAGGCTGTTAGCTTTATACATACTGAGCTGAAATGGGTTTCTCCACTCTCATATAAAGGTCCAGTTTAACAGTTTTATCAACTGCTTATTGATACTGGGGCCATTCAAGATATATACAGTAGTCTGGAAAACTATGTCTTGCATGGTAAAACATGATCTGATCAAAACTTTCACATCTTTGTTTTATAAACCATAAGTAATGCAGTTATGAATAATTATAGATAAGTGTGTGGTATGGCCACTTCACACTGCTAGAGATTGTGCTACATCAAAGTAGCTTTTTAATGAAACTAAGCATAATTGATTGTAACTGGTTCAAAATAACAACAATTTATTAAAATTGTAATAATTATCAATTATTTTACCTCTCCAAGTTCTCTAAATTCCTTATTAATTACACTATCATTTTCTTTAAACACTAAAATCATATTCATTTCCTCTATTTTCCTCTTTTCTGCAGTCTTCTCCCTTCTCACTGAGTCCTCCTGTCACTTTTCTGAACTTATATAATTCAGCATTTCTGCTGTGCCAGACAACTTCTGTGCCCCAGATAATGCTACCTTTTTTCGCTTTTTCTTGTTTCCTATTAACGAAGCCCAGAAACTATTCTTATGGTAGACATAGATTCATCTACTTTCTTCCTCAGCATCTGGAACAAAAATTTGCAAACGTCTTTCCTACATGTTTAAAATTAAATGCTACTATTCATTCTCCATATCCATCATTTTCTTCTCTCAGGCAGATGTAGTTTTGACTTACACTAACAGTGTATCACATCAAAGTAATTCCACAGGATCCCTCTGGAAACATCAAAAAATCATCCTTAGGATATCTAGCATTAATACAGAGAAGGGTCTCCAAATACAGTCCCTTGCAATTCAGGCTTGGGTTTAGTCAAGAAGTCAGTTACTAAGATCAATGCCATAAGCTTTATAGATCCTTAATTATACTATTTGATTATCATTAAGTTATTTATTTTCCAGACAGGATAGTTCTCATTCCACAAGCCAGTTCCAATTTGTCCAGTCTTCCTTTCGTTTCTTCCACTTTCCTTCACATTCCATGGTATTCTGAAGTTGCTTCCTTAGTTTACGGTCTGTGACTCAGCCTGTCCATTGAAACAGCAACTCTTCCAGTCGCCCTGCCCAAAAGGCCTTGACACTCTACGTTCTCCTTTTGGTGGAGTGGAGAAAGTTCAAGGCTGTAATCAATCTTTTTTTTTTTTTTTTTAATAGATTTCATTCTTCCCACACTTTGTTTTCAGTAGTGCATAATAGTTCTCTTAAATGTCCGGTTTTATGTAGCTGATGAGACTTTTAAAGTATTTCTCCCATATTTCATTCTAAATGATCACAGTTTCATGTATTTGAAGAATGCTTAATGTGAAAAAGGAAAGATAAGTTCCAGAATATTTTGCATAGATTTTGGGTTACTTTGAGACATTAAAGATTTGGCAGCAAAAGCTCTACCTGAATGCTGAGAACAGTTTACTGACAGAGAGAGAGAAAGACAGAGGAAACAGAGAGAGAGAGCAGGGAGGGGAGGGGAAGCAAGAGGAGGGGAGTGGAGAGGAGAGAGGGAGGGAAGGAGGGACAGAGACAGAGACAGAGATAGAGATGAAGACAGAAGAAGCAAGCATGATGATTGAGGTGATGATAATTCAGAAGAAAATATACATATTAATTTGCTTCCTAAATGTAGCATTTAACAGGGGCAGAGAATGTGTGACTGAGGTTTCACTTTTCTTTCCCATTGATGACAACCATCTGCTAATCTAGCAGCTTGACTTTTATCATAAAATATGGATGTTGCTAAAGAGATCTTTGAGGCTGGTCTGAATAAGCAACTAATGCCCAACACTTGTGATAGTCTGTTTGCAGAGTTATGGAAAAAAATGTGTTATGGAGTGGAATAAGTAGGATTCAAACCTTGAATCTATTAAGGCTCCATTTATTTATATGACGACAATGGAACTTTTCAACAATGTGACTGTTAATACACCATTACGTCAGAATGGATCAAGAAACAGTAATGCTTGTTCTTGTTTAAAATAGCAGGATAATAAGAAAATAAGCAGCTGAGAAATCGGTGTTGGAAAGAGTATCCAGGTAGTGGTTTTAGCAGCTAATTTTAACCTAGAAATAATGGTTTATCTTGCTTTAAGCAAACTTTTAATACTGGAAAATCCAGTCTCGAGCAAAAGATAAATGAAGGCAATAATTATTTGCTTTTCAAGTGACTTTGTCCCTAAAAGTGCTAATAGATGGACACCAGGTCCTCTTAATTCTCAGCAGAATGTAGCTGATTTTGAACAAGACGCAGGAGGTTTGTTCTGGCTCCATTCTGTGAATAACTTGAAATATGATTTGAGATTTATCTGGATAAATATCTTCACATTTTTTTACAGTCTTTCAACAATTTTATTTAATATCTAGTTCACAGATATCTTCAACTTTACATGGAGACATTCTGATTCCAGTTAGTGGTTTCCAGCTTGGGAATCTCCCTGGGGTTTTAGCAAGCAATAAGATGCATCATGAGTTACTTTTCTAGTCTTTTGTATTTCAGAATGCCTAATGGAAATTGTACTTTTATCCACAGAAATGCTCTAAAAGCCACCTAAACCTTGAGTTTCTTTGCCTGCCCTTGTCATCTTGGTAAAGTAACCGTGGTTAACTCATGCTAATCAAAGGTTCTGGCTGTAATGACATTCTAGAAATTTCTAGTGACAATTAGGATAAAATAACCTTTAAATTCCTTGCAGATGAAAATATTGCGAATCCTTAAATTTTCCATCTGTCACATTTTAATATCCTTCCTTTCCATTGCCACTGCCACTGTTATAATTAAAATCACTCTCATCTCCTAGATGGAATATTGCAATAGCTGCTTAATTTTTTTGTTCACCTCTAGTCTGGGCTCCTGGGCACAGCATCCCACATACTACCACCAGCCAGGCTGACTTTGCCTACGTCTTGCTCAAAAACGTCCAGGGACCTACTATTTCTTATAGAATAAAGTCCATGCTTGGCATGGCCTCTCTAGACTGGCCTTTCACAAGTATTACCACTCTACCCCCATTTTTTTCAATATAAATCTTATGCTGCTGCCTAGCTGGTTTATTACCTGCTATTAGGTAAATTGCGTCCCCCAAATTCATATGTTGAAGTCCTAAACCCCCGTAATTTAATATGTGGCTATTTGGGGAGATAGGGCCTTAAGAGGTAATTAAGTAAAGATGGGGTTGTTAGAGTGGACTCCAATCCAATATAACTGATGTTCTTATTAAAAAAAAAAAAAAAAAAGGAGGTTAGAACACAAACAACACAGAGAGGGAGAAGACCACGTGAGAACAAAGCAAGAAGGCCACATCTGCAAACCAAGAGAGAGAGGTCTCAAAAGAAACCAAACCTGCCGACACCTTGATCTTAGACTTCTGGCCTCCAAAATTGTGAGAAAATAAATTTCTGTTGTTAAGCCACCCAGTTGAAGGTATTTTGTTCTGGCAGACCTAGCAAATTATCACACTATCCATCTCACAATCACATCTGAGCCGCCTGCCTCTGCTTCTGTGTGCTTCCTGTTATCTCCATGGCAAAGTCCTTCACAATACTCTGCTTAATTCATGCTTCTTCTCCATGCTCAATGCTATCTCCCTTCTCCATGAATTGAAGCCCACGTCATATTTCCTCTCTGAAGTCTTAAGGTATTCCAGTCTGCTTCTCTTATTTAGTATTTTGAATATATTGTCTTATAACCTCATTGTCCTGAATAAACTATAGACTCATAGAAGGAATAGCTGTCTTGTAAGTCTCTGTATTCCTCCACAGAGCCTAAAATAATTTATTGGGCTTACTAAAAGGGCTCAAAGAAAGTTAATATTGCTTGATTTATAAAAAATTAATCTGTATATATTGCAAGGAACACAGGTCTTATATTAAACAAGGTTTTGACAATTCCAAACCTTTTTTAAAATTTAAAAACAATTAAATCAATGTAATACATCTATAGAGTTAAAAAGAAGTACGTTATTGAAAAACTTAGTGAAAAGTAGCAAAACCCTCACAGGCAAAACACATGTTTATTTAAATTGTTTTTTCTGGAAGTTATTGTCATTATAAATAATATACTTCTACTGATTTCTTAATTTTAACATTTATTTCTTACACCATTTCCCACTTCCTATTGTTGTAATCTACCGATAATATTATACTATTATTTTCCATTAAATAATTAATGCTCTTTCATGCATCCTGCTCCTGTTCTGTGATGACTCAATTTTCTTCTATCACTCTGAAGTATAACTAGAGTGTTAAGTGTTTTCTCTCATTTCCTGCATAGCTCCATTTCTTCCAGGTTTATTATTTTCTGTTGTTTATATTGCACCCTCTTTCATCCTAAAAGATTTCCTCAAATTTTTTTTGGTAGACCAGATATACTTGTGAGTGAGACCATTTTGCTGAGAGACCTTTCAAATGTCAAATGTACTTCAATTGGGTCTATCAGTTTCTCCGGAGGTAGGAGTGATCTCCTCCTGTCAGAGGGCAGGGTCTTGACCATTGGTGCTGTGCACAGGGCAGGGCAGGGGACCATGGTCTGACAGCCTTGTGGGCAGGTCCTCAATCCACTTTTAGTCTATAGCTCACCTGGCCTGCTGTACTAGGTGTTATGGGCTGATTCGTGTCCTCAAAATTCATATGTCGAAGTCCTCATTCCCAGTACCTCAGAATGTGACTGTATTTAGAGACAGGGTCTTTAAAGAGGTAATTAAGTTAAAATGAGGTCATATTGGTGGGCCCTAATTCAGTATGATTGGTCCTTATAAGAAGAGGAGATTGGGACACAGATGACAGAGAAGGAAGATTGTGTGAGGACTTAGAGAGAAGGTAGCCATCTCCAAGCCAAGCAGAGAGGTGTCAGAAGAAACCAATCCTGCTGACACCTTGATTTCAAACTTCTAAGCCTTCAAAACTATGAGCAATAGTTCTGCTGTTTAAGCCACCCAGTCTGTGATACTTTGGTATGGCAGCCCTAGCATAATAATATACTTGGTGTTTTTGCATCTTGAGTTTTCCTTGATTAATTTCTATGGGGAAGAGCCCTCAAATTCTTCTTAGGGGAAACAGTGTTCTGTATGTGGGTATGGGGGTGGGGGGAGCCAACTCTTTTGTATGCTAATTTTCCATAAATTTTAGTATTTAGCACTCAGCCTTATCTTTATGTTCTGCCATACTTGGTGCATCCAAATCCTGACTCTTTACAGGGCTTTGCTTTTTCCTTTGTTCATAACCTCCTTGTACACATTTTAAACTGCGACTTCCCTCTTCTCAGTTAAATGAATTACTTGTACCCCATCTGTCTTATGCCTTCCAAAGACTTATTGGACTCTTATTCATAGATGGCCTCTCTTGTTATCATTGTTCTTATGCTTTGTACATTTAAAAAAAATTTCCTTTATCAATATGTTAGTAGGCTCTTGGGAGGGAGAGGAAATAAATATGACTGGGTCAGCTAGCCATTCTTAATCTGACTCAAATCTTTACTTAATGTTAAAAATTGGGAATAAAAGCCATTTTTGATAAACTACTTAAAAGCAGGACTATAGTAATAGCAATGTCTTACATTTGATTAAAAATATTATTTATATTTGGATCTTAAAGTCTATGATTTCATTTTATGGCCATATAGTTTGAGGATTTAAAATTGAATAAATAATAGTTATACCATGTTCAGCATGATTCTGAACCAAATTTGATCTCATTTATAAATAATATAATATAGTAGAAATTACAAAATAATAAATACTTAGAGCAGTTTTACTGTAATATGAATTGACTGTATTATAGCATTTTAATAATGTATATTATAGTACCAGGGATAAAGATGATATTCACCAAAATATATTGATTAATAGGTTATTATCAAGTGGGTGGGATGCTCAGGACAGGGCAGTTTTCCTCATGTATCAGTATATTTTGGATATTT
>NW_011888803.1:1626980-1665154 GCF_000151845.1 Pteropus vampyrus | reverse complement strand
CTCAAATTTTTTTTGGTAGACCAGATATACTTGTGAGTGAGACCATTTTGCTGAGAGACCTTTCAAATGTCAAATGTACTTCAATTGGGTCTATCAGTTTCTCCGGAGGTAGGAGTGATCTCCTCCTGTCAGAGGGCAGGGTCTTGACCATTGGTGCTGTGCACAGGGCAGGGCAGGGGACCATGGTCTGACAGCCTTGTGGGCAGGTCCTCAATCCACTTTTAGTCTATAGCTCACCTGGCCTGCTGTACTAGGTGTTATGGGCTGATTCGTGTCCTCAAAATTCATATGTCGAAGTCCTCATTCCCAGTACCTCAGAATGTGACTGACTGTATTTAGAGACAGGGTCTTTAAAGAGGTAATTAAGTTAAAATGAGGTCATATTGGTGGGCCCTAATTCAATATGACTGGTCCTTATAAGAAGAGGAGATTGGGACACAGATGACAGAGAAGGAAGATTGTGTGAGGACTTAGAGAGAAGGTAGCCATCTCCAAGCCAAGCAGAGAGGTGTCAGAAGAAACCAATCCTGCTGACACCTTGATTTCAAACTTCTAAGCCTTCAAAACTATGAGCAATAGTTCTGCTGTTTAAGCCACCCAGTCTGTGATACTTTGGTATGGCAGCCCTAGCATAATAATATACTTGGTGTTTTTGCATCTTGAGTTTTCCTTGATTAATTTCTATGGGGAAGAGCCCTCAAATTCTTCTTAGGGGAAACAGTGTTCTGTATGTGGGTATGGGGGTGGGGGGAGCCAACTCTTTTGTATGCTAATTTTCCATAAATTTTAGTATTTAGCACTCAGCCTTATCTTTATGTTCTGCCATACTTGGTGCATCCAAATCCTGACTCTTTACAGGGCTTTGCTTTTTCCTTTGTTCATAACCTCCTTGTACACATTTTAAACTGCGACTTCCCTCTTCTCAGTTAAATGAATTACTTGTACCCCATCTGTCTTATGCCTTCCAAAGACTTATTGGACTCTTATTCATAGATGGCCTCTCTTGTTATCATTGTTCTTATGCTTTGTACATTTAAAAAAAATTTCCTTTATCAATATGTTAGTAGGCTCTTGGGAGGGAGAGGAAATAAATATGACTGGGTCAGCTAGCCATTCTTAATCTGACTCAAATCTTTACTTAATGTTAAAAATTGGGAATAAAAGCCATTTTTGATAAACTACTTAAAAGCAGGACTATAGTAATAGCAATGTCTTACATTTGATTAAAAATATTATTTATATTTGGATCTTAAAGTCTATGATTTCATTTTATGGCCATATAGTTTGAGGATTTAAAATTGAATAAATAATAGTTATACCATGTTCAGCATGATTCTGAACCAAATTTGATCTCATTTATAAATAATATAATATAGTAGAAATTACAAAATAATAAATACTTAGAGCAGTTTTACTGTAATATGAATTGACTGTATTATAGCATTTTAATAATGTATATTATAGTACCAGGGATAAAGATGATATTCACCAAAATATATTGATTAATAGGTTATTATCAAGTGGGTGGGATGCTCAGGACAGGGCAGTTTTCCTCATGTATCAGTATATTTTGGATATTTTGTTTTCATAAAATTGAACAGAGACTTTACAATGTGTAAGTGTATGTCTGTTTTTGTCCTCCTGCCTTGCTCTGACCCCCAGAAATGGATATTTGGACCAAACTCTACCTAGTTAGGCATCAAATTCTCTGTTTAATTAAGCAGCTTCTAGACTTTGTTTCCTCTTCTGAATTACATGGCATTAAATAAGTCATTGGTGAATTTTGAGTTCCACTTCTTGACTGGTTGCCTTTTACAAGAATATGTGCCAACATTTTTTGCATAAACGGTTGCTAAAGAAGGTGTATGCATTGGTGATAGTCATTATGAATTCCTTCTGAGAGAAATATTGTTTGATTTCATATTTACATTCTGTGTAAGTCTTTGCAAAATACTGCCTTTGCAAGTTAAAGTTAATTTAAAAAATTATATTTCCAAATGTTATAGAAAAATAAATATGGCACTTTTCAACCTAAAATGGCAAACACTTCATTGTCTTACCCATTTTCAATGTGTTTACATAATATTTTTTTCATATTTTTAATATATAATCAATGTTACCACATTTTGCTTTCTTTTCTACTGTCATGTATGGATCAGGTACTGTCCTCTGGGTTCAGCATTTATCTACTCATTTGATCCACCAACATTTCTATGAAGTAGGTACTATTTTCCCCATTTTACAGATGAAGAAGTTGAGGACTAGAGAGTTTAGGCATTTAACCTTACAGTTCTACACCTAGTAAAAGGTAGAGCCAGGACTTGCATCCAGGCAATTCGTTTCCATTCTACTATACTTCTTATTCCACGACTACCATACAACCCATGTCCCGCTCATTTTAATAGATGTTGTTCTCTACTTTGAATTGGCTTCCACAGTGATTGCTGGGCATGGGTTATTTCCAGTTTCCTTAAGAGTCATAGAGACCAGTGCAAAAAAGTTTCCTATTTTTTTTCTTCTTTTCTTTTCCTTCCTCCCTTTCCCCCTTGTTTTCTTTTCTCCTCCTCCTCCTCCTCCTCCTCCTCCTCTTTTTTTTCCCTGTTTTTATTTTGCACTATTTCAGTAGAAACATGGTGTAGTAGCTTGGGTAAACCAAAATTTGAATCTCTCTGAGCAAGTGATTTATTTAACCTTTCTGGGTCTCTGGTTCTTCATCTTTAAAACACAGTCAGTAATATCCACCTGTTGTAATTTAGTAAGGATATGATACAATATCTGTTTTAAACTCCATTGGCTTGCGAGGCCTTTGTGAAATGCATACTTTAAGCACTGACCAAGGTCAGTTATTTATGGTTTTTAGGTTCACATGATATATAAGTTATAATCTGAGAAATGCCATATAATGAAAGTATGGCTATCAAACAGTATTAACGAATTTCACTATGTTTCTTCTTTCTATCCTCTACATTTATTTTGTTTTCAAATTTCAACATGAACGCTTTGCCTATACTTTAAAGACAGATGTGTCCTGCTTAAGCCCAAGTACCTGAGTTACAGAGTTAAAGAAGCCACTAATTAATTCATAAATCTACAACATAGAACATGCTCCTCCATCTTCAAATTTACCACATTTTCAAGGTCCCCCAAGGCCACCATGAAGATTATTTGGATCACTAGGAACAAAGAACCTAAAGGTGACACTCAGCGGCCCTTTAAGCCTTTGAGAATCTCTGATGCAAATCTTCAGGGCTCCTAAATACAAAAGACAAATAAACCTGCTGTCACTTGCTGTCAGCAGAGAAAAGAAAAAAAGGAATCTAGAGCTCCTGCTTTTCAGGAGTATGTGATGAAAATGATTAATGTGCTCTGCAAAACCAGTCTCAAGTGGGGGCAAGTCTCAAGTGGGGGTGCCAAAGATGCCAGCTGCATCTTTTGCAAGGGGGACCCTTATCTATAAATGAGACAGTCATCTGAAGCTTTCTTCCAAGGCGTACACATCGCTAGGAATCTCTGCCATACATGGCTTCTTCCTATTTAATCACTGATCCCTCTCATATCTGATCCATCTTAAACCTTCCAAAGTCAAAGAACAAATGACTTTCTCAGACCATGAGACTGTGGGATAATGCTGCACAGGTGGTTGAGAGTAGAGAGCAAAATTAATAAACATGATTTTTACAGCGTAGGAACACAGTATGTTCTCTCTTGTGCCTGCTGTGCTATGTTTTTGCCCAGACCTCCCAAGATTGTGAAAGCATGTCCGTCTAATACAGAGCAGCTGGAATAATAACCTGCCTCAAACAGTTTGTTGTACCTCTTCTCTGTTCAAATCTATGGCAGTTTGTTGTCCTAAGAAATCTAAAACTTGCCTCAGTCTAGAGATTCTAAGTACTTCTGACACTTCAATTGCATCAGTCCTAATCCTTGTTGCCTGACAGCTCCAACATATTCCCTGGAGAGCTTCTTCAGTTTTGCATATGACTTCACATACCCTCTCTTCAGTTCATATGATGACTTCTTCCCTGACTCTTCATCAATCCAAATTTCTTTAATATATATCTTTAATTAATCAAACTCTACCTTCAAACACAACTATACAGCTTCACATGTAAGAGTAAGGACCTTATGACAGCATATTCCTAAATCTTACCTCTCATCTTTTGCGCTTACACATTTTTTTACAACTTACATTGTCATATACTTTGCTTTTACATGTTATGAACATGAGAAACATACCTCATACCTACTGATTTTTCTTTAGGCAGTTTTGAGTAACTAAAAATGAGAAAAAATGAGTTTTCCTTTAACATTTCTTAAATTGTAGGTCTGCTGGGAATGAATTCTCTCGGTTTTTATTTGTCTGAGGAAATCTTGATTTCTTCATTTTTGAAAGGTATTTTCACTAGGTACAGAATTCTTTGTTCACTCTTTTTCCATTTCAGCACTTTAAAGATGTTACTTTACAGTTTTTAGCTCTGCAAATTTTCTGACAAGAAGTGTGCTGTGATTCTTTTCTTTGTTCCTCTGTATACAATGTGTTTTTTTTTCTTTCTGCCTTCAGGATTTTCTTTTGTCTCCTGTTTGCAGCAGTTTGATTGTTATATGCTTAGATGCTTTGTTTGTTTTTGTATTTACGTTTACTGAGCTTCTTGTGTCTATGGTTTGGTGTCCATCCTTATTTTTAGAAAATTACTTCTTTAGTTTAAATTAAATTTAAATTCCTCTATCCTTTCTCTCTCCTCTCCCTTCTGGCATTCAAATAACATGTATGTTAGATCTTTTGATACGTTCAATTCTTTTTTTTTCTTTTTTCACTTCTGTTTTAGCTTGGGTAATTTCTAGTAAACTTTCCTAAAGTTCTCTGAGTCTTTCCTTGGCTATGTTGAATAAAATTGTTTCATGATTTTTAGAAAAATAACATCATAAAACAACATGATATCAAGGAGGTATTTACAAGTTGCTATAGGAACACAAAGGACTAAGTTTTCAAGAGAGTGTGACATTTAAGTTAAGTCTTAAAGAATGAGTAGGGATACTCCAAGGGTAAAAAGTATGTAAAGTAACATCTTTTACAAAATCGCAGAGGTATAAAACTGTATTCTCTACTTATGAAAACATTACTATTTTAGTAGAGTCAGAAAGAAAGAAGAATAGCCCTATGTTCATGCTCAAGAAATCTTCAGTCTACGGCCATGCTACCCCGAACATGCCTGATCCTGTCTGATCTCAGAAGCTAAACAGGGTCAGGCCTGGTTAGTACTTAGATGGGAGACCACCTAGGAAGATCAAGTGCTGTAGGTGTAAAAAAAAAAAAAAAAAATTTCATGTTATTCAAGAGATAACAGGGAAGCAATGAAAGATTTTAACCATTTGAATGACACGACGGTACATATCATCCATGAACCATGTGGATATATTTCCTGGAAAGGACTGGTTTGAAAATAGAGAAAGCGATGAATTATTATAGCGATACCAACAAGAAGGAATTGAGAGTCACTAAAAGAAAACTGTAGTAGCAGGAATAAGGAAGAAAGGACAACCTAGAAGTTAGGATGACGAGAACTTGGGTACTGATTGGACATGAGGGTATGAGAGAGAGGGTGGTCAAGGGTGACTGAGATTTTTGACATGGGCGCCTTAGGAGATGGTGTTGACATTTAGTAAGGTAAGGAATGTAGAAAAGAAGCAGGTTGGGAGAGAGCAGAAATAGTAAATCCTGTCTTGGACAGGTTGTGTTAAATTGGCCACAGGACATTAAGTAGAGAGGACTCCATTCTCAGGGAGTCTGATATATTATTTTTGAGCTCCTACAGAGAGTATGAGGAGGAGAGAGGAGAGTTACGAGAGAAACTGAGAAACAATGCAGTCTGAGAGGAGAAACGGAGCCCACAAAAGATAAGGAGAGGATGTACTTTTTAGGCAAGTGATTATCACATTACTTTGAACACACAAGTGGAATGCTATAACTGCTCATTCCAGCTTTACCACAGAGTAATGCTTTAATGGTGTCACTTAATGAGAGTGAGACTCCTATTTATTTCTCATTTTATCCATGTCTCTTTTACTTTGGCTGATGTTGTACAACATTTCTAGTAAATATAACACCAAAATGCCAATGATTCTTTCAGAAAATCAAAGAGAAAAAAAATCAAAGAGAAGAACCATAGGAATCGCCACATGCACCAGAGATCAAGTCAATAAAAAAAGGAAGACAAGTTTTTTATAGCACTGAGTGCACTGAAATTTTCACTTACTAGCTTGGTTTTGCATCAAGTGCAGATAACGGTAGGCTCCCTTTCCCCAGTTACTAAAAAGCGAGCATTGTCAGAGCCTGCCTCAAACCACTTGCTTTCCCTCTTGATTTGCATTAAGTGAGTATGATAAGAGAAGGATGGAGTCTGAACCGTGTGGCAGTAGACTCTAAATCAAATTATTGTCATGTTCCCTAATTATTGTTCAGTGTCTGGAGTCTAAAGTGACATAAACCAGTGGTGCCCTCTTGAGTTTTAATGCAGCGCCAGAAGTCTGAGGCTGTAGTGGATGTGTTAAACACTGAAGCATGACTCTCACTGCTGTTTTTTCCATAGGAAACTGTGAAACATTTAAAAAATTTAATCATTAGCTAGTATGCGAATCCCTAGTAACTGAAACACATAGCTCTCGGCAGATTACAATACATTTGTCCCTACATTCTCTCACTTCAGCATCACAGATACCTAGTGAAATAGGTAATAACATGATTTATCCATTTCCAAAAATGAGAAAACGGAGGTTCAGAAGTTAAGTGATTAGGACATACATGTAGGAAGTGGCAGGGCTGAGAGTCAATCCCAGGCTTCCAAATTCCAAACCATAATCTTTTTCTTATATGACACTATCTCCAGTATGAAACCAAGACTGTGGATCTGTTTCATTACTGCAGCCTTTCTGACTAGGTGTATTCTATTGAGTGAGCATAAAAAGAAGTGGCTAGTGCAGCATTAAGATGATCCAGTGAGATCCAGTCTCCTAGCTTTAGAGATTACCTATTGCACAATATCCCCAGATAGGGACCTAAGAAGCGGCCCTGAAGAATTCAGTCCATCAAAATATTTGGGACCTATAGAGATTCTAAAAACAAAAAACAAACAAAAATCTCTTCTCACACTGAACAAAATATGAAGAGAAAGTAGATGGGGCACAGAGAATCAATACCCTACAGACGTTCCACTTGCTCTGGTATTATTTGTTTTAGGCCTGTTATGGCAGATTCCCAGCATGCAAGCCTTCACCTTCTTTTCTTGCATTTGCGGCAGATACTGCTAGGCGACTAGACACTCTGATAGAGCTCAAATTGCTCACCTACCTCAGCACAGCTTCTAAGAAGCTACTTGTCAAGTTGCGCATGTCAGATAAAATATTTTGGCATTCCAGTTTTAGGTCAATGATCTGAAGTGCTTTGTGTTACATCACAGCACCATGAGCAGAGGTTTTGACCTGGCTTGAATCACAGAGAGCTCTCTGTTTCATTAGTCGTATGATCTTGGCCAAGTACTTGCAAGTCCCTCTATAGCCTCAGTTTCCTCATCTATAAAATGAGACTAATAATACCTTAAAGCACAGCATTATTGATACTAAACGAGATAATAAATATGAGTTGCTTAGCTCATTGCCTGGCACATAATAAGCACGGAGTAAATAGTGAACTTGCTATAGATGTTACATAATGCCCACATGAAAAGAGTGATTAATTTTAGAAGTTTGACAAGAATGCACTTACTAATATACTTAAAGAATAAAAATTGGGTATGCACACATACATCATATTTAGTTATTTATATTTTGCTTAGAGAATGTCAAAATGTTTGGAAATCGTGGCTTCAAATTTTTGTCTATTGGCATTCAGGTGGCTAGAAGACTTCCCAGAGTTTCTTTTGCCCAATGCTACTTTTTGCATAAGTAACCCTGAGTCCTTATGTATCCAAAATGATTTGGTAGATACATTTTTTTTAAATCAAAGAGAGAATAGGCTCAGAAATTCACTCTTAAACATTGGCATTTTGACATTAGTAAGTTAAATGTATTAAAAATGACTAAAAGTCATACTTTGGTTTTAGAATATTAAATCTAAGGATTTAGTAACAAACAGTTTTGTTAAGGATTCTTTCTTTTTTGTTATTACTGAGAATGCTGAAATTTAATAATTTTTTTTCCATGAAGATGTGAGAAAAGGTGTGAGAAATCTTTGGTGTTTAATTTTGGTGTTTAAGTGCTTATAAAAGATTGGGCTAAGTTCTTGCATTTTCACGACTGTTACTGTGAAAGAGGAAATGGCATGCATTTCTCTCTGTGTTGTACAATTTTTGTTTTTAGAATTTTTTAAAGCACTTTTCTAAAAGTCTCTGTAAAATTTCAATGGAAACACATTTTAAAAAATCTAGTGGCGGTATTCAAAGTCTGATAACTAACTGTCAGTGATAAAAAATGTATGAAGGGGATGGGTTGTTATTTTTGATTTATCAAAGGTAAGCACATGGTAACAGGGCATGCTGCATTAATAAGCATTAGGAATAAGAACAATAAACAAAAAAAATCAAAAGCAGATAAGAGAGGTCTAAAAGTTCAGATGAGCACATCCTTTCGTGGGGGCAGTTACAAGTCATTTCTGAGGGGGTCAAGCAGCCTGGGTTGGACAAATTAAACCATGTAATTCTGTCCTTTCAACACCACTTCTTTCTCCCAGGATGGATCAGAGCTCAATAACTAAAAATTTTACTCCCTTTCCTTCCATTATTCTCTAGTTTGCACACTATTTACAAAGTAGTAAATAATGGAAACTTTCATGTATCAAACATTTATTAAATGCTAGGCTCTTTAGACGAGTTATCTTTTTAAAATCCTAATAATCCTGTGGAGTAGGAGCTATTATTTCTATTTTATAGTGAAACTGACTCCAATGGAAGGTAAGCTTCTCCGATGTTATGTGGGTGGTGACAGAGTTTCCATTAGAACCCAGGGCTGGCTGGCTGACTTGAAAGTCCACATTTTTTTGCAACCATGCTTTTAAGCAGAGTCTCAAATGCCTAACTGGTAAGCAATGGTGAGAATAAAAAGGAGCCCCCAACTGAGGGACCCTAGACAGAAAGGGACTTGCTAGCAGGCTTAAAAGTGCCATTGAATTAACTTCCAAACTTGTTGCTTTTGCTATCTCCTTTGACACCCCTTTTCCAAATAGCACCTTCAAGGCTATAAAATAGTCTTTCCTTGGAAATCTTTAGGCTTCAGGGAAAATTACAAGGTTGGACCCTGCCCCCTTTTGCTTAGCTAGACAGACTAGTTAGCCAACTCCTGGGAAAGCTACTTTAATGTAATCCACATAAATATGTTCTTGGAAGGCTCTAAGTAATGCCAAGAAGGGCTCCTGGTCATGTGAGAACTATAGTTAAGAATAAAAACACATTATCATGAATTAGAGCCTATGTGGAATTCTGACTGCAAGAGAGAAGGTACTTACTGTATGAAAACATGTGAATAGAAAGAGAATTTGAATATTTATAGTCTCCCCGTGCCCACATCATCTCTTGTTCCACATAAGATCAAATTAGCAAGTAATGAAAAGTGGCATTCAGTCATGCATTAATGATTTTAAAAAAGGAATAAAAAAGCATAACTGGTAAAGGAAGGCTTTAGAAGGGAGTTGTAGAATAAAGTATGGCAGCCATTTTTAACTTCAAGACAGTAATGGGCAGCCAGAATAAGCCCAGAAGAACTTGAATGGTTAAGGAGGCACTGGGCTGTTTTGAAGCAACGCTCAGCCAGGAGGAAGGGTCTTAGAGCTTGGAGCCCAGGCTGCTGGCTGTGCACCACTTGGCAGGCTCACCACGCTGTACTGGGTTGGAGGCTAGAGGCTGGTATCTCACTCCTGGCACAAGGGAAGTAAAGCGGTCCTTCCATTCTCTGTGGCTTTCTAGAACAAGAAACTGTACTAAATGGGAGAATAACCAAGAGGAGGAATATCATTCAATATTTCTATCCCGTTCATCATTGTTTCTTCTGACAATCTTGACCCCTCTCTGAAGTTTTTAAACTCTAATGAAGTTGTAGTAGATTATTCATTAATCACACATGAAGCTGGAAAATAAATTGTAATCCAATTTCCTCCCAGTCTGTGTGCAATTTCTTCTACTTGGTGTGAAAGGTTACTCTGAGGAATCCTGTAGGGTTTTGAGGCTGCCTGAGAGTTTGTGAGAGAGTCAATGAGAGGGATGATTTGTTAGGGGCCCAAAGGTAGAATGTGCTTCCTTTCAGCTTTGAGATTTGGGGCTTAATCACTTTTTAGTGACTTCTGGGAAGAAGTGTCAGGCAGCCAAGCTCGCTGCTGGAATTCTCCACAGAGCTGGAGGTGAAGTGTGAAAACAAAAGCTGTGTACCTGCTGCTTGGGACAGGCGTGTGCAAGTGAGAACCAGCAGGGTGGGATCAGAGCCCTGAAGTAGGCATCTGCCTCATCCCTAGCCCCAGACTCTCAGCCAGCTGCTCCTCTCACATCCGCCTCAGTCAGCAAGGGCAGGAACATGCTGCTGAAAAAGTTTCCCCCAACAGCATGAGATGCTGTTTCTGGAAGAAAGTGATATGGGGAAATTATATGGCTTCCTCAAAGCAGATATAATTGCTATGTCACAACGACAGTAAATGCCATATTGGAAATGGCATGTACTGGCAGTGGCTTTAAAGTGTGTGTGTTTTTTTTTTTTTTTGGAGAAGAACATGGTTGTACTCTGAACTCTAAAACTTGTCTATTTTTCTTTAATATTTTATAGTGAATTTATCCTAAATGTTTCTGTCAAAGTGCTTTCTTAAACTACTTAAATGTTTACTACCTTTTAAAAGTAATAATTACTTCTGAAATAAAATACAATTTCCTTGTAATTCAAATACTTCTATTATAATAGGTTCTTATTTTAAACAATTCACATTTACGATTTTCATATTATACAAAAGGCAGTACAGTCCCATTTTGTCTTCAGATAGACAAATGTAAGAAGCCAAAATTAATATATCTCTTAAGCTTAATTGATACAGGAGATACAAAGATTATATGTGTGATAACAGACTGAGATGACAACAGAAGATTGTATTAATGTGAATAATTTAGGAGAGCCTATGACAGTATGTCTTACTTGTTTGAAGACAAAAATTAGAGAAAATAAAAGTAGTGTTTGTTTTCACTTTGAAAAAAACAATTTGCTAATATAATATTTCCTTAAAAATTTAGATTACTATATGTTTTAAAAGTAGATCTTACTAACATGTATATTCTTCTGACTATATTTGAAGTTGTGTATTGGAGAGGGAACAATCTTTGGAGTTAGGCCTATTTCAGTTTGAAATCTGGCTTTATCACATACTATCTGATTTTAGAAAGGTCATTTAACCTCAACAAGCCTCAGCTTTCTTATCTGTAAAATGGATTTTTTGAATCAGAATGTAAATGAGCATCATTTCAAAGAACCAAACATTTGGTAGCCTGACATTAACTGCAAATAGTACAGGTTGATTAAGGAGTATACATGACCACCTTTGATTGTTAAATGGAGCAGGATCCTTAAATTAAGATTACATGTATTAATCTTTAGAGATCCACATCTAACTAGTAAAGTATTATCACATTATTCAACCAGAAGACAAAAGAACCCTTTCTAATATACATAACGAGTTCTTTTGTGAATAATTAGTTTTGGAACTAAAGGCCAGCAGAAAGTAACTGTAGTGTCTCAGCACTTCTGAAGTATGATGATACTCTTCACAGACCACTAACATTTAACAATGAGGAGTGAAAGTTAAGGTGCATCAATTGTATTAATTAAGAAATAGAAAAAACACTAAGTCCTCTGCTTGGAAAATATATAACCTAAGAGTCAACATTAAATCACTCAGTAATTTATCAGCATTTTAGCCCCGTCTTTCATGATTCTTACTATCTAATGTAGAGAGGCAGACAATGAAGAAAACTAATTAAATAGTCTACTAGAAGGTAACAAATGCCCAGGAAAATAATAAAGCAAGTAAAGAGGGTAGGGAGTGTGAGTGAAGGGACGTTATGATTTTGAATAGTGGGTCAAATAAGATCTCAATGGGAAGGTAATACAAGAAAAAGACCTGAAGAGGGTAAGAAGCATGCCATGTGGATATCAAGAAAGAGCATTCCAGACATAGGAAACAGCAAAATTGAGGCCATGTGGAGGAAATATGCCTGGTGCATTCAGAGAACAGTAGAGAGGACAGTGAATGAAGTGGAGTAACAAAAAGAAAAGGAGGAGGCATGAGGTCAGAGAGGTAACAAGACACCACATTAAACATAGGGCCAGGTGGGCCGGGATGTAAAGCATTTGGTTTTTACTTTGAGATGAGACACTCTGACACCAGTTGAAGGATTTGAACAGGGAAGTGATATATTCTATTAGATTTTTCAAACATATTTTTGGGGGCTTCTTCGTGGCTAGTTTGCAGTGGGGCAAGGCTGGAAGCAGGGAGACCATCTGGGAGGCTACTGTGATAATCCAGGAGAGAGATGGTGTGGCCTGGACTAGGATGGTACTCGTGGAGGTTCTGAGAAGCAGTGGGATTTTGGACATATTTTGAAGGAAAGAGCCAATCGGGTTTGTTGACAGATTGGACACGGAGTGCAAGGTTAGACAGAAGTCAAAGATTACAAAGCTTTGGCTTGAGCTACTAACAGAAGGATAGAGTTGCCATCAACTGAAATGAAGACCAGAGCAGAGCAGGGTTGAGAGTGTGTGGGTGGTGGGAGAACAAGAGGCAGGAGGTCAGTTTGTGCATATTATACTTGAGATGCTTATTAGACATCCAAACGGAGATGTAAAGTGGGCAGTTGGATATTGAAGTCCAGAATTCAAGGAAGAGGTTATACTTGGAGAAATAAAATTTGAGTCAGCAGTGTATAGAGAATTCATAGACATGCAGGCAGATAAGATCACCAAGGAAGTGAATACATCTTTGGTAGATATTCTTATTCTTAAACACTTATCTTTATCTATGGTCATTTCGTCAGGACAGATTTCTAGGAGTGAAATTATTGGATCGAAAGGCATGTACAAGGCTCTGGATACATATTGCCAAAGTGCTTTTCAAGGTGACAACAATTTATATTATCAGCCAACAATGAATATTATACTTTAATCCCTTTTAATTTGACACATATAATAGTGAAGTCTTATTTTTCATTTGATTTTTCTGATCATTAGCGAAGTAAAAAGCTTTTATAATGTTTTTGTTGATTATTTTTTTTCTTCTGCGCACTGGCTGTTAACGTCTAGCGTAGAGTGTATCTGTTGGGGGTACTTTTTAAAAAAATTGTAATTTGCATAAATTATAGCTTTATTATTTAAATTTTTTTATTATTCTTTTTTTTAAATATAGGATAAGGAAGTACAAGCTAAGAAGAGAGATCGAATTGATGTCATTGTGTTCTTTCCGGTAACTTGTGAGTTGTCACATTCCAGGCCATTTTACATGCTTGGGCAAATAATGACAATGGTGATATTAAGATTTATAATAAGAAATACATATGTGATCGTTGTCACTGTTTCTGGAACAAAGTACCAAAAACATTGGAATTTCCTAAGTGACAAAAATAGTAAAGGTGTCTTTTGTCATGTTAATGGAGACTTCTGGATTGCATCTAGGATAGGGACTGTTACCTGGGGAATCAACCATGTGATTAGAAGGATGGAATTTTCAGTTACATTACCGACTTTTCAAAGGAGAAGAGAGGGGCTGGATAATGAGTTTAATCACCAATGGCCAATGATTTAATCAATCATGCCTGTCTCATAAAGCCTCCATAAAAACCCCAAAGGAGAGAGGATACGAGAGCCTCTGGGTTGGTGAACACATGGAGATTTGGGGAGAGTGATGCACGCTCCCCTCCCTTTTCCCATACCTTGCCCTATGCATTTCTTCCATCTGTCTCTTCCTGACTTATAGCCTTCTATAATAAACCAGTAAGCTAGTAAATAAAATATTCCTCTAAGTTCTGTGAGCAAATTAATTTACTTTAGCAAATTAATCAAACCCAAGACAGGGTTCTTTGGAATCGCCAATAACCTGGGCTTGTGACTAGCTTCTGAAGTGGGGTGTTGGGGTGCAGATAGTCTTATAGAACTGAACTCTTAACCTGTGGGATCTGATAATACCTCCAGGTAGACAGAGTCAGACTTTCACTGAATTGTAGGACACCCAGCTGGTGTCAAAGCATTGCTTATTGGTGTGGGGAAGCCCTTCCTTCTCCCTGCCCCACACATTTGAATTGAATACAGACTTTCAGCAGTTTTAAAGTATTAAAGTATTTAACTACAATTGGGAAAGCATACATAATGTAGGGCATTTTTAAAAATACATAATGAAAAGAAAGATCAAACCAATGCTAAAGAAGTTTTAAAAAATTAAAACATTGCATTCACTAAAGTGAAATTATCTGAAAACTAGAAATATTGTCAATATTTCTAGAGGGTAAGTAGCAAACATTTTAGGTAAACTATTTTTTACTTTAATAATACATGGCAGTAAAGAAAATAACAACAACAACAACAAACATTTACATAGTACTATATGCCTAAGTGTTGTTTAAAGCACTTTATTTTTATTGCCTTATTCTTCTCTATTGCCCCATTCTTCTCAACTGTATGACACAGGTACCAGCTAGAGAAGTCTGAACCACAGACAGGGTGAGTAACCTGCCGGAGATGCCACAGGAGAACCTGGACTCTAACACACACAGTCTGTGTCAAGAGCCCAAACTTTCAGTTGTTTTATACATATTGTTTCATCTACTATTGATAGCAACCTTCAGAGGTAGATTTATCTCTCTATTCTAGAGACACAGAATATAGATACAGGACTTGCATAAGTCTTATAGGTAGAAAGAGATAGAAACTGGATTTGGCCCAGTCGCTTTGAGATCAAAGTTGTTATTCTTTACCCTAATACCACACTGCCTCCTAGGAAATAGTTCAGAGCCAAAATGTGTGGGACCAGTGTTAAGTAGTGAAGGAATTCAGAAACTGAGAAGATCAACAGAGGCTGGAAAAGTTGGGAAATAAAGGGTGAAATAAAGGGAAAAAAGATAGGATGTGAAAAATAGAATGGAAGAGGAAGTTCAACTTATGCAAGAGGAGTGAAGCTTGGGAGGGTGAACTGAAATGGCATGTGTAGGGGACGCTGAGACTAGGCTAGAAGAGTTTGTACTGGCTTGTGGGCTTGCATTGGTCTTATTCTTCTGTACTCTATATTGATAGATATTAATTATGTGGCCTTCTGTCTCTTCCACTGAATGCCCTTCCCATGAGCGAGTTTCTATCAAACTGTAGCTTCTAAGAGGCAGTAAAATTATCTTGCTCATTTTTGATTCATAGCCTATAAGGACTTAATGTACATGTGTTGAAATTAGTTGAATTGCTGCTTTTGATCTATTCTAAACTTTTAGATAAGGCTGCTTATATTCACAGTCAGTGTCAGTCTTGTCCTTTCAACGGTGTCCATTCTACCAGCATTAAAATGCATGTTAAGTCTCCCTTTCCTAAAATAAAAACAATGCGGTTTAAAACCAAACCAAACCAACACACAAACAAACCAAAAACTCTTTCCTCAGCGCCACTTTCCCCTCTAACTTCTGCTTCGGTTTTCTTCTTTCCTTCAGTCAAATGTTTTGAGTTTTCTCATCTCCAGATCCACTCATCTCCCACTTAGTCTTATATCTACTCCAAACTGGTGTCTCCCTCTGTCAATCTACCAAATGAGCAATGAACGATAAAATTTATGCATTACCTTCTAATTGTTAAAATGGACAGGCTTTTTTCTAGTCTTCATCTTGCTCAACTTTTCACAGAAGCAACTTTTCTCTTACATCTTTGACCACTTTCTCTTCCTCTCCTTGCCTCATCTTCCTCTATCACCCTTAAGATGTTGCTTTTTCTCAAACTCTCTCTTGCTCTTTAGGCAATGTTATCCAGTTACAACCTATTCACTAATAACAATACATAATTAATGAATTAATAAGTGGACAAACAACCTAGTGCCTTCTTTGGGCTGAGCCCTAAGAAGATCCATTTCTATTTCCTTTGTTGCTGACTGCTTTGTTGGACCTTCCCGCCCCCCCCCCACCCCCCCGTGCTGTTTTTGCATTTTCTTCTCAATCTTGCTAACCTATTTACTTGGTCCCATTACCAATTTCTCTGTGAGCCTCAGCTAACCCAAGAGCCATCCTTTGGTATGTTAATTTAAATCCTGGCTCTAACCAGTTTATTTAGTTTTGGATGACTTTCGATAGCATTTATTTCCAGTAGATTTCACGGAGGGAGAAAAAACACTGCCACTGAATTTGACAGTTGTTTGACATACCATGAAACCAGATAAATAATGTGAAGTAAAGCTGGTGAATTATCTGGGGAGGAGTTTAAGCTTAGTATGTATGTTTCCCTTACGGAAAACATTTCATTGTTTTCCTATAGATATCATATTACCGTGCTTAGTTTATTTGAGCTGACTTCTCCCACTTTTCTTTTTACTGGAACTGGCTCACTTACTGTTATTTTTGATCTTCAAGTGATGTAGTTTTTAATAATTTTTACTCATTTTTTAGATTACCGACAGAATATGTTATAGTAGAAAAACTTGTAGAAAAAAGAGAGGGAAAAAGATAAAAATCATTCATAATCCCACCCTCCAGATGTAACAAAACACATGAATTTTATTAACATGTTATCTATACAAGAATACTCTGTATATGCTGTAGCAAAAAGAAATAATTTTATTTTTTTTCTATAACATGAATTAACAGAATCTAGCTTTCCCATTTTATAATTCTTTTTTTCTTTTCTTTTATTTTCTTTTGAGTCCAGGGAATTTTTTTCTTCCATAAAAATACCAGTTCAATTTAAACCAATCATTATAAGTGATCTGAGTTTACAAAAATAGTCTTTTTCTTTCCTCTTTTTTTGAGAGGGGCTGGAAATTTATTATTCAATTGACAAATTACATTACTGTGGGTAAAATTCTAATTATGTCTGAGGTAAGAAAAAATAATTCTCTAAAAGATGACTCATTTTAAAATCAAAGAGCCAAGGATAGAAGGAATTTAAGATCTGAGAACTCTTTTTAAATAATTAAGGCAAAGTTCTACTTGTAGTCCAAAAGAGAGCTTAACCCTCTGCTTTGCCTGAATGTTTTCATGTTTAAGCTGTAAAATAGCTTATGTAAGGCACTGTCTTTTCTGAATTCCTACAGTAATCTGCAGAGTGCTCTGTAGATGTGTAATAAGCATAGGCCTTTTGACTCCTCAAGTCATGTGGATCAGAATAAATAATGATTTCATTTGTGTGTTCTATAGGTGACTTACAAAGGACTCTCACATCTTTTCTTATTTGAGGCTTCATGTCAATTTTGTGAAGTAGAAAATACTAGGTCATTATTACTGAGGCTTCAAGAGGCTAAATCGCCCAATAATAGCTTGTAAAAATGCTTATGATACAATTTTAAGTTAAAAAAATTTTATAGCAGAGTACTATATGTCAAAATATCATAGAAAAACACTGCATAGAAAAGACCTAAAATGTTAACAGTAGTTATTTCTGGATTACAGAATAATGGATGATTTTTATTTTCTCCTTATAATCATCTGCATTCTTCATCCCCAACACCCACCCACGCATGGGGGTGTGCGCGCATGCACACACATACACACACAATCTCCTCATAAATTTGTTTTAAAATGGAAGCATATGATTTTTACATAAAAAGAATTAAAAACAGAAGTAAACGGGATTCCATCTCTCCTCCTCTTGATAGAAGCTTGAAAGCTGCTCATCCTTCAGGCCGCTCTGCTTGCCAATGTTGAAAAGTAAAATGATAGAAAATAACATAGCATGCATCTGCCAAGACAGATTTGTGGTTGAGATTTCTTCTAAAAAATGTCTCCATTAAAATAAGTAGCTGTTGGTGTTGTCTCCTGATTTAGTCATTTTGAAAAGTAATGAGTAGTTTCCAGAACTGGATTTCAGCTTTCTCATGGAACTCATCACTTTGAATGGATATACCTTAGATGTGATTGAGCGTGTGATAAGAGGCAAATTTATCACTGGGCACATGTCATCTTCATAAAACATATTTGCATGATGCTGTTCAGCACAGTGAAGTGCTCGACAAATGTAAGCTATTATACATCATTATTATTATGCACATATTTTGATTAGACTCCTTTCTAAATGTCTGGGCAAGGGCTATAGATTACACTAATAATTACAGATATGATTTATTTAACCACCTGTGTGATATGAGTGCATTATTCAAATTATTTCTAATCCTTAATTAATCTTGCAAGTCAGTTAACATCTTCTCCATTTTACAGATGAGGATATTCCAGCTTAAAGAGGTTAAGAAACTGGCCAGGATTCAAACCTTGATTTTTGTGACTTGAAAGCCAGCCTTTGGCCTACCACACCACACGATCTAGGTTTTGCTTAACCTTGTATTTATCATTGAATCCTTTGTAGCATTTCCTTAGTTGAGGTTCTTTTGATTATATTAAAGATTAAGCAAAGTTTTTGAATGACACAGGCATGAACAAATATACAAAGCTGGCAGCCATACCTAAGTTTCCTGGTGTCTATTAAGAACCTCTTTAAGGAGAAAAAAACAGGGGAGATCAACGAAGAGAGTGAAAGCAAAATTAGAAGGAAAGAGAAGAGAGAGAAATCAACACCAAGAGTCTTTCAAATAGCTTCTGAAGAGCTTTTATAGCTGGTGAAAGGTTTGGCAATGTTCCTTTCACATTGAGAAGCTGCGTTCAATTTTCTCAGTTCATTATTTCACAGGAGCTGTAGCAGCCATCTTCCTGAGCCTTAAGAAATGCCACTGGAATATAGAAATTTCTTTCTTGTCGGAAATACAATATATTAAAAGAATCAGGAAGAGAAAGCAGCATAACACATGTGGTTGCTATAGCACTAAAAATACTTTTGGCCAGTACAGGGGCAATACCATGAAAATAATAACAACAATAATAACAACAGCCATGTCCGATTAGTTCTTTTTTTTGGTGCTGTGTTGAATGCTTTAATTACCATTTCTCACTGAATTTTCACAACCTACATAGGAGATAGGGATTAGGAAATTCAGTTTTCAGATGTCATAACTGAGGCCCCAAGAGATTCAGTAACTTGAGCAAGGTCAAGAGTTGGTTAATGGCCTACAACCATGATCAGTTTACCTCTGACTTTTGTTTTAAATCACTGGCCCAGTTTTTCTTCTGTGATAAATGTTTCATTTGTCTGGCATGTTCATTTTTTTTCTAGATTTTTCTCTTTATGTCTCCAAATCCGGATGCGATTAAAGTGTTGGTTTAAATCTATGTTTCATTCAATAAATATTTCCTGAGCACCTACTATGTGCCAGGCAGTGTTCTAAGAGTTTGAGATGTAGTGGTAAGGAGATCAGTCAAAACGCTTTCCTTCATTGAACTTTTGTTTCAGTGAGATATCACATTCTTTCTGAAATTTGCATTATTTGAAGAATTCTAATTTGCCTGATAACATTGTGTAACAAAGAATATCAAAATCTGATATGAAATTTAAGACTTAATTTTTGAACCAAGAGACTTAACACTTAAAAGGAAAACAAAGCAAATTTACAGCAATGTAAAGATGAGAATTCTTAAAAGATGTTATCTGGGATTAATTGCAGAGAAGGCGTGACAAAAGGTTTTCAAGCTGAAAAGTCTTTTCTGGCTTTGTTTTTGCTTCCAGTTAAGTATATATGTATTTAATGAGGGCCATCATATAATTAACAACCCATTAACATGGTGTATTAATTTAGTAAATATATATTGAAGGTGAATTTATGGGCTACAAGGCAGGTGCTAAAAATAAAATACTGAAGGCAATAGTAAAGTTACAAAGAAGAAAGGAGACAGCGGAATTATAAAGAGAGTAGAATTATGGCAGAAAGACGCTGAAATCAAAATCATATTCAGCCCTTGATAGAAGTAGAATTATAACACAGTGTAATAACTGCCATGATAGGGATCATAAAGAGATGTTAGGGGAGCTCATAGTTGGGGCATCTGTCTCCACCAGGGTGGTTCCCAGAGGAAGCCATATCAAGCATTGCAGCCCAGTCAAATCAAGGCAGAGCAGTGGAGTCGATCAGAACTACAGGGAGAGGGAACAGTTTGGGCAACAGCCCTAGCTGAAAAGAATGCAGACTGTGAGCAACTACAAGCAACAGAAGATAACCTGAGCCAACGGAAGTTTCCTATGTTTCTTCAATTTTAAAGCAAAACTATCATTTCACAGAATACGGAAAAGAGCAGTGCCATCATGGAACTGCCTATCCATGCAATTCTAGGAAATTAAGGAACTGATATTGTTAATTCAGTATTTTAGGAATTCAGATGGAATTGCTGAAATGAATTGGCAATCAGAAGTTGCAGTCATACTACACTGCTAACAGAGCCAAGAGGATTTCACCTCAAGAGCTATGAAATCTGAGACAGACACTAGGTTTAGTTGGAAATTACTGCTGAATTCAGATTGTAAGGAATCTTATCTTTTTGGACTTTTGTCAGAACTAAGTTGTCATGAACATACGAACTCTAAAGCTTTGGTAGAAAAACTAAAAATAAAAATTATCAAGTATATATCAAGAGATGGTGATTTCTGCATTCAGATTTTTAAGCAGAAGTTTCAGGATAGAAGAAAAATCATATCTCACATCGCAAACAACCTCGGTATTTTCAGGTAAGAAATAAGATTCTTTACCAAACACCCCCCCCACCGCCCCCACCACCCCCATTCCTCTTTTCTTTCCTGGATCCTGAATTTGACAGCAATTGTAGAAACTGTTTGAAGCAACACTCTGGTATTTTCTGAGAAATCTCTCACGGCAGCTGACACCTTCAAATAACCTGTGAATTGGAGTGGTTAGAGGCCAGACCACAGAGGAAAGTACCTATTTTTGAAAGCCCGAGTTTAAAATACTACCAAAAAGCTACTTATCCAACCCAAATAAATGAAGTTTAAACGAGGTCTTACTCATGCTAAACTTATCAGAACTAATTCATTCAGTCCAACTCATTAATTTATGCATTAATCCAACAAATATTTTAAAGCGCTGACTATGTATTTGGTACTGTTCTGGCTGCACAGTCCTTGCTAAGCTAGTTACTAAAGAGAGCAGCCAAAATTATCCTGCAGCTTACACACATCAAGCTTCTTTTCTAAAGACATCCTTTTAGATCCAGGGTTGTTTCGTTACTTCATCTAGGAGATCTGAAAGCCTGAAATCAAAGTCTTCATTAATATTTGAGTACCCCATGTTAGCTACAAATCCCTAAACAACTGCCTAAAAAGAAAATGATGAATGAGTATATTTAAAAAATTATTTTGCACTGTGCTAATTCTTAGATTAGGAAGGGGGGATCAATGAGAAATCAGAATGGTTACAATAAAATTTTCTTTATTTCCCCACTCCTTTCCTGGCTATTCAGCCCTTGATAGAAACCAGTTCTAATGCTGAACTTGGTAATGACTATGACTCCTTTCTCAGTAATTTCAAGTGCCTGATTATTTCTTTGCACAGAATAACCTTTGTAGATTGTCCCAGAGTGTTCTGAGTTCATTCAGTCTCACAAGGCAGACACAATTTACTCCATCTTGTAGCCCTCTGTACATCCTTCTATCATAATATGGTCAGATGCACTGTTTATTTCCTCTCCTCCCCTCTATACGTGGGTTCTTTCAGAGCATGGATGTGTCTGCATATCTGTCTGTGTCCCATCTGTTAGGTCAGGGTAAATTAGGTGGAGGCACCATCCTTGGGGCTATGCCTGGATAGAAGCCTTCCAGAGGCTGGCTGGATGAGAGGCAGAATGATGGATGAGGGCAGCCAGTCACAGCAGATGAGACAACAGCACGTGCTGAGTCTGAAGGGTAAAGCGGGGAAGACCAGAGAAGAAAAAATAATGTCAGAGTGAAATGTGGAATGCATGAGACAAGAGACAAGTTGTGCAGTTTAAGATTTATCTAAGGACAGAAAGCTCTTGTCCTTACCTGGAATGAGATAACTTAGGTAAAATACCTGGCACATAAAAGGCACTAAATAATTTTAATACTACCTACCTTACAGGGTTGAATGATTTAAAAAAGTAAAGTTTGCAAATGAGCTGGCATAGTACTTGATATAGCATGTAAGCTCTTCATTTCTCTTAGAATTAGATTTCTCAGTCAAAATATCAGCCACTTCACAATCTGACATTATCGATATCTTCTGATTTTTTGGGGGGTAGTTAACTCTTTGCTTGGATAAAAGTCTGGCTCAAGCCCTTGTTATTATAACTAAGTGGACTCTGGGAGATGGAACCTACTTCAAACCTTAGCCCCCTGATTTTCTGGCCCTGGCATTTATGGTATATTCTTGAACCTCTCTAAGCCTTTTTCCTTCATTAAACTTTAAGGACATTTGTGAAAATTCGATATAAAGTGAATAAAGATCCTAGGACACTGAATTGAAAAGTAGCTATTATTATTAAAGAGATACTTTCTACTTTAACCATTTTTGATAGAATTACTAGCAAATGTATTTCCCCATATCTTTTAAACAGAAAACTTTTTTTTTCCTTAAAAAACAAAACAAAAACATAACCTTATAGTAGTTATTGTAGATTGGTTTACTCCACATTTATTCTAACTCCTTTTTCCTTTGCTTTCCTCTACTTTAGAAGCTGAGAGGCTAAATAATTTATTTCCCAGTCTCCTTTGAAGGCAGGGGAAAACATGTGACCCAATTTTGACTAATGAGACTTAAGTGTAAGTCATTGAGGATAGAGAGTGGTTTTATGGAAAATCTCTTGCTTTCCTAATGAAAAGTAATAGATGTGGCTGCCCAGCCCTTTGCCTTAACCCCTTTTTGTCCTATTTAGAATGTGGATTTGATGACTAGAGCAGCAACAGCCATTTTGTTACTATGAGGAAATGCATTACAGAAGATGAAACAGAAAGATAGAAGGTGCATGGGCCCTGATGACACCATTTAATCACTGGACCAGCTCTGGATCATCCATCTCTGTACTCATCATTACACAAGTCACATAAATGTGTCTGTTTAAGCCACATCTATTCAGCTATCCTGGTTATAATCAAACACATCCTTAACAGATATAAATCTTTTATTTTTGATAACTGATTACTGTGTGGTGCTTTAATGGAGCTATGCCCTCACATCTATAAGATGTGTAGTTCTGTCTGCCATGAAGATAAAGGGTTCCAGATATGTCTATAGTCTTTCGCTTAATTCATTAATTGACTCACTTGATAAGTAATTTTGAAACAATGATTTGTGGAAAGAATAACTGGTAATTCCACTGTCTGCTATCTCTCTGCTTAGATTTTAATGTCACTTTATAGTGCTTTAGCTAATCACAGTTGGTTCCAGATGGTTGTAGATGCTGCCCCACGGAGAAGTAAAACCTTGTGTCATACACAGTCACTATCCCAATTTAGGCCTTTATCACATTCTTTCCAGATGCTTACTTTATTCAGTATTTTATGCACAGCTACCAGCTTAATATTTCTAGTTATGTCATTCCCTTGCTCAGAGCCTTTAAAACTTGCCCCTGACCATGGAATAACCCTTCCTCCTTAGCTTAGCACTTCAGTGCCTTTCCCAGTCTGACTCCAGCACATCTCTGTCCCTTCCTAATTCTCACTACTATATTATACACCCTACATGTTTTGGTTCTGCTTATAATGCCCTCTCTCCTCACTTCTAGATTCCAACTCTCACCTACTCCTCAGAGGCCAACGTTTCCAGTAAAGCCTTCTCTAATCTTTCTAGGAGAGAGTCACTCCCCTGCTCCTGCCTCTTTCTGGCCAGAGTGTGTGTCTGTGTGTGGCACTTACCACTTCCTGTGATTTACTCACGTCATCTGTGTTTATATCACTGACTACACACAAACACCACAAATGCAGACCTATCTCCCCATCATCTTCGTATTCTCTACAGTGCCTGATGTGGTCCCTTGTACAAGGGAAAGTGTCATTGTCTGCCATGCAATAGGCCCTCGATAAAATTGAATGGTTGACTGTGAAAGAACTGTCATAATGGGAAGAGGAACTATAAGACTCTAAGGACTCAAAGGGCAGTGCTTTGCCTGTAGCAAAGCTGCAGCCATGGTTTTACATTTGATTTGAGAACTGAGCAAGGTAAGAAGGTGATGGGTAGTGTAGCTAAAAAAAATACAAGACCCAAGAATTGGCCACTTGTGGCAAAATTTCCTTCTTGGAATAATATGCTCGGACTAATCAATTTTTAAAATTATCTTAATTATTTTATATCTGTTACCTAGTAAAATTATTTTAAAAACCTCTCAATGTAATGCACTGACAGAATACGTTTTCTCATTTATTCTTTCCTCAGAAACAGAAATGAAGAGATTCCAGGTGAATAGAGGTGCTTATCAAACAATAACTGCCCAGAGAAAGCGGTAATAAGCTTTCTCTTCAAAATCCAGAGTGCGTTGTGTCATGTTTTAATGAAGGGACAACATAGCACCCACGACTGCTGCCTCTGGGGTCAGTGTCTTGGGGCTGGACTGAGGCTCCACTGCTCTTGTGGGATCCTAGACAAGGTCCACTTTTATTTTCCCATTTGTAGAACGAAGATGATGATAATGAGATTTGGTGAGGATTAATGAACTACCTACCGCATGTGAAGCATTTTGATTTGTAACAGCATATATGAACACTCAGAAATTGTTAGCTGTTATTTTTTAAGACACCATCTAGTCATAATATTTTCTTGTATTTTCCTGACTGTCTTTTTTCTTTTCTCTTGTCTTTTTTTTGTCACTTAATTTAACTACAGTGCCATCTCTCTTTAAAGATATTGATCAATTCCAATTAGTTTTGTCTTAAGCATGAAAATAATTTAACTTTACCAAAAATATTATTTTCTTACTCATGTTCCTGATAAGTCTCAGTATAACATATTATAGTAAACTAAGACCTAATTCTGGAAGTGTGGAACGTTCACTGACACAACTTTTGAAATTATTGTATTAATCACAGAGCGACTCCTGGAGAAGTGACCAGCTGAAAATGTGTGTGTGTGTGTGTGTGTGTGTGTGTGTGTGTGTGTGTGTGTGTGTACACGTCTGTGTATGAGTGCATTTTCTTGTCAAGAAAGCTGTCAGTATGACACAACTTTCAGCTTCCAACTATCTACTAATCTGTTTCATTTCAGATAAAGCTGTTGTGAAACCCAGTCTCATAGAAATAACATAGGTCTTAATTAAAGTATTCTTAGATAGATTTGTCAACACAGTTCTTAGAATTGGTGTTTTCTTGATGTGAATCTTCCAAATGTGTTTGCTTGAATGTTATCTTAATTTTATCCACATCATTTATTTCATGATTATCATGCAAGAACCCTACATTATACTTAAGATGATTAAAAGTTGTTGTTGGGTTTTTTTCGGACTCTATTTCATGAATATCTGTAATAATAAAACCAACAGAAACATTCCTTTTGGAGATGAAATCATGCTCAATTTTTAAGTTCTTCCTCATTTTTCCTGTGAACACAGGTATAAAACATCACAATGAGAATACTACAATTGTTGTGGGAGAGCTCTTATCATCCATCCCTGACCACAGGGTTGCCATATAATCGGCATTCTGCTTTGAAAGGAGATGCATTCACTGAGTCGTTGAGTTTGCTCTCTGCCTGCAGAGTGTGAAACAGAACTCTACACTGAGCCAGCTTTGGGTATGGAAAAGTCATGAGTCAGGATGCTCTCTTGTTAACAAGACAGAGACAGAACACCAAAATTAGCTCTTAATACGGTATCTGCTTATTCTCCCTGTTGTTTTGATGCTGGTAAGGATCCAGCATAATCTGCCCCAGAACTGTGGATTTTAACTTTGCTGTATGTGAGTTGGCACTTTTTGAGCAAACGGCATTATCTTTCAGTGCTTTTACTTTTCTTTCTATACAAAAGATCACAGAATGAAACTGGTATCAAAGTATTTTCGTTTTTAGAGCCCACAATGATGAGTTTATGGAAGTAATCAGATTTACTTTTCACTTTAATTCTGGATATTTTTAAACCAGGATTACAAAGAACTACGTTAATAGGTACATTAAATGGGCACCACTGACTAATCCACACTGATATTACCCTCCTACAGTAAGCAACAGTACTCTTTCTAGGGCAGTGCCCTCATGCCAGCACTGCATGCAGTAGGATTTGATAAATGCTTGTTGCCCAGACAATGTGTGTGATTCCTTATAAGCTTCTCTTTATGCAAGTCAAAAATGGGTATTTCTGATGTTACTTCTTGGCTCTCCACATTGAAATTCTATCAGTCTCAGGTTTCATGCCAAAAGATACTATCTACTTAATATAAAAATACTTTTGGCAACTGAAAGACTATTCAGAGGGCCATATATCTAGGTTCACATATACAGCACTGTCAATTAAGTAAATATTTCCAGAGTACAACCACAGCCTTTCCTATACGTTAACCTTTGAAAACTCCTCCTCAATTATTCTTAGTTACTAATCCACCAAACTCCTCCTTGATTACTCCTAGTTACTAATCCACCAAGTAGAAATTAATGGGCGCTTTCAGTTACATGACAATGGATGTTTAAACAGGATATAAGTAGTGATGGTACTTACAAGAAATACAGCTTCACTGTTAAATGTTAAAAATTCATCAACCTGTTAAGTACTGAGAAGCAATAGCAGATCTTTCCTCCTCCTAATTTTAGAAAAATGGGTTTGTTTGGGTAAACTGTTATCAAGTGTTTTCATTGCCTTTCTTATGTTTAGGTGAGGGTTTATAATGCTTAGATTTCTTTTCCACCTCCCTGTGCAGTGATGTTAGTGGAGATGGGGATAATTAACCAATGGCTGTGCACTGGGAGTTTAGGGATAAATGTACTTGCATTTTAAATGTTAATGTTGATTCCTATTAAACTTAATTAACAAATTACTAGTCAGCAGTTCTTTCTAAATTAACTTTTACCATTCTTGTTTATTTTCCCTTTGGCTAAGAATGTCTGGCGGGATGGGAATTACACAGTTTGGGTGGTAAATTTGAAATCTATAATGGGGCATTCTCAAATCTGAAGGAAGTGATATGGGGCGAATTAAGTAAATGTAGTATAAATGGGTTATCTGGAGCTCAGAGATAATTTCTGGTGAATCAATAATAGTGTGGTTTTGAGAAGGATGTTTTCTCTACACTAAGGGTTCCCCAGCACTGATGCCAGTTTGTGATGAAGTGCTTCCTAATCCACAGCAAAATGAGAAAAACAAGGCAAATGCTGGGAATTTTTCTCAAAGCCAAAAGGTTCATTCAGATTTTACTTAAAGTTATGTCATTCCTATTTTTTTTGTGCTAAAAATAGCCCTTTTAAACAATGGCAATAATAAATTTTTCTGCTAATGCTCTCAGTAAAATTAAAAAAGCCAACTGGAGAAATGTGAATTAAAACAACAATGAGATACCACTACACACTTATCGGAATGGCCCAAATCCAGAACAAGGACAACACCAAATGCTGGTGAAGATGTGGAACACCAGGAACTCTCATTCATATTGGTGCGAATGCAAAATGGTACAGCCACATTGGAAGTCAGTTTGGTGGTTTCTAATAAAATTAAACATACACTGATCATACCATCCAGCAACTGTGCAACTGTGCTCCTCAGTACTCATCAAAATGAACTTAAAACTTATGTTCACACAAAAACCTGCACATGGATATTAATAGCTTTATTCGTGATTGCCCAAACTTGGAAGCAACCAAGATGTCTTCAGTGGGTGAATGAATAAACTGTAGTACAACAGACAGTAGAATGTTATGCAGGACAAAAAATAAATGAGCTGTTAAGCCATGAAGTGACATGGAGGAGCCTTAAACACTTATTACTAAGAGAAAGAGGATAATCTGGAAAGGCTACATACTGTTAAGGTTCCAACTACATGACATTCTGGAAAAGGTAAAACTGGAGGCAGTCAAGATCAGTGCTTGCCAGGGTCAGAGTATGGGGGAAGTATGAATAGATGGAGCACGAAGGATTTTTAGGGCAGTAAAAATATTCTGGATGACATTATAAGGATGGATACATTCCTCCAAATCCATAAGAATTGCAACATCAAGAGCAAACCTGAACCCTAAGGTAAACTATGGATTTTGAGTGATTATGATGTTAATGTAGGTTCATCAATTGTAACAAATGCACCACTTTGGGGGAGGCTATGCATATGTGGGGGCAGAGAGTATATGGGTAATCTCTGAGCTTCCTTTCAATTTTGCTGTGAACCTAAAACTGCTCTAGAAAAATGAAGTCTTTTAAAGAAAAAAAGCTGACTTCATCTTAGTCCTATTAAAATTTTTTTCTGCTCTATTAAGCACTGGAGAATCACTGGGCTATGTAGCCTTGCTATATGCCAAGATGGTTCATAATGAGTCCCTCATCCAATTTCTCAGGAAAATTGGTGTTGGTGAACAAGAAGTAATACTGATTTTTAACATTTTTCAGTTTATGCCTGTCTGGCTAAAGAAATCGTCTGTAAATCTGGGTATTCATTAGTAGACCTCTTCATACATCCTATGACTACAGCTTACTTTTCATTTGAAGTTACTTTTCTCTTGCTTCTGTTAAGGGCGGAAAATTTTCAAGTGAGCCAACTAGCTAAGTCAGCTACAGGGAAGAAATATCTTTAGATACCAGAAGCTGTCCTACTTGCTTGTGTGTGGTTTAGCAAGTGTATTGTGTAAGATATGAAGATGGCCAATGTCTACTTCTGTAATCCATTTACTTGTTAATTAAGGGTGTTATTCCGGGCAAAGATATGCTAACAGCCAACTTCCACTTCTGTAATCTGCATGCTTGTTGAGGAGACCACCAGGATATGGTCTTAAGCTTTATCAGCTGCCTCCTCTGAAAGCTCGGGGCTGATCTCCTCTAACCCTGCGTGGTAGAGAGTCAGTCGCCGGCCGGCTAATAAAGGCTCATAATTAATCTCAATTGGCTCCTGGGTCTCAGAATCGTTCGCGCCATAACACTTCCTCATTTAAAAAGTCCAGAAGAAAAAAATGATCATTTGTTTACTTCACAGCCTAAAGCTAAATGTGGACTTTTACTGATTATCACTCATATTAAGTAGTATTTGTTCAATGCACATGATTGTCCAACCATTTCCCTGGCAAGTTGCATGTTATTCTGACTGAATAGAATATCCAACAGCACAGTGCATTTTGGAATATAATAATATAAACTATATTTTACCGTATTATTTTTCAAGCATTTTAACAGATCGTTTTCTTAAAAAAATAAATGAACAAAATCACATATACATTTTAAAGAGTTCATCAAATTCAGAGACTTGATCTATCTTAACTAATACTATTTCTTAAAAAGAGGGCTCCAACTTAATGAAGAGATTAAAACAAAGCTAGTGTTTTTATTTATAGCTTTAAAAATAACATTATCACTGAACATACCTATAAAAGGAAAATTATTGTTCAAGAGTTATACAGTTTGATCAAGTCCAAGTGCTCCAAATTGTCATAAAACAGTGTAGGGAGGAGGCAAGAGAATTAAAAATGTTAATCAAGTTACATTCAGAGACTTCAATATGCTGATCAGCCCTGCAGCCAGGCCAGGAGGATACCTTCAGAACAAAGGACGATTTCTGCTGGAATTACTAACAATCCATTCCCCACACCAGTGAAGGGGAAACCAGAACCAACAGAATCATTCCCTATGGCTAAAACCATGGGGAACCTATGGATTAAAGGCTGGGAACTGCTAGCAGGCTTTTCACTCTACATATTCTTACCTTTTCACACTACATACCCTTCCTCTTCCTCAAGTATGTCCATATCAAAGGAAATGGGTTAACAAAGTCTTTTAAACTATAACTAACAGGAACTAAAGAATGACATATAAACTGAATTCCCAGAACACTAGGGGTCCCTCTCACTGTCTTTACTCTTTCTCGCTGTCTTCCTTTCTATTGTCTCTGCCCCTCTGAGCCTGTCTCTTAGGTTCTCTCGCTCTGCCTCTCAGAGGAGACCACACTCTATGGAATGATACCCCTTCTCCAATAAACTTTCCTTTTGACTCTAACTTTGGCATGTGTGTTGAATTCTTTCTACACCCTCTGCCAAAGGATCCTCTTCTCTTGGTGCAGAGCTTGGTCTCCCTGCCACTTGGGGAAATTTGCCCTGCCTTGCATCATACAGCTTATTTGGCTTTCCTAGTCCCAGTAATACTAACTTCAAAGAAAAACCCACAAACTTTGGGAACTCACAGCATCCTAATCATTAATTAGAAGCATCAAATTGTAAAAGACATTATGAGCAATTACATTCAACCTATGGTAAATTAGAAAACAACACATAAGCTTGTTTGAAAAGAATCTATGAAGCCTCAAATATCCTAGCCTTGTGATTTCATATCACTTAATTCATACCTGCACAGACAGCTGTATATAGACAAGTAAAACAGTCAGAATGAAGAGGCCCATGCAATGAGAACCATGTGAACGAGATTCCCTATTTTGGTTAGGTTTTCTATTCAAACTAGTTTTGTTTTGTTTTTTCCTAAAAAACAAACAAAAAACTAGTTTTTTTTTCTCTAGTCCAATCTCCCAACAGATACAGTCAATGATGAAGTAAAAAAAGAAAAAAGAATGGGTTGACATCTATTATAATTCAACGACATTATTCAGACACAGCCACTATGTAGCTTGATTACATGGCTTATATAGACTGGCACAATTTTACAAATGATTAACAGACACTTTTAAAGAAAAAAATGAATTTGGCATGAAGTTTTAAAACTTAATTTTTCATTTCGGATTCCTTCAATAATCTATGGGAGAAAAGGTAGCAGAGTGTCCTCGAAGAGTACAGTTAGTGGTAAGGATAGGTTCCAAAAGATGGGCATTAGAGGAGAGAGGAAGAAATTTAAAAATTATAAAATAATATAACTATTTAAATTGCCCTCACAACATTCCAGGCACCTTTTGAGGTACTTGACCTCCATTTACTCCTATACTGAGGTAAGATCGACAATTACACCCATTTTACAGGTCAGGCATCTGAGTCACAGAAAAGATAAGGAACCTGCAGAAGGTCACACAGGTAGCAGGTGGTGAACCTGGAATCTGAACCAGGCAATGTGGTCATGTGGTGCATCTTTAACGTGGCCTCTGCATTGCCATTGTCTGCCATGTTACACGCATTCTCTCATTTCACCCGTACAACAGCATTACGCAGCAGGTAACATCTCCAATTACAGATGAAGAACAAGTCCTAGAGCATCATAGATTTATTAAATGGCAGTGGAGCTGAAATGCCAAGTGAGAGATTTCAGACTCCAAAGCTTTAGGGAAGAGGAGCATCAAGATGAAATTTCTCACCTGGAATGAAGAAGGACGTGGGTTCTGTGATCCTTAAGAACCTCGAACCAAGATAAATGAGTAAGCCTGCCTGTGGGCAAGGAGAAAGTCTGCTCTGTTCACTATGGGGAATTCCAATCCCTAACATAGCATGACATATATGAGGGCACTCTCTACTCCGTTACAACAGTCACCAATCTTAATGACTGATTGTTTAATGTGGCTTTCCCCGCAGACTGTAAGCTCTGTTCATTTAGTGTGAATATACTATGTTCCAGACAGGTACTCTTCTAAGTGCTTGGGATATGCCAGTGAATACAGTAAAGATCCTAACCTGTTGCTTATTTAACTTTGCACCCCTGGCACTTAGTAGAATATTGGGTTCCCATTGGTTCTGAATAATATTTACTGAATGAATAAATGAATGAATTAGGAGGGGCAGGTAGAAACAAAAGAAAAAAAAAACTACAGTGAAAAGGAAGTATCTGTGTTTGCTCTATTAACACCCAAATTTTTATTAAAATCTTAATATACTTGTGGTTAATAAGAATGACCATTTTTTATTATTTAACTTATCTTTAAAAGTATAATTGCTACCAAACGTATTTTAATTCCAAAAGGGCACAAGCATCCAGGTCCTGAAGGAGGACTTGTGGTTCAGGATGCAACAACTGCTCCTTTGTCAGACTACATTTTCAAATCATATTCTCCAGCACTTAGCCCGTGTTTGTGCTCACCACTTTTCAAAAGGTGACTTTCCAAGGCAAGTCTTCTCCCAGTAATTAGAAGTATTTATCTTAAAGCTCGTTCTGTTTTAGCAGTGAGGTTATACGCAGTCATCTGTATTGTTACTGACTTCCTCAATTAGAGGCAATGGCATTTCACCTCCATGCAAAATATTAGTAAATTAACAGTCCCCACTCTGCATTCATTGGAAAAATCTGCTCTGCTTGTGATGACGAAAGTGACAAGCAGGGAGTAATCAGAGACACTCCAGTATACCTTTAAGCCTTGCAAACATCAATTAAAACTCTGGCTCTGCACCTTGTCATTGGGGTTTGGCCTGTAGGGTACATTTCTTTTTTTCATGACATGATGCATAAGTCAGCATTGGTAATTGCAAGAGAAATCAGTAACTCCAACAAAAAACAGCGATAGAAACATCCACCCTGGTTTTCCAGAATCTTTCCTATTACTCAATGTTTCTTTTAGACCATAAAATGAACTCTAACATTGTGAACAATTTTCAGATCAGATTTATAGTTCTCTGACATGACAACTTTGACTCAAAGAGCAAATTCTAACGAATATTTCCTTATAGTGCTAAGAAGACTGCAAAGAGATTATTATTTAAATGTTGTGACCGTCTCTTTCAGATGTAAAGGCATCTTAGTCTAATGAAGATATTTTTAACCTAGTAATTGTTAGGTCACGTGGATGGGCTTCAGTAGATTTACCTAAAATTTGTGAAAAACATCTTACGTGTATTGTATTAGGATAAACCTGGCCACTTTTATCAGCTTCTTTATGAGGACTTGTAACCCCATTAGGTAAGAATCTCTGGTCTGGTGAGAAGGACCCAAAGGCTGCGTGGAGGGTTCTGCTGGGGTCTGCCACCAGAACTGTCATGGAGTTGGCCCGGTTTTAGTTCCTGTTTGTTTCCTCTATGTTTTAATATTTCAAACATAGGAATCATCAGTTTAGCTGAATCTTCACCTCTAATGTCCTATATTCTAATAACTATAATAAGTAATGATTCAGCCTCATCCTTCATTGGCACTTTTGAGTATCATTAACCACAAAACTAAACATTTATGAAGACATTAATATTTGCATTGCATCAATGGAGCAGAAAGATCAACACTTTCCATTTGGAGACAGTATCACTTCTTCATGACAAGTCAAACCCTTAGGAAACTTTCATGCCATCAGAATATCATTTCTTTATGTGGTATGTTATAATAAAGCCTAACTTATAATTTAGGTATAATATAGCACTATGTCAACTGTGCGTTTTTAAGTCTATCAATTCTATTATGTTTCCAAAGACAGAAATGTTGAGGAACTGGACAAGTATTGCTTAAAATTATCCAACTAATTATTTCAAAATCCTTCTTTTTCGGGGGCTATGGAATTCCAGCCAAGGTTAAAGGTTATCTTTTGTAAAATCAATTAAACTAAAATGAAAGTTTTTAATTTTTTATCATTATGGCTTAATAAAGGTAAATCAGGTCAAAATTATTGATTTTTTTTTTCACTAAATCTGTATTCAAGAACAGCCACTTATTTAATGTAAAGAAGATTTCTAAATGAGAAAGGTCTAATGAGAAATCTAAATGATCATTTTTGTACTGCATATGTAAAACTATAGTTAACTTACTGTCATGATGAGCCCCTTTTCCTGGAAGTATTTAACCAATGGAGCAGCATTCTGCTTGAAGTTCATTAGTCTCCTTTGGGTAGCTTTCAGATTGTCATCAGGACGCCCCTGTTGCTCTGCGCGCTTCAATAATCTTTCTTTGAGCCTCTGATTGGCGCAAGCCAGGAACACGACCAAGTCGGGAGTACAGATCTGTGGAGAGCATCAGATAGATAGGCATTCAACATACCAACCAATGCAAGTACAGGCAATAGCATGCATCTCTTTTGGTTCTGTTGCAGTGCCATATTTTTGGCCTTCTATGTTTTTTTTTGCCAGCACATTTCCAGGGTTATCACTACACAATGCCAGGAGCAGTCACTGCCATAATAATCCAAGTAAATGGCATACCCCAACCCATATGACCATATGCAGCGACCTACTAATTTTAGGAGAATACTTTTTATTTATGCTCAAATATGCGTCCTGGTTGAATTAAGAATATAGGCCAAACTTTGCCAAAGGTATATGTGACCTGATTTTAGAGGGGAGATGACTATTGGGCCATGGATGTTGTCTACAGGGAATAAGTACTGCTGCTATTATTACAATTTGATGTCCTTTCAAAAGTATCTACTTTATGCCAGGTCCGATGTTAAGTTATTTCCTATGATAATGTTAAACTTCACAACAATCTGCATTACTTACATTTTACAGATGAGAAAAACTGAGCCTCTGAGAAATTAAAGTACTTATCTGAGGCCATGTGGTCAGTAAGATCAAAGTTGATATCTGAACCTAGGTTTCTCTGGCCTAAGGCCTCTGTTCTTTCCACTGTTACAAAGCACCAAATGGCCCAAAGACCTTTGTGAATTTCTGAAAATATCAAGGAATGACATGGAAAGAACTTATGAAATAAACAGTTTTTATTTGACTCAATTAGAATTACTATTGCATTTGAAAGGTAACATGGTCATATAAAGTGAATGCAGTTTCTTATTGAAGATGGGAAAAGACAAAAAGGCAGTTTTGCATAGTGGTTTAAAGCAATAATCTCCAAAACTTTTAATCTCGTCTTCACATTAGTAAATTATTTGAGTGTGTACCACAATAAATATATACTTATTAAGATATAGATTATGCACGTATAAATGATATGCATGTGTTACCACACTAATACAGGATGCAATTTAGAAAATATGATCATTCTTTTATCCACAAGGGATTGAGTCCAGGATCCCTACATGATACAAAATCTGAGGATGCTCAAGTCCCTCATAAAATTGGGTAGTATTTGCATATAACCTCCATACATTCTCCCCTATACTTTAAATCACTTCAAGATTACTTGTAATACCCAATACCATGTAAATGCTATGCAAACAGTTGATATACTATATTATTTAGAAAATTATGACAAGGAACAAGTTCATGTATAGACATGTTCAGTACACATCAACAATGCTGTAACATTTTTTCTGAATATTTTCCATTTGTGGTTGGTTGAATCTGCAAATGCAGAACATGCAGATATGGAGGGCTGGCTGTATACACAAAAGTACAATTTAAAAAGGATGAATTATAATAATCATAATTTTTATATTTTCTTCCCAAAACACAGCAGTTTGCCTTGTGTCCTCTGGATACCACTGGTTAGAAAATGGACTCTGAAGACTGGAAGCATAAATTCCAGTTTTTGTCCTTGAACTTACCAGTTGAGAGATGGGTATATGACTTAACTTTGCTAAACCTCTGTGTCCTCATCCGTCAGTAGAGATAGGTAAAACTACCTTCCTGAGTTATTAGAAAGATTAAATAAGATAATGTATATAAAATACAAAGCATGAACTTGATCCACATGCTCAACAAATTTTAGCCATGTTTATTATCTCTTGGTATTCATAATTCTATGTTGTCCTGGTTCTCCTTTAACTTTTTTTGTTTATCTTTTTTTTGCATTTTTTTTCTTCCTTAAACCCACAAGTGGGGAGGAGGATTCCTTGAGGCTTAGATGATGTTTTTTACCCCTCTTCAGATTCTTAATCTCTTCTCATTCTCTCAGTGCCTTTCCACCTTTTTGTTTCAACCACTACCCTTTGTTGATGAATTCCAAATCTACATTTTCAGCACTGACTTTCAATAGCACTTAAGTTTTATATTGTCAAATGTTTATATGATGGCTCTGTCTGTAAGTCTTAATGGTACTTGTTACTCAGCAAGGCTAAAATTAATCTCAGCACATTTTTACCTAAATGAAATTTCCACCTTGTTTATTTATTTATTTTTATGGTAGCAATACTAATTTCCTAAATTTCTCAGCTAGAAGCCTCCATATTGTTTCTAACCCTTACTTATCAAAACTTCAGTCTTTCTGAGCTATCACCTTTGCCTATGAATTTTGCCTTTGAAACACCATCCAGACTTCTCTTGCATCAATTTCTACTGCCACCGTGTAAGCATAGGCACATACTGGCATAAGTGATTAAGAACATGATTTTTAGAATAGATTGTTATGAATTTGAATCTAGAATCTGCCATCTATTAGTTGTTTGTCCTTGGGCAAATGATTCAATTTCTCTGAACCTCAGTTTTCTCAACTGTAAAACAAGGGGAAAAAAACCCGCCATCTCAGTAGCTTAGTATTTATCAATTTTAAAAAAAGTTCTAAATAGCTTTTGAGAAAGCTTAACAATTTGGAAAATTACAATTTATAGATATTATCTGAAGTTAAAACTTTTTCAAATATATTATAAAATTCATATTTAATAAAATCTTTGGCAATATTCAGCCTTACTCAATATAACAAATGACATCCTTTTTAATTGCCTTTAAATGAATTATATAAGGGAGAAGACAATTTTTGACAAATAAATGAAAATGACATTATATTGTGCTTGGTTTGGTTATAATGTATATTAAAATATGAAAAAAATCTGAACTGCTAGCTCGATACTGAATGCAGATAAAAACTTCTTGCATTTTGAAATTCTTGCAGTTTTCATTTAAACAAATTAAACAGTTCACTTTTAATATATTTTTTGTTTTGTTTCACACTGCAATGTAAGCATTTCTCTCTACATAACATAATCAAGTCAGGGATAGACATATATGTAATCATCAGCATATTTTGTCTGTTACTATTGGCTTTTGAAATACTAAAGACATCTTGACATTCATATAAGCTTTTCTTACACTTCGAATGAAATTGCATTTTGTTTATTTAAAAAAATTAACAGAACTTTTAAAAAAGCAGTTTTAGGTGTACAGAAAACTTGAAAGGAATACATAAGATTTTTTTTTAATGCTATACTTCTTATTCTAAACGGTATTACATTAAAGTTTGCCTACTTCACCATCTTGCCTGGAACCTCTTACATTCGTAATATCTAAGATTTTTGATCCGCGAACGCAACTTCAGGCCTGATAAAGATGATTTTAAAGTGAATCTGCAAAGTTATTTAATTTTCTAATTGTGATGAACCTGCTGTCTTTCCTTGGTATAAATTAAACAATATATAACTAGAAATAAAAAAAAAAATCAAAATATAGAACAGATGAGACCATCGTGACAGCTAGGGACAATCAGCTGATTGCTCAACAGAGCAACCGAAGGCACAAGCATACTCATCTATTTCCTAGTAACCACCATATATGATCACTCATTAGGGCTTCGCTTTCTCCAAAGGAATTCCATTTTTAAAGGAAAAAATATTTAAATAGTTTGCTTTTCCCCAAAAATGTAAAATAGAAGCAGACACCATTCTGCTCCAAAAAATAGGAAGCTCCTAGAAAGTTTTCATAAAATTCACTTGTGAAATACTGGGAAGTCTCAACAAAGTAGATCCTTTGCATACCTTTCCTCAGCTTACATTCTCAAAATATATTTGTTAATTGAATGATTGAGTGAATAAGTAAGTAAATAAATAAATAACAACAAAAACTGAGATACTGCTTTTGTCTACGTGGAAGTAAATTTCCCAATTGCTGATACTGTTTCTTCCATTGAATCAACTAAATCGACCTTTCTTCCCCCCTTGCATTATATAGACAAGTCAACCTTCCTCTATCCATTTTCTTAAAGGCCCTACCTGAGTGTTTACTTGTTAAAAAGTGTTCTTGTTACAAAAGAACCCATGGTTGCCTTTAATAAGCAAAGTTGTATTCACTGCGTCAGACTGCAAAATGAGTGTATTTTAATACACCCCGTTCTTAACTTTGAGTACTTTGACTGACCTATTCTTTATAAAGATGTGGTAGAAAGCTTAGATTCCATAATTCAGACTACACTGTCAAAAACCAGGAAGCATAATAGAAAAAGAGTGAGAGAGAGAGAGAGAGAGAG
>NW_011888803.1:1538009-1626930 GCF_000151845.1 Pteropus vampyrus | reverse complement strand
AATCAAGTCAGGGATAGACATATATGTAATCATCAGCATATTTTGTCTGTTACTATTGGCTTTTGAAATACTAAAGACATCTTGACATTCATATAAGCTTTTCTTACACTTTGAATGAAATTGCATTTTGTTTATTTAAAAAAATTAACAGAACTTTTAAAAAAGCAGTTTTAGGTGTACAGAAAACTTGAAAGGAATACATAAGATTTTTTTTTAATGCTATACTTCTTATTCTAAACGGTATTACATTAAAGTTTGCCTACTTCGCCATCTTGCCTGGAACCTCTTACATTCGTAATATCTAAGATTTTTGATCCGCGAACGCAACTTCAGGCCTGATAAAGATGATTTTAAAGTGAATCTGCAAAGTTATTTAATTTTCTAATTGTGATGAACCTGCTGTCTTTCCTTGGTATAAATTAAACAATATATAACTAGAAATAAAAAAAAAAATCAAAATATAGAACAGATGAGACCATCGTGACAGCTAGGGACAATCAGCTGATTGCTCAACAGAGCAACCGAAGGCACAAGCATACTCATCTATTTCCTAGTAACCACCATATATGATCACTCATTAGGGCTTCGCTTTCTCCAAAGGAATTCCATTTTTAAAGGAAAAAATATTTAAATAGTTTGCTTTTCCCCAAAAATGTAAAATAGAAGCAGACACCATTCTGCTCCAAAAAATAGGAAGCTCCTAGAAAGTTTTCATAAAATTCACTTGTGAAATACTGGGAAGTCTCAACAAAGTAGATCCTTTGCATACCTTTCCTCAGCTTACATTCTCAAAATATATTTGTTAATTGAATGATTGAGTGAATAAGTAAGTAAATAAATAAATAACAACAAAAACTGAGATACTGCTTTTGTCTACGTGGAAGTAAATTTCCCAATTGCTGATACTGTTTCTTCCATTGAATCAACTAAATCGACCTTTCTTCCCCCCTTGCATTATATAGACAAGTCAACCTTCCTCTATCCATTTTCTTAAAGGCCCTACCTGAGTGTTTACTTGTTAAAAAGTGTTCTTGTTACAAAAGAACCCATGGTTGCCTTTAATAAGCAAAGTTGTATTCACTGCGTCAGACTGCAAAATGAGTGTATTTTAATACACCCCGTTCTTAACTTTGAGTACTTTGACTGACCTATTCTTTATAAAGATGTGGTAGAAAGCTTAGATTCCATAATTCAGACTACACTGTCAAAAACCAGGAAGCATAATAGAAAAAGAGTGAGAGAGAGAGAGAGAGAGAGAGCGAGAGAGGGAACATCACAGTTGGAATAAAAACTGGAATCACAGAAACTAAGGGATGGAAAAAACTTGGAGGTTATCTAACCCAAATGAATGCCAAAACTGTAATCTTCTCCACAATCTCTTGACAGTGGTTTTTAAGTTTGAATAGTTAAACTTGAATGTTCTTGTGAGCATTTCTTGTGCTGGGTACTTGTTCCTTATGAGCCAGTCTCTTTCATTACTGGATGATTTTAATAATTGGGAATTTCTTTCTAGTACTGGGCTAAATTTGCTTCCTATTCTGCCTGATGGGAAAATGTAAAATAAATTATTTCTTTCATCCATCAAACCTTTATTGAATGTACATCATTATCACAGAGGCTAGACTAGATCATAAAAAGAAAAAAGGACAGATAACTGGACCTCATTATCATTTAGCATAGAGATAATTTCTGGGCAGAGCTTTTAATAGACTATGGGCTGAGGGACAAAAATTGGAATATAGGGCCCACGAAGGAGGAGCAGTTCTAAAAACTACTACAGCTGCCCCCCACTCTAGGCTTTTGTTTGGAATCCTAAAGGGTTATACTTTTGAGTGTATGTGAGCCAGCCTTCACGGGACTAAATCTGATTTAGAATTATTCTAAATCCTCACTATACTGTGGTGATTAAATGTGTTTAACAGCCAATTAGGTACATGTGAAAACAGAATTAGTGAACTAAAATGTCAGAAGAAAATATCCAGAATGAAGCAAGGGGGAGGAAGGAGTAGGGAAAAATACAGAAAACAGCAAAAGTTCTAGAAGAAGAGAGAAAATGAAAAAACAGTATTTGAAAATATAATAGCTAAGAATTTTCCAGTCACAAATGATATCAAGTCCTAGATTCAAGAAACATTATAAAAACCAAAAAATAAAAATAAACAGAAAACTCAGATCTAAGCACATCACTGTAAAACTGCAGAAAGTCTAAACAGAGCAAAAAAGAAAAATCTTTTAAGCAGCGAGAAAAACAGAAATGAAAGATCATGTTCAAGGAACAGCAATAAGACAGGTAGCTACATTTTCAAAATTAACAACGACAGCTGGAAAACAATGAAATGGTATCTTTAAAGTGCCAATATAAAATAACTGCCAACTTAGGTTTTTACATCCAGTAAAAATATCTTTTGAAATTAAAAGTAGATACAGACATTTTCAAACAAAACTGAGAGAATCTATGATCAGAAATTCTACACTAATAGAAATATTCAAGAATATTCTTTAGTTAGAAGAAAAATGATCCAAGATAGAAAGTTGACCCAGAGGAAAAATGGTAAGTATGTAGGTAAAACTAAATGAATATTGACGATGTAAAAGAGTACTAAAAGTATTTTGTGGTATTGAAAAATAGAGATTAGTCATGACGCAGGTAAATGAAGTTCAACTATTCTAAGGTCTTATTTGGGAAGTGGTAAAAGTATTGATTTCTATGAGACATTAATAAATTAGTGATGCTTGTCATAATCCCCAGAATAGGAGTCAGCAAACTTTTTCTGTAAAGGGTCAGGTAGCAAAGATTTTAGGCTTTGCAGGCCATTTGGTCTAGTAGCACAAAAACAGCTATAGACAGGAAAGCAGAGTGGGAGACTGGGGAGAATGTAGAGGAGCGGGGCAAGCCAGTGCAAAGGTATAGTTTTGAGTTAGTAACTGTGACAGGAGCCTGGGACTCTATGTTGCTGGGCCTTTGGAGAGAACATGGATGAGGAGACTTTATCCATCAGATCCTGTCCCATATTGATCGGTAGTTTCTGCTTGGCATGTTACCTCTGTCATACTTTCACACTGTTTGTATGAGTCACGTGGGCAGGATGCCAAGCATGCACAGTAAGTTCTGCACATCACACTGGCACAAAGCTGGTTACAGCAGCAATGCCAAGTAAAAAGGGTGAGCTAAAAGAATATGAAGTGGGGGCATCAGAGGTATTTAATGCAGCAGTACACTTCAAATACAAAGATACAGAAATGCTAAAAGTAAAAGGATGGAAAAACATACCATGGAAACATTAACTAAAAGAAAACTGGTGAAACTATACAAATATCAAACCTGATTTTAAAATGGGCAAAAGACCTGAACAGGCATTTCTCAAAGGAAAAAAAAAAAAAAAAAAGACATACAAATGGCTACAGGTACATGAAAAGATACTCAACATCACTAATCATCAGGGAAATGCAAATCAAAATCACAGTGAGACACTACCTCCCACCAGTTAGAAGAGTTATTATCAAAAAGACAAAAAAAGCAAAACAAAACAAAACAAAAATAACAAGTGTTGGTAGAGTATGGAGAAAAGGGAACCCTTGTACACTACTGGTGGGAATGTAAACTGGTGCAGTGACTATGGAAAACAGTATAGAGGTTCCTCAAAAAAATTAAAAATAGAACTACCTCATAATCCAGCAATTCCACTTCTGGATATATATCTAAAGAAAACAAAATCATTATTTTGAAGTGATATCTGCACTCCCATGATCATTGCAGCGTTATTCACAATGGCCAAGGCATGGAAACAACCTAAATATCTGTAAATATCTGTAAATAAATGAATGGATAAAGGAAAAAAATATACACAGACACACAAACATTACATTATACATATATGAAAATTATTCAGCCTTAAAAAAGCAAGAAATCCTGCTATTCGTGACAACATGGATGAACCTGGAGGACATTATATTAAGGGTAATAAGCAGAGAGTAGGATAGTGGTTGTCAGGGGCATGGTGTAGGCTGAAAAAGGGAAGATGTTGGTCAAATGGTACAAAGTATGAGTTATGCAAGATAAATAAGTCCTGGGGATCTAATGTATAATGACTATAAGAGTACTGTGTTATATACTTAAAATTTGCTAAGTAGATATACCTTTAGTGTTCTCACCACAAAAGCGTGATTGTGGTGATTATTCCACTATGTATGTATATATCAAAACATCGAGTTATATATCTTAAATATATACAATTTTATTTGTCAACCATACTTCAATAAAGGTGAAAAAACATACAAATATCAGACAAAGTAGTCGATATCAGAGAGAGAGAAATAACTAGAGCTAAAGAGTGTCACTTCATTATGATAAAATGCTTAATTATCCAGGAAGAAACAACAATTCAATTTGTAGGATCTAATAATATAGCTTCACAGTATACAAGGCTGACATTGAACAGAACTAAAAAGAGAAAGTCACTAATCACAATCGCAGTGGAAGGTTTTAATATATCTTTCTAAGCGTCTGATAGAACGAGTTGCAAAACAATTAGTAAGGATATAGGAGAGTTTAACACAACTACTTGATATATATTATAGCACTACAATCATTAAGTTGATATAAACTCTTCAAAAATACACACAGAAAATTTATAAAAGTTTACCATATTCTGGAAATAAAGGAAATCTAAATAAATTTCCATAAAGGAAATCTAAATAAATATCAAACGATTAATATTACACAGATCATCTTCAATGACTACAGTGAAAATAAGCTTTACATAAATAATAGAAATATAAATAGAAAATTCCCATGTTTGAAAATTAAGCATTATTCTTCAATATCAAGGAAATCACAACAAAAATACAAAATATTTTAAAGTAAATGATAATGAAATTATGCCATTCCAAAACCTGTGAGATGTAATGAAATCACGATTGCAGGAACTTTTATTGCCTTAAATGCATATACTAGAAGAAAAAAGAAATGTTGGTATTAGTGATCTAACCATCCATCTCAAAATGATACAATAAGAAAACTTAGATCTTTCTAGGTCTATTAAAAAGTAGAAAGATAGAAAGCTAAAGGGCTTTCTATATTTTATATTAATAAAATATAAAATAAATACAGCTAAGGGGTTGTTTTAAAAAGACTAATAAAGTTGATACTCCCTTGTAAAATTAATCAAGAAAAACAGAAAAGGCACAAATAAATATTTAGATTAAAAAGAACTGCATCTCTAAGTACCCTACAGAGACTGAGATGATAAAAGATGAGATTAAGCATAACTTCATGAATGGGAATAAGAGGTTTAAATTTCCAGATATAAAACAAACAAAAGTCATGGGGATGTGGTGTACAGCATAGGGAATATAGTCGATAATATTATGGTGGTGTTGTATGGTATCAGATGTTTGCTGAAATTACAGTGATCACTTCTTTAGTTATATAAATGTTGAATAACTATGGTGTACACCTAAAACTAATATATGAATGTTTGTTAGCTATATTTTAATAAAATTATTTTTTTTTTAAAGAAAATGAACATTTCTGAAAAAATGAAGAAACACTGCATATTCTGAAGGGTTCTACGGCCTTCTTAATGCCAATATAATTAGAAATACTGCCCCCAACAGACATGAAACTGATGAGTGCCAGAGGGGAGGGAGGTAAAGGGATGGGTAAAAAGAGTGAAGAATACAATTAATATTATTGTGATAAGTTTGCAGGGTGACAAAGGATTACTAGACTTAGTGTGGTAATCACATTGTAAGGTATATAAATGTCAAATCACCATATTGTACACCTAACACTGATATGATACTGTATAGCAACTACACTCAAACAAAAAAATTAATTGGAATAAAAAAAGAATAACTTTATGAAAACAAGTCAGAAATCTTAGAAAAACACAATTTCCCCAAATTGACAAAAGAATAAATAGAAAATCAAAATGGTTCTATATTTATGAAAGATAATAAGTCCATAATTCAAAACTCTCACACAAAGAAAACCCAAGACCCTGATGGCTTCACTAGTAAATTGTACCAGACACCAATCTACCAGAAACCCTTCTATTAAATATAAAGGAAAGAATATTTTCCAATAAATTTTATGACGCCAGCATTATCTTGAATCCAAAGCCTGATGAAGACCTTAGAAAAAAACTTATAGGCCAACCTCACTCATGAACATAACATAAAAGTAAAAATTCTAAGTAAATATTAGTAAATGAATCCATCAACATATAAAAAGGATTTTGTACGTTTTGACAAATTTGGGTTTATTTCATGAATCAAAAATTGGTTTACCTTTCAAAATCAAGCACTGTAATTTACCAAACCAACAGAATACTAGAGAAAAATCATATAATCATTCTAACAATTAAAAAATATGAGAAAAACATTTGGTAAAACTTACATTCATTCATGATAAACACTCATCAAACTAGGAATTCAAGAGAACATCCTCAATCTGATAAAGAATAAATACATAAAATTTATAGTAAGCATCATCCTTAATAGGGAAATGCTGACATTTTCCTTCCAAGATGAAATAAAGATGCCTATTATCATCATTTCTAGTCAACACTTTAATAGAGATTTTATATAGTACAATATGACATGAAAAATAAATGAAAATTGGGATTGGAAATAAATATAAGTCATTTAGACAATATGATTGTACATATAAGATAACTCCCCGAATTTAAAAGCCATTAGAATAAATGTACAAATTTAGCATGATCTCTGCCTACCACGGCAGTATACAAAAATCAATTTTATTTCTATAAACTAACAATAATCAATTTTAAATGAAATAAAAATGCTAGTTAAATAATCGAAAAATCATTTAATTACCTAGGGAAAGATCTAATGAAAAGTGGTACAAAAATACAGACCTCAACAGAAACTAAAGATTTAAATAAAATGAAGCATAGGCCATATTCATGAATGGAACACTTAATATCTTAAAATGCCAGTTTTTGCTATATTGATCTATAAATTCATCATAATCCCTAAATTCCAGCAGGTTTGTGTATGTGCGTGTGTGTGTGTGCGTGCGTGTGTGTATGTGCGTGCGCGCATGCACGCGCGTGTATGTGAGAATTGAAAAGTTTACTCTAAAATTTATTTGGAAATGCAGATGGCCAAGATAATTGGACTCATTACAAATCCACAGTAATTAAGATAGTGTGGTACGGGTATTGAGGAAAACCAGTTAGCCATTGTAAGAGAGAGAATCTCGAAACAGATCCACTGCCCAAATGTATGATCATATGATTTATGACAAAGATGGTTCTGCAATGCAGTGGAAAAAGCAGTCTTTTCAGTAAATGGTACTAGAACAATTAGATGTTCGTATGGGAAACAATGACTCTTAACTCCCTACATATTCTATTATTTGACATGCAAAGTCATTCTAAATGAATTTTCAGATCTAAATCTGAAAAATAAAATAAAAGTTATAGAAGATAATATATAAGAAAATAGATTCTGCGGTTAGACAAGGATTTCTTAAAAAGAACTCAAAATACTCTAACCATAATAAAAAGTTTGATAAATTGAATGGTTTTAAAATTTAAAAAATTATTTATTGAAATACATTAAGAGAATGAAAATGCCAGCTACACAGTGGGAGGAGATATTTGCAACACATATAACCAATAATGGGCTTATTTTGAAAATGCAAAAGGAATTCTTGCAAATCATTAAGAAACAGAAAACACGATAGAAAAACAGGCAAGAGGCTTGAACCCGCATTTTTACAAAAGAGGAGGATATCCAAATGACAAATGATTTGAAAAGGTGCCTGCATCATCAATAATCTGGAGAATGCAAATTGGAACTACACAACCACTGGAATGGTTAAAATGAAAAATACCAACAATACTAAATGTTAACATGAATATGCAGCAGCTGGAGTAAGTTTGTGATAAGTCATCGAACAGCACACTCATACCTAGTACATGCTAGATTGTATTGCACCAAGGACTACAATGAGGGCAAATCAGGTATGCTCTGGCTCTGATGGAGTTTATGGCGAACTGGCAGAGACAAACTTTAATAGAAGAATCTCACAAATAGATATAAAACTGGAACTGTGTGGTAAATACCACAACATAGAGGTGGAGCAGTTGTTACTATGAGAACAAATAACAGGGAGATCCAACCTTATCACGGAAGTCACAGAAGGCTCCTAGGAGGAACTGACAAGCTGAGATCTGAAGATGAGAAAGGATTAACTAGAGAAAGAAGAGGAGGGAAAAGTGGTCCTTCCAAGGGAACAGAAATTCATAGAGCAGGGCAGGCACATGGCTTAAGAAGAATGCAACACCCAAATTTTACATGAAGTATGTTTACAAGATAAGAATCATTTAGACATCAACTTTTTAGAGAGGAGATAATCTGAACAGGTAGGCAAATTTTGTTTTCCAGGATAGGAGACACAATTAATGTCTTGATGGGGGCTTTCTCCAAATTAAGTTTGATGTTTACAAGTGAAAGATTCTGGACACTGGAATAGATGAACTCAGACTCTGGGAAATACAAAGTTCTGTCTTCTTTTCTTTGTCTATTCTCTTTTCCCAGTTAACAGGTACGGGCTCTACAATTACTCCAGTTGATTATAAACTCTATGACCTTTGGGTTTATAGAAAAGGAGAAAAAGTAGGAGAATGTTAATCTCAAAGGAAAGTAAGTTCAAGACTCCTCTCATATTGCCCCATCCTCCTCTCTTCACTTTTGAGGTGAAAAAGCGCTGCTACAGTTGGTCAGAGTGAGACCTTTCGCTGAGCTATAGGTACGAGGTAGGGGGTGTGTTTTCTCTCACCTAGGATCCTCTCTTTTATTTCAAAGAGCCTGGAAAAGTACTATCCATTTCTCTTTCTCTGATTCTCATCATTCTTTTTGAACTTGTTTCTTTCTATGCAGCTAGTGAGGTCCATTGATTCAACTGTCAGAAGGCCTGCATTGGGCAGCTCTAAGAACTGGCACAATTTATGGTTTTCTGGCTCTACTTTCTGTCTTCTCCTCCAAAGGCATTCTCTGGATCAATGTTTCTGTGACAATAGTGGCACAATCGGAGACTTGGGGGTGAGATTAGGATCAAAGGAATTCTCTGTGTGGTTCAGAGAGCAGTTCTGGGCTCCACTGGGTTTAGAGACAAAGTTTCACAGTAGAATAATTCTTTTCTTGCTGTCAATTGCTGTCCCTGTATGTACTGATTTAAGGATCATGATGGAGCACTGACAGACTGAGAATAGGATTTGTTGTTCCTCAAATATTTTACGCTCTCATGTTTTCAATGATAGGTACTGGTTAGTAGGCCTGGATTAGAAAACAAAATAAGACATTTTCCCTGACCATAAAGCTTCCATAGTCTGGTAGTTGAGTGAAGAGATAATTATAATACAATATGATTAGCACAATGTTTAAAAAAAAATGGGAATAAAGAGGAAAGCCATTTCAAAATTGGTAATTTTTATAATACCTGATGTCAGTTAACATTCTCCCTGTCTTTTCTCCAAAACAAATACCACTCCCCTTTTCATTACTGTTACAATTATACGAAATACATGAATTGCTGAGGCAAACTCTGATAATAATGTGAGAGAGACTCTGTAGCCATGTTACTGAAAGAGTAGTTAGTTCTTGTAGTAGATGCTCTTGTGCGGGCATTCCCTAGAAGCTTGATAGAAATGCAAATTCATGAGTTTCACTCTGTTCTACTGAATCGGAAGCTCTGGTGATGGGACTCCAGAAGCTGGGTTTTAACTTCTGCCTTATATTATAAGGAACCCTATGTATAGGAACGAGTGCTCAAAACAGGAGCTTATTGAAGTTGCAGGGTCTTTAAATGAAAAACAACAATAACAACAACAACAACACCTCGAAGTGGATTAATATGATTAAGAACAAAAACAAAAGAAACTAACATAGGGAGAAAACTAATATGTGAAATCTTATTTTTATAGTTTGCTCATTTCTTGTTCAACAGCTAAATTCTATCCATTTCCATGATCCCGCAGTAATCTCTTACAGTCCAAAATGCACACTGTTTGTATTACTTTAGGTAAGTAGTTATCTAGGTTATTCTGTTCTTTCACAACCTGTCACAAGCCAAATTAATCATATCTGCTGAACAATGTATCATTAATGGTTTCAAAAAGGCATCATTAGATCATGAAAAGTACAGTTCTGTGGTTCGATTTTTACGGTGCAAATTTTCATTTCAATAAAAGCAACTGGGGTACATTAAGCTGTCAAGATGTAGAAATTTAACGAAGAAGAAAAGATTAAGATTTTATTTACTATATACCAGGTTGACATATGGAAATGAATGTAAACTTCCAACTCTATTTCTTCCAAGACATCTTTTCCTCACCACTAATTTGATTATGCAGGCAGTTACTTCATTCGTTTAGTCTTTCTTCTAATATCCTATTATAAGCCAGAAGTTGAAGTTCTGGAAATGCAGACTGAGACTAGCTGGGCTGGCACTGCCTTCCACGCTAAGCAGTTGGGGTTTTACCTTATAAACACAGGAATACTATATTTCATTACCTGCCTTAGAATGAATGTCATTCTAAGGGCAGACTGGGTGTTGAGAGACTGTAGGCAAGAGGATCATCTGAAGAGCTAATGAGCCTGAACTCTCTGTAATTATGTGCCCCTTTATGAAGAGAAGTCAAATAAAAGATAATGTAAAACATGATCAGTTTTCTTGGTTTTAATAGTCATTTAGGAAATTGGGGGAAGCATTAGCGCCAAAATTAGGCAAATGGCCCTGAAATAAGACAAAAGGACTTTCTGAGTTTGGAGAAGAGAGAGGAATGAAGGCACGTGGATAGAGTCCAAAAATGCAGCAGCTGTTTCTACACCTGTGGGATGAACACGCCTGCCTGGTTCAGAGTGGTCAGTTTATGAACTCCTCATTACTAGTGCATGTGATGACTGACTGATCAGAAAACACTATCTACTAAGAAGCAGTAAAAAGATTTGGTGATGTTGTTGGATGATGTTCCCAGGCCCAGCCAAGAAATCACCACTAGTACAGACCTTGAAGAAGTGTAAGATCTCAGCATACTGCTAATTCTCACCATTTAGCCAACTTCTAAACCAGCCTCTCACTATACCTTGCCTCTTTACAAATACAACTTTTAAATCCATAATATCAACAGTGAGAATAATTATTCATGAGATCCCGTTGTTGGTATATGAACATCAACCTGATTCATAGAAGTGATGAAGATAGGGAAGGATTTTTAAAGACCATGTGATCCAAATCCCTATTTGATATTCATAGCAATCAGTTTTCAAAAAAGTTATAAATTAAATATATGATATTTTAAATTATATCATATAAGATAAAATATATTCATTTAAAAAAGCAAGAGCAGTGAAGTTTCTAAAAATACAGCAGCTACTTATTTTAGACAACTAGTATTTATGCTTTGAGACGCATTACATCCATTCAAAAGAAGTATTAGAAAAGTGGTTTAGAAATTCTTAAAGCAAGAAGTACAAGTTCACATCTTTTAAAAGCATTTCTTGGAAAAAAATGAAATTTAAGAGGATATTAAATGCTAACTTATATTATGGGAATACGAAATAGATAAGAAATTATATAATAGTTCTATTAATACTCTATGCACAGACTTATTGAACGGAAAATAGACTGAAAATTCACCACAAAATGTTATTATTAAATATTTTCATTTGAAGTTCAGACGGAAATACTTTTTTAAAAAAAGACACTGGTGTCATTTCAAAGAAAAACTGTTATCTTTTTCTCAGGTATAAGGTATCTTGATTTGTATGGCTGAAAGAAGTTCAAAAGAAGATGCATGCCTCATATAGTTCTGTTTCACACTTATCCGTGTTAAGTGCTTAGCATTCACTCAAATACAAAGACTGTCTCCAAGGAAATTCAGAGAAGACTAAATTATCAACAGCTGAAGGAGGAGTAATAGTATTCCACTCTATTCCTTAGATATTACTATATCTCTCTGCTTAGCTTCTCTTATAATAACTGTTCTCATTCATATTGACAATGAAAAAACTTTAAACTCATATCCTCAGGGGACATTTGAGGCTTTAAGACCCAAAAAAATTCTAGCCTGAATTTGAGAACATATCTTTAGAACATCTTGCTCTCAAGGTTTTCTTGAATATCCTAAGTATGAGAACCACTAAGTAAGTTTCCTTCATTCTTCCATTCATTCGATCTATAAGCATTTATTAACTATTTTAATATGTGCCTACAAGTTGTTAAACTAGGTCAGTATTATTTCATTTTTTTCTTTTTGAAAAATCTTCTGATTATTGGGGTGATCACTTTATAAGTTATCTAAATGTCTAGTCACTGCGTTGTACACCTGAAGCTAATATTGTATGTCAACTATAACTGAAAAAAAAAACCTTCCGGTAGAGCTCAAGCACTGCTTGGAAATGCATTCATAGGTGTCCATTTCAGTTCAACAAATATTATTAAGCATTTACTATGAGCCAACTCTAGTATTAGATAAAAGAAATGCAAAAGAGGTAAGATGTGGTCCCTGCCCACAAGAATCTTCCAATTCAGTGTAGAAGCTGATACATAAAACGTTATTTTGATATAGTAAAACAGTGTGGAAATTCCACTCTATTGAAATATAGTTCCAAAATGGAAACCAGGGCAGGGTACAATAGAGGCACAGAAGAGGACCTAGAGTTCTGGAAACTTGTGGCCCTGTGAATACCACATGACTATATGGAATAGCTTCTTTTCTCAGAAACTCTCCAGGGCTCTGCTTTTCCCAGGGAAAGTGTGTAGACAGAGGAAGAAACAAGTTATATTCAAGTCTACTGGTATGCAAAAATGGATCTATGAGAAACCCTCATTCATTCAGTCACTCATTCTCTTAGTGGGATTTTGTTGAGTACTGCCAAGCACCAGAAGTATAATAGTTGCGTTTTGTGTTAGTTTGCAGTAGCTCATAATCTGGCCTCCAGCCCTAAACTGCTTTGGTGTAACAAAATGTGACGAACTCTAGGTTTATTTTAGAAGTTGATGTTCTGATCGCCACCATCACACCCAAAACAGCAAACTAAGCTGAAAGAATACCCAATGAAGTGACTAGCAGAATATGTGAAATTAGGTCTCTTTCTGACAATCAGGAATAATCTCATGAGTACCCCCATCCCACCCCATGCTCCTTGAAATACAATCCCACTTCTAGGAGGAGGGCGAAGATCTTATTTTTTTTCCTATAAAGATCTAACAAGTGGCTTGGTATATTCGCAGTTCTAAAACATCTGGGATGGGAATTCAAACTGTTATGATCTCCATTCTATACACCACAGATATAGCCCATCCCAGTGGCTTTCTAACTGGGATGGGCAGAGAATCATCACTGCTAATGATCATAGCACTCCGGATTTAGCTTCTCAATACAGCAGGCCAGGAAGCCATTACCATTTAAATGTGGTATGAAAGATGAAATCTTTTTGCCACTGCTGGTCTATGCAGATTAGTGAGGTGACCACATAAGCCACACATGAAAATTAATTTCAGTATCATTCTGAATAGCCATAATGAAGAACACACACACGTGCACACACACCCACACTCAACTGGATTTCAATGCTAAGTTGTGTGGACAGAAAAAGTATTTTTTTTATTAAAACCAATGTAGTTATTTGCCAAAATTGTTGATGTCCACTTTTAATGTTCTACTCCGCATTGTCAGTGGGAGAATCCTTATCTTACTTTCGCATTAGCAAATGGGTAATTTTCCAAGGCTTTAGAAGATAACAGCTATTGTAAGAATGGGTCTTTTCATATTGTGCTGGTGCTATTGATTTGATAAGAGACTTTTGAGTTTCTTTTGACCACAGCAGCAGCTACCTCCACCTTGGCCTTTCTGCTCTAACAGGGAGCCAGAGCACTGACGTATAATCACTCTAGCAGGATATTTTTAGATTATTAATTTAGTGTTTTGAAATGTATGAGTGATTTGAGCAGAAACAAATCTGAGCTGGAAACCCTTTCCAAATATTTCTTGTGTGTGTGTGTGTGTGTGTGTGTGTGTGTGTGTGTGTGTGTGTGTGTGTGTGTGTGTCTATCTATCTATCTATCTATCTATCTATCTATCTGTCTGTCTGTCTGTCTATCTATCTATCTATCTATCTATCTATCTATCTATCTATCTATCTACCATCTATCTATCTATGTTTATGTATACACATACATATACATAAAGAAAAATATTTATTAGAATATTTGGTAGTTCAAATAAAACCTACGTGGGTCAATTTTCAGCAGGCTTATTTTTAAATTTTAATAGAAAGCAAAGAACTATGAATCTAGAAAGGCTCACCAGAGAGTTTAAACCATTAGCCACTTTATTATTCACTCATTCATTTACTCATTCATTCAGTAAATATTGAGTATTTAACGTGTGCAAAAATAATATTAAAGAATTCCTAAAAGTTTCTAGGCAAGAAGAATCAATGGTTGGCTCTAATAATTTGCTCTAATTCTTAACAATTGGTACTTTTAAGATTTTCCTCATGCAGAATTCAAAATTATTTTCTTCAAAACATACAAATACATTTACTCAGTGGAGAAGACCCAGACAATATGCTACTTATAAATCTCAGACAGGCTTTGAAAACAGTTATGAGGAGACAAGCATGAAGACAAACAGTGATTTATATCAGAATATAACAGAACTTGTAAAACTGAATGTGCTTTCTACTTCAAATAGACCCTTTGGGAAATTAAAAATTCATTTTAATATGTTGTCCACAGTTCGAAATGTTTTTGGGACTGCCTTTTGGCTCTAATTTCAGAAAGGTTCTTCTAGATGGTAAATTCCAGTCATCTGAGGCTAGAATCAACCTTTTTTTATTCTCAGGGAGACAATATAATTGGGTAGAAAGAGCTCTGGACATAGGAGTGTGGGTTGCTTCTTCCAGCTCAGGAGTTTGGGTTGCTTACTCTAGCTCTACATTAACTAAATTTGTGAACTTCCAGCCAGTCACTTAACCTCACTGGGTCTCAATTTTCTCTTTAAAAAATGAGATCAGTAGTTACCAAATGTTTTTTAATATGAAGATTCTTTTTAAAGGTTTTTTAAAAATTCAAAGAATTTCCATATATTGAGTTGTACATTTGCTGTCAGTCGATTGAGAAAATTATTATTTTGCCTAATTTTGTTTGCCTCTGCAATGACTCAGCAACACTCAGACACAGGGACAGGCAATTACAAGATGCAGGATAAAATAGCCTCTAAAATTTGTGCTTCTACGAATCTATGTACTTACAGAGGGCATTATTTAAATCATGAATGGGAAGATATTTTTTGGCCATGACTCATGGGGGAATAAAAAGAACTGAGGACTACAACAGATTAAATGCAATAATCCAGGGCTACTCTCATTAGAAAATTAGTCTCTATCACTTTTCTAAAGTAAACTTAAGTGTATTACCCTCTATCCCATCCACATATGTACCAATAACTGCATATTTGAATAATGTTATAAAAAAGATGTTTATCATTCTAAGTCGATATTTTAATAAGGAATCACCATGGGAAGTTAAACAATAAGCCAGAGGTGGCTCACCCTATACTTTTATAATACATAGAAATACATAATTTAATATATAAAACTACAATTGATTTGTACATTAACCTTGTATTCTGTGACCTTGCTAAAATTTATTAGTTTAGTAGTAATTTTGTAGATTTCTTAGGATTTTCTTTGTCAACAATCATGTCATCCACAAGTACAGTTTTATTTCTTCCTTTACGCATTTATGCCTTTTATTTATTTTTCTTGACTTAATATATTTCTTGGAACCCCCAATACAACGTTCAATAAAAGTGGTAAGAGTGGAAATCTCAGCAGTTCTCAATCTTAGGGGGAAAGCACTGAATGTTTCATCATTAAGTATGATATCGGCTACAGTTTTTTTCATATATGTCCCTTATCTGATTAAAAGAATTCTCTTCTATTCCCAGTTTGGTGAGTTCTTTTCATAAAACAATGTTAAATTTTTTTTTTTTTTGTCATTGTGGTAACAGAACATACTCTACAAGATTTCAAGGCTTTAACAGTTATTAACTTTTCCTTTTGTTGATGGTTTCCTTTGCTGTGCAAAAACTTTTTAGTTGATGTAGTCCCATTTCTTTATTTTTTTCTTTTGTTTCCTATGTCCAAGGAGATATATTAGAAAAAAATCACTAATAGCAATATCAGAGAGTTTATTGTCTATGTTTTCTTCCAGAAGCTTTATGGGTTTGGGTCTTACATTTAAGTCTTTAATACATTTTGTTTATTCTTGGCTGCGTGAAAAAGGTGAAGGAATGAAGAAGTACAAATCAGTAGTTACAAAACAGTCACAGGGACATAGAGTACAGCATAGGAAATATAGTCAATATTATTGTAATGGCTGTGTGCAGTGCCAGATGGGTGCTAGAGTAATTGGGGGGGATCACCTCATAAATTATATAAATGTCTAACCATTGTAATGATACCTGAAACTAATATAAAATAAAATTTTAAAAAGTTATTAATACTTGTTATGGTCTACTATATTGTTTATCTTGATGAAGGTCCCATGTGCACTTGAAAACAACATATTTTGTGCAGTAGTTGGGCACTGTGTTCTAGATAGGTTTATTGTTCCTCAGATCTTCTAGGTCCTTACTGATATTTTGTCTAGATTTTATATCAAATACTAAGAAAGGACTGCTAAAATTTCCAACTGTGAGTGTGGATTTGTCTATTTGTGGATTTTTGCCCCTTTATCTGTCAATTGTTTGATTTGCATATTTTGAAATTTTTTATTAGGTATATACACATTTATAATTTTTACGTCTTAATGATGCATGGACCCTACACTACAAAATGTTTCTCTTTATCTCTGGTGATTCTCTTTGTCTTAAAGTCTACTTTATCTAATGTCAATGAAGTCATTTCAGCTTTTTAGGTTTAGTATTTAGTATTATGGCATATCTTTTTATGTCTTTTGTTTTAAACCTGTCTGTGTCTTTATTTTTAAAAAACATCTCTTATGAAAATAAATTTTATTCACTTCTCCCCGAATAAAATCCCAGTTGAATCTTTCTGTAAAGGTAGGAGTCCTTTTATACTATAAAAAAGTACCCTGTTATTCATTTTAGAAATTCAGCATCTTTGAAATTATTTTTTTCATAACATGGGACATACTTGTGCACATATTTACTCTTCCCAGAATGTGATGTGTTTATAATCAGTGAGGCTAAGTTGGTAAGATCTGAGATTGTACCTTGGGCTTCCAAAATACATGACAGCCAGTTTAATTTGAATTTATAGTTTTGATAATTACTTAAGAGATTCAAATTATAACTGTATCTGCATATTCTCAAGAAACTGGTCTTTTCCATTAGAGACATTAAGGGAATTGGGCCTGGAAATTAAGAAAATACAGTAGTTTATGTTTGAGTGAATCGCTCTGCAAAAAATACAAAATGTTAACACTGGGAAAGCCTTTTGTCACTCATCCTTATCAAATATTTTGGGAAAATGAAACCAGTGCATATTGGCATAAAAAAATAGAGATATAGTTACTTAACAACTACCTCATACAGTGTATTAGAAAGCTGGGAGAAAGATAATGATTTTGTAATTGTGCTGTATATTTTCTCTTTGCTTCTCTAGCTCCGTTCTCTACCATTCTTTCCCTATCTGTGCCCTGGGTGATTGACTCTTCTGGAAAGAATCAATGTGTTCTCTTGCCCTCTGGCTTCCAGTTGGTTTTGATCTACGGTAAACATCAGCAGGAGATCAGAGGAAGGGAGGAGAAGAACATCTGGATGTTTATTCCCTTGGCTCTCATCCTATGGAGTCATCATAGGCTGGCTACCTCTCTCTACTGAAGGCCAAAGCTTCTGTAAGGAAGCCTTCTTCATAGATCTTTTTCCTGGGCTCCCTCATTTCGAATCTGTAGGCCTTAGGGATAGTAACAGATTCCATTTTTATCAGCCTCATGATATTGAACTATCCTTTGCAGTTTCCTCATGTCTTGTGTATATCAAGTTCCTTTATTACAGACTCTTCTGTTTCCCCTGTCTGAATGGGCCACATCTTTCCTGTTGGAACCTCACTGACACAGCAATCTGCTGAACTAATAGTTAACAATTTAAGGTACTATATGATAAGTGTCATATACATGTTACAGAGAGAAACATATTTTGCTGAACGAGATGAAAGAAGAGAAATCTCCAAGGCTGAAGATCCTAGGAGAAGGTATCCAAGAGAAAGAGAGATTTGATAAGCAGTAAAAAATGACTATCAAGGAGAAACAAATAACGAGGGAGCAAAGTTATGAAATGTGTTCAAGGGACGGTGGCAAGACAAGCCAGCATTGACTCAGATCAGATTGTATGGGGGCAGTGATTCCACAGAAGCACAGGAACCTTATGACATTAATACTGAGAACATAACTTATGTGAAATTCCTCACATTCTAAGGAATTTCTCACTCAAGAAAATAAGTGCTAAGACTAGTGAAGATGACATTATTGGGATAACTGTGGATGTGCTCTAATTTCAGTACTTCGGTATTATTAGCAACAGCCTGCTTGCTCCATAACTATGGCAACATGCTATGGCTGAAAACCTTTGCTGTGTGCCATTAAACACGGAATTAAAATGTGCACGTTAGTGTGTTTAAGAATCAGCTTTGCTAAAAGTTGTTAACTTGGTAATGTGTAGATTATTGTGTTCCACCCTCCAGGAGTTCTTTTTTTTCCCTCAGAAATTCTAATTTAGTAACTCTGAGAAGGGACTTGCACAATCCGCCTTTTTAAACAAGGTATGTACCTGGTTCTGATACAAACCATATAGGGAGAAACATGTTTGTAGCATTAAAGGCTTTCAACCAGAAGAATGAATTAATGACAGTGGTCTTTTAGAAAGATTAATTAGGACACAAGAAAGACGATGTGGAGCAAATAAGGACAAGAAGAGTAGCTATGTGAAGACTCTAAAAGTCCAGATAGTTTGGAATGAGCACCTAGTATGAATAGACTAGGAAGAAGGAAACTAAGGAAAGGGACTATCAGATAAGAATAAAGTGAAGAATGGGCTGGTATTTATTTATTGAGTGTCATGGTGTGGTGGTTTAAAACATGTTGACAAGTTTTTTTGACACTCCCCTTGTAAAAATATAGTAGATTCTAATTCCTCTCTTCTTGATTATAGGCCAGCCCTAGTGACTTTAAGGAAAAGAAAGTGGTCGAAGTGACATAATGACTTTTGAAGCTAGGTTGTAAAAGGTGATAGGGTTTTCTTCTGGCTCTTGGGTCACATGCATTTGGAACCCTGAGCTGCTGTGAATTCCAGCTACCCTGAGACCTACTTGCAGCAAGGTAAGAAAGATACCCAAGGAACTCCAGCTGTTCCAGCTTCTAGCTGTTTTGAGGCTTTCCAGATCATGCATCAGACATGTGAGTAAAGAAGCCTAACTCCAACAACCATTTAGATGCAACATCACTGGAGATCTTGAGTCAAAACCAACCACCTGAGCAGCTCTTGATTTCCTGATCCATAGAAAACATGTGAGATTATAAATGTTGTTGTTTTAAGCCACTAAATTTTGGGTGATTTGTTATGAAGCAACAGTACTTAATTTATACAGCAAAGTCAAAGATAACTGATTTTTTCTTTGTATGAAATTTGGAAAAATTGTCTGCATTTTATATAGAGCAGTTATAAAAATCTCATCAACCTTTTAACTTTAATAGTCTTGTAGCACATCACATGAAAAATAAATGAATAATCATCTAGCAATATTATCCTCAATTTAAAAACAATTATTATATAATTATAAGCAATCTTCTAAGTCAATAATTTCCAAGGAAAACATCCACATTTTCTTTAATATTTTGCACGAAAGTGCTAATGCTTAAGAAAAAAAATTATGTAATTAAAATTAAATCACTCCCCATTAGGACCAAATCAAATTTGTCCCCCATAGGAACAGCAAATCAAATTATGAGTCTGTCAAATCAATTCACTATGTGAGTAGGATGACAGCCCTCTGAGGATGGATTTTCTTTGATCTCTAAGCATTTTTTTTTTTTTAAAAAAACTATCTAGTTGAGAATTTTTCATATAACCTATCTCACTCAAACTCAGTACTTAACTCTATTTTTATACTCCTTTTAAATGTCAAAGTTGAGGCTAAATTACAGATCCTAGAGGAAGTCACTACTAGAAAAAAATTTTTAAATAGTCATATGTGCCTGCTCCAGCAGGTCTTACTCTCTTTTATCTCACAATGCATGATGAATGGAATTCACAGGGCTGTGCGTGCTCGGGGCCACAACCCTCTCCGAAGCACAATTCCTTCAGTCCTTTATTTCTCACTCAAGAAGCCTGAAGGAATGCAAATGAGTAAGAGTGGCATTATTTTAGGGATAATCTTGGGTTCATTACTTTATTTAAAATAAATACTCCCAAAGCACTAGTGAAAACTAAGGTGTCTTGGGCGGGGTGGGTGGGGGGAGGCTTTAAAGTCCCCTCATGACCTCTCTACCTTGACCACTCCACTATAACTCAAGTAATAATGCTCAGTGCCTGCTATTACTAAGCATCAGTACACCTCAAAACTGTTAATAACATACTTCACAAAACAAACGTGGTGAATTTCTGATTTAAACAAGTTTGGATTTGTGTTAAAGAAGCCATTACTTTAGTTATTCTTCCAAATGTTCTCTAAGTCTTATGAATCAGACACATTTAATTCCTTAGTCCATGATTCCTTAAGAAGGATACATGCACTCCACCCCAGGAGGATAACTCATGTCGATGGATTGGAGTGCAGGAAGAAATATTAGCTCTCCTGTTTAAACTATTTTTTTTTTTAATTTGACAAGTAGGAGAAATCAAGTTTCACAAATATTTAATATATAGGCTGATAGCGTTACCCCCACTAGGTCAGACAGCCATATGTCCCCTATGTAGGGTCTACATGTCTTTTGAGTTTTGTGTGCATGTCAAACAACAGTTATACTTAGATATAGCTGAGACAAGGGGAGGACAAATGACACTGTAAGGTATGGACTCCAATGCCTTGTAAGGGCTGGGCTGGCGATGCAAAGGCAAGATACCAGCTAGGGTGGGGATGGGGGGACTGCCGTGAACTAGAGAGCACCTATACTGTCGAATGACAGCAGTACTACTTGGGTATAAGAATAGAGGCTGGGAGCTACCAAATATTCATAATTTTTAAGACAAGCCAGAAATCTACTTTTTAATATGAAATCTCTCAATTTTAGAATTTGGTGCACATTAAAAAAAAGTTGTCTGAAGCTCACATTCAGACTGAGGGCTGCTATTTTATGACCTCGAAATTAGAGGAAGCTAGTGGTCTAGAATATCTGTATCCCCTCCCTTGGAATCTTTGCTCTGTCTTCACTTGCTGGTGGTTTTAGGCAAGTTACCTAACTTGTCTGAGCTTTAGTTTCCTTACCTGTAAAGTAAAATAACAACAGCTAATGTTTGGGAGTAAAGTGATAACACAATAAAAATCAATTATAAAACATGTATATTAAAATATAAATTTCTAGAAAACATATATTTTGCTTACACCAGAAACAGAATCAAAAGTATAGAACATTGGAAAAATCAAGTCAGCTGAACACAATTAGTATCTATAAATACAATAGAGAGTAAAAGTCTGAATCTTTGGGACATTTGGGTCACAGAAATATAAAATATTTTAGATTACACTTGGAAGAAAATGAACCAGAATTATCATCAAGGAAGTTCTGCACAAGTTCAAACAAGACAGCGGGGATACCGAACCACTTCCCACGTGAAAATCACATGGAAGTGGAAGCCAGGAAAGAGAAGGAGACGGCCCTGTGAGACCATTCCTGAGGAGAAAGAAAGTGAGAGGACAACTGGGGAGAATCAAAAGAGGTGCACAGAACAGAGGCAATTTTGGTGTTGTTAAATATGTAAAACCAAGATGCATCCTGAGACCACCAGTAATCAGTGGGCTTCCAAGCGCTTCTTGGGACAGTGTGACTGTCTCAGGACTCCAGCTGACAGGTTACTGGAGTGGTTTCCAACCATTTCTACCAGGAGAATAATTTCTTCCAATGAAGTCTTATCTGGAACCTCTGAACATAAAATAAAAGCAGAGCTGTTCTGGGCTGCCTCAACACCTCAAGTTAGCCTCTAAGAGTGCCATCGATCAATTTAAAAAACAGCCCTAGAAGGAATGGGAAGGCTCTTTTGCCTTCAAAGCCTCTGACAAAAAAGGAGGGAAGAGTTGGTGAGGACTCTTACACTGTATAAATCTATAAAGTATTTATTCTCCATATGTTGAATAGTAAAAACCACTTCTTTTGGTTGAGCGATTACTATGAGTCATGAGCTATGCTAAGAACCACAGGTACTGATCTTATTTAATCTTAACAATAATCCTGTGAGGAATGATTAGCCTCATTCTTCAAAGACTAATACTGAGGCTTTGAGGGGGTCAGTAAGTTAGCCAAAAGCACATAGTAAATGAGGGTCAAATCTTACTGGCCTCCATATCAACATTATAACTAGCTCCACTGATAGATATGAAGATCTGAGAAACTGAACTCAAGATCACGTTTTTTGGCAGCCACTTGATTTCTTCCCTTTCTGGATATCCATGACGCTAATATTTATTTGCTAGTTCAAATCAAAAGACATTTAACAGAACCCAGTATAGTAAGGGAATGTGCTAAATTAGCAGAGTAGGTTTTAGAGTCATGGGAGTGGTTAGTGGTGAGAAAGGAAGAAGAATGGAAGGAAATTTAAACATGAATGAGGCAGCTCTGCCCTAAGGAGAACAAAATAGAAGCCCATCTGGCAGAGAGACAGAGACACACAAATAATAATTCTGCAAATATCAATTGAGCACTAAGAAGAACTGGTTAGAAAAAAAAGTAACTCATTCATAACAGCAGTGAAACTATAAACTACCTAGGGACAAAGTTAACAAAAAATATACAAGACTTTTCTATGGAAAACTATAAAATTTAATTTACTGAAAACATAAAACTAGATCTGAATATATGGAGTGATATGGCAATATTTATGAAGATGTCAGTTCTCTGAAAATTAATCTATATATAATATAATCTATATTGAAATTCAAATAAAAATCTCAACAGTTTTTTATGATCTGAAAAACTGATTCTAAAATTCATAAAGAAGAGTAAATGCAGAGGCATAGCCAATTTAGAAAAAATAAAGGGAGAGGATTGTCCTTTGGACATCAGGATGTAATTTAGAGCTCTTTGAGTAAAACTATGATATTGGTGCAGAAATATATAAACAGATCAAAGAAGCCAGGAGAGCAACCATATAGCAGACCCATTTCTATGCAGGAATAAGTCATTTTAGTGGGGAAAAGATGTACTAGTCAAGAAATGATCTCTGGACCACTGAATATCTTTTATTTCTATTTAAAACAAAATAAAATTTTATCTTTGCCTCGCACTATGCACAACAATTAATGCAGACATATAACTGAGCCTTCAAAACAAAACAAAAATAATTAGAAAAATATAGAATATTCTTATGAGACTGTGGGAAACACTTTCTAAAATCTAAATGTAAAAGTCAAAGGGAAAATACTGATAAATTTACCACATTAAAATGTAAAACTTCTGCTGGACAAAAGATAGGATATAGTTCTGTTTTTCAAACATAATTGAGAAAAACATAAGTAGAAAAAAATATTATCAAGATATACAGCCAAGGATTAGTAGCTAGACTGTCCAAATCTATAATAAAAATTCAAACAATCCACCAGAAAAACAGAGGCCAAGGTTATGTTTTGGTAATTCTAAAAAGAGATACAAATGACCATTAAATAGATATTAAAAATATTTCAGTTCACTAGTGATTAGGAGAATGCAAATTAAAATACCAATACAAAAACATTTCTAATCCATCAGATAGTTTAAAATAAAAAGATTTGAAATTAAGTACTGGTGAGATGTGGGGAAATAGAAAATTATAAATTTATAAGAACACTTTTTAATCACATTAACAAAATATAAAATACAGAATCTAAACTTACACACACACATTCCTTCCCTCTACCCTACAAAGTCCATTAATCTATGGTCAAATTAATCTATGAAAAATAAGGCAAGAATGTATATGGCGGTAAAGATAGTCTCTTCAATAAATAGTGTTGAGAAAACTGGACAGATTATGCAAAAAATGAAACTAGACTACTTTCTTACACCATACACAAGAATAAACTCAAAATGGATTAAAGACTTAAATATAAGACCCCAAACCATAAAACTCCTAGAAGAAAACGCAGGCAGTAAATTCATTGCCATTGCTCTTAGTAATATTTTTTGGATATATCTCCTTGGGCAAGGGAAACAAAAGAAAAAATAAACAAATGGGACTACATCAAACTAAAAAGTTTTTGCACAGCAAAGGAAACCATCAACAAAACTAAAAGACAACCTACCGAATGGGAGAAGAAAGGATTAATATTCAAAATATAAAGGACTCATACAACACCAAAAATCCCCCACACAATTAAAAAATGGACAGAGGACCTGAATAGATATTTCTCCAAAGAGGACATGTAGATAGCCAACAGACATATGAAAAGATGCTCAACATTACTAATCGTCAGAGAAATACAAATGAAAACCACAATGAGATATCATCTCACACCTGTCAGAATGGCTAACATCAATAAATCAACAAACAAGTGTTGGTGAGGATGTGGAGGAAAAGGAATCCTAATGCACTGTTGGCAAGATTGCAAATCAGTGTAGCTGCCATGGAAAATAGTTTGGAGTTTCCTCAAAATAATTAAAAATAGAACTACTTTATGACCCAGCAATTCCACTTCTGGGTTCTTATCTGAAGAAATCCAAAAACAATTTGAAAAGATACATGCATCTCTATGTTCATTGCAGCATTATTTTCTACAGCCAAGACATGGATACAATCTAAGTGTCCATCAATAGACAACTAAATAAGAAGAGGTGGTACTTATATACAATGGAATATTATTCAAACATAAAAAAGAATGAAATCTTACCATTTTCAACAACATGAATAGACCCAAAGGGTATTATGCTAAGTGAAGTCATACAGAAAAACAAACACCATATAATTTCACTTGCATGTGAACTCTAAAGAACAAAATAAATGCACAAACAAAACAGAAACAGACTCGTAGATACAGAGAACATTTTGAGGGTTGCCACATGGGAGGGAGTTGAGGGGTTGGTTGAAAACGTTGAGGGGTTTAGGAATTTCAAATTGGCGTTTCCAAAGGGTTCTTGGGTTTTAAATTTTGGCCCGGGGATTTTTTTGATTATTCTTTTATTACTTTTCGGTTGTTGGTTGGTTCTTGGCTTATTGGGGGGATCACTTAGTAAGGTATATACATGTCTAACCACTATGCTGTACACCTGAAACAATAATATTGAATGTCAAATGTACTGAGAAACAAACAAAAATAAAAATTAAAAAGAAAACAAAATCTAAAGTACAGATTTAACCTCCCTACACACACACCTTCCCTTTACCCTAGAAAGTCCATTTCTAGAAATATTCCTGAGAGATCTTTTTGACATATGCAAGGGGAAATGTGTGCAAGGATGCTGGTCACAGTGTTGTTGGTAATAGCAGAAATTTTAAAGCAACCTGAAAATCCACTAATAAGATAGTATATATTTACAGAATGTAACATTATGAAATAGTTAAAGAATGAGCTAGGTCTATATGTATCAACACAGAGCTCAAAAACGAACTACACAGTGAAAAAAGCAAGTTATAGGATGATATAATTAGCACTGAGGAAATAGTAGGAACAGGTTACTGTGAGAAGTAGAAAGTAGTCCAGCATGTAGAATGCATAAGTAGAAACATAAAACTTGAAAATAGGCTGCGGTCAGACAGCTGAATATATTGTTCTTTTTAAAATACAGATTTGGTATAGCACCACAGAGTTCTTATTGGCTTCGGCTTTACTGTTTAGTTAATAAATCCTCAGTACAGAAATCTAGCTTTTCTCCCTGCTCCATGGAATATGAAATTCTACAACCTTTAAAAAACACCTTGTTTATCAGGTTTTGACTGTGGACTCCGGGCTATCGAGCAAAATCTTTGCTATGGGGTACTTTCAGTTGGTGGTGAAAAGATCTTTGATGCCCCATTCTTGCCTATCTTGATTGATTTCCCCTCACCGATCTATTATCTGTTTTCAACAATCACACCAAAGATGAGAAAAATTTTTTTAGATAGAAAGGAACTACTATAAAATGCAAGGAAGAGAACAGGAGCTGTACTATGGTGATAAGGCGAGTCTCTGTCTCCTCCCCTCCCCTTGAAATAGCAGGCCTCAGAGCTGAGAGAGAAGTAAGAGCGAGAAATAAAGATGGAGCTATGCAAAGCACGTTGCTTGTACTGGAAACTGCTAGTTGTCTCTCAAAATCTGTTCTCCCTTCTTCCATAACAACAGTTTTGAAGCCAGGCCCGCGCGTGACCATGTGAGTTCGTTTCCCATCCTTGTTGTTAGGATGTAGCCATGTGACCTAAGTTCTCATCAATAGACTGTGAGAAGGAATGTGTGCTGCCTGGGGGTCTGGGATTTAAGAAATTGAGCATGCACCATTTGCATTCTTTTTCTGTTTCCAATCAACTGGAACTTGGCCATAGCGATGACCTAGCTTTCATCATACAGATGTCAACCATGTCCCAGGGCAGTGGTTCTCAAAGTGTACTCTTGAGACCCCTAGGGACTACTGCGACCCCTTCAGGTAAGCTACAGGTCAGAACTATTTTTATATTAACACTAAGAAATTATGTGTCTTTTTCAATCTCATTCTCTTTCAAATGTACAATGGAGTTTTCCAGTGGTCACATGAAGTGTAATATCACAGCAGCTGGAATGCAAAAGCAGACATAAGAATCCAGCTCTCTCTATTAAGCTAGAACTTAAAAAGAGTTGCACAAATGTAGAGCAATGTCCCTCTTATCACTATTTTTGTTGTTTTCGAAAATATGGTTGCTTTTCATAAGAATGCATTATTTATATTAACTTGTATAGATTTATTGCAATTTTAAGATGATTTAATAAATATTTTTAAATTTCTTATATGGTAAATATAAAAAGATATATTTACCAAGTAAACGAAAGCTTTTTGAGGTCTTTAACATTTTCTAAAAGTGTAAAAAGATCCCATGACCAAAAAATTTGAGAACCGTTGCCCTAGGGGTTGGAAGAACAATGACAGAAAGAACTCTCAGTATCCCTAAATGAATGTGACCACTGAAGCTGCCCTGCTCTCATCCTCAGCGAGGCTGTTATATACAAGAGAAATAAGTTTCTGTGTTAGGACACGACATCATTTTGTCTTTCATTATAGCATCTTGATTTACTCTAAATAACATAGACAATAGTCATATCAGTGAGACAGTACTATATGAAAAACTAAAATAGGTGGCATTGCTTTGTGTGGGTAGTAAGAGCACAGGTATTTCAGGTTTGAATGTTGATGACTCTTATTATGCCACTGCAAAATATCTGTCACAACTATTACTTGTGATAACTTGGAAGACAGAACATGCTCCTGTGGAGCCCACGGCTAGAGAAGAAATGGCTAGAAAGAGCAAGAATGTTGGTATATGTTGACTGTTTCGTGTTGTATTTAGCAACATATTATAAGACATAGATAAACTCAAGAAATAACTGACCAATTCACAAGCAGATAAAGATAAAAGAAAGTTGGAAAAAGTCAACTGCTTGTATCTCTCCAAACAGCAGAAGACAAGGCTATTATTGCTCGAAGGCCTCCCATTAATCCCCTTCTACATCCAAAAAAAAAAAAAAAAGAGAGTCTGGCCCTGAGGCAAAACATAGACTATGGATATTGTCCTCCTATTCAAGCCTGTTGTTTTATATGGCCTCAAGGGCACTGCCATGAAAATGATAAAACAAAGAAATGAAGTAGTTTAATGCTACATTCAGAAGAGAACTTTGGGTGTAGTTACAGGCATATGAAACTAACTGGAAGCAAAAAGAGAAGAAGTCTACCAAATTTTTGAGGAAATGGTTTTACCAAAACAACCAAAAGCTTATAGTTTTTTCAAACTTAAAATATCTCTTAGAAGGGCATAGTTACCAACACACCACTTGGATGTAGCTATGCAGGACAATGGTCAACAGGAAGGACTTCTCCCAGGGCCAGGGGCCTCAGAAGAGAATAGACGAAGAGTAGAACCAAGAGGTGCCCATGGGCTAGCTAGCCCAGGAAATCACTCCACTGCCAGGGCAAGGACCCTTTGCCATCATAGAATCTGATATTTGCTATGGTTCAGTGACTACTCAACCATATTGCCAAACTTCCCTTTCTTGAATAGGCACCTTTATTTCACTTCTCCTGGTCTTGCTCTTTACTGTTTATTGGTGGCAGGGAGGGAGGGCAATCTGATGTTTAGTTTATAGGTGGCTGAGTATGAGGAGTTAAACTTGGACCTAATAGAGAAAACTACATCAAGTAGAGATTCTTGACTTTTGAACTAGATGATGGGATTCTGAGTTGTTTTCTTTGGCAAGTGAACAAATACATTCTATGAGTGGGAAGAAGAAAACATGCTGACATTTGGATGGCTGCAGGGGCAAACTGTGGTAGAAGCTGCTAGCTTGTTCTCCTGTCCTTCCATAGTAATAGAACTGAAGCCGGGGACCTGACTGCCCAGCTGGACTATATTCCCAGCCTGTCTCACAATTACAACATGACTAAATTCTCAACAACGCCATGTGAACAGAAGAGATGGATGCCACTTCCACATCTGGAACTTCAGACCTAACATTCTCTTCCTCTTACATGCCAGCTGGAACCCATATGTGGTAGTAACCCTGCTTTGACCACACAGATGATAACAGATGATCCTAAGAGATGGCAGAAAAACAACTTGGAAGGAACCTTGATCCCGAAACGACTTCCAGGAGAAAAGCTGCCCAGTGAATCTGTACTGTTCACAATGATTCTATTACCTAAAAGAAAAAATATGCTTCTTTGTCTTACAAGCCACTTAAGTGTTAGGTCTTTTAATTACACTGGTCTTACCATCACTAGTATATGGCTGATGTCAGCAATCCCTCTCTTTTATACCCTGGACCTGTGAGGAGATCTTGGGGTGAATTTCTGTGTGTGTGTGTGTGTGTGTGTGTGTGTGTGTGTGTCTGTGTGTCTGTGTGTATCTGTGTGTGTCTGTGTCTGTGTGCGCCTAGTTGGTGCTAGAGGATTGGAGAATTGGTGTGAGAAATCCCTACACATTTGGTGTCAGAAATAATTCCAGAAAAAAAAGATACCACAGGAGCTTCATAGTACATAAGGTGTGGAGTAATCAGGGCTGAACTTAACACTTTGCTTTTCATAAACACTTCAGCTTTGCCTCTGCACCTTCTGAACTCCTGCAAGGTCAGCAGTGGTGCCATCGATCTCAGATACCACTGTACTGCCCACAGTGGCCAAGAATCCCTAGGCTGCCACAATGCCAACCAAAAAAGGGGTTGTTAAAATGGGCTTTTCCAAACTCAGACTGTGGTTGAGAATAGCACATGCAGTGACTGCACATTCTAAGAGAGATATCATACCACCTTATAGAACTTGCTAAGAGGTACCCCCAAACCAGTATTGTAACCGTTGGCCCATCACCCGTGTCCAGGCTCTATAAGAGAAGAGGGAGATTGATGGGGTATCCAGAGAGAGTTCTGGAGTTATTTGCTTCCTGCCCCTTCTCCCCTACCAGCCCATTGCAAGCCACATGAGGAAGAATTTCAATTATCTGAGACATCACTTTAGGTTTCTCAGCCTGAACCAAGCACAATCTGAGGAAAGCAGAGATATATTAAGTTGAATGAGAAATTAAAGTTTTGATTTAGATTAAACAAGAATCAAAGAGCTTTTTCTGCTTGTGCCCACCAAGTGCATTCATTCAATATGTATGGTGGACCAGGTTTGGGTGAAAATGCCTGCCTGCCTGGCTGTCATGCTTCCACCAATAGCCAAGAATCGTATGGAATGGCTGCCATAGCACCCATTTTTAACAGCAATATTATGTGGCAGTAATAGCAACAACAAAAAAATTGATTTTTCTAGTTTTTCCTCTCTTCAATGCCAAAACAATTAGAACTAAGCCCTTAAACTGAGTAAGCACCAGAGGTTCTGGATGAGCTGTAGGAGGGGGAAACCTGCGGAGGAAAGAAAGACTTTGCAGCGTAATAGGTATCCCAATACAGTTAATTTGAATATTCAAAGAGAGGCTTTATGAAGCTATCTTCTGGCCTTTAACTGCCTAACTCTAGATAGACTTCTTTTATATCAGACATAAACTTACATCTTATTTGACTTAAGCCTCTTCGATATAATATTTGTAATACATTAAAAAGTTCCTTAAATAAGTGAAAAAAAGATGTTTGTAGAAATATGGGCAAAAGAAAGCAGGCACTTTACACAAGGAAAAAATACAGATGGTCAATAGCATCTGAAAATATACTTAACCTTAGCAGTAACTCAAGAAATGTAAATCTGAAAAATGAAATACTATTTTTGAGTATTAGGTTGGCAAAAATATGAGTTGTATCTGGTTGAAAAGAGTCTGGAGAAATAGACTCATATAATGTTGATGGGTCTATACTTGGAAAAGTCTTTTTGGAGGACAGTTTGGAAATAGCTATGAAGATTAAAAATTCATTTGTATATGAGCAAGTGCACATGTGCACACATGGGTGTGTGTGTAAGTGCATCGACTCATATTGACGCGTTTGCCCATTTAATGTACAGGAAAAAGGCCGGAAGGATATATAACAAGCTTAATAATATTTCTTTCAGGACAGGAGGGGTAGTAGAATGGAAGGAAGGTATTAAAAAACTTTCACTTTTTGCACCAGAACTTAAAAATTTTATAAGCATATATTATTTTTGTAATTAAAAATTTTTAATGAAAATCAATTACTCTAGCTTTTCGAAGATTAAATAGATATACAAAATGCTTTAATAGATTTATTTCTCTTTAAAATAGATGTGTTGGAGGCTGAGCAGGCACGGTCTACTCAAATTTGAGTAAATTTTGGTAACCTGAACCTTGCTTTGTATAGGTAGGTAGTTTGGTATTTCACAGATTGATAAAGAGGGCTTCCTTAATTAATAACAAGTAAGTACAGCTGATGTTTTATATCCCTGGACAGTACTGAATAAGGCTTGTTTTTAGTAATTAAAGATTAAAAATACGATCTTAGAGCAAGTATTCTGAAATAAAGTTTACAGAGACTAGCATTTTTAATAAAAATAATTATTTCTACTATTAGTTTTTATCTTTTCTTTTTGGCAGGGAATGTCTTCAATTTTTAAGCATGTGTGCCAAGGAAACGACCTTCTGCCAACTCATACTGATGCACTTGCCATTTTCAGGCCAGAATTCATTCCAAATAAGAGACTCTTCCAAGAAATATATATATATATTTTTAATCTCAAGGTTTTTAAGTAAAAAGTAGGTCATTTAAAATAAAAGAAGACATTCTTACTTGGTCCTCAAAAGATAGAGCCTGGGCAACATCTCTTGGAAATCCATCAATAACAATGCCTTCTTCATCAGGTATTTGCATCAATTTCTGTTTTATCTCTGTAATTGTTGTTTCCTTTTATAAAGAAAAAAGGATTAAAAAAACCACAGTTAAACTTGGTATACTTATAAATGGTATAACAACTGCAGAATAAAAACAAATTATACAGCAGTACCTGTGGGGCCAATTCTCCAGTTGTAATTATTTTGGCAATAAGACTCCATTTCCTATTGCTGCTAGTACTGTGGATCTTCTTTCTTAATAATTCTCCCACTGAAATGTATTGGAATCCGTATCGTTCTGCGATTTTCAAACTTTGAGTACCCTTTCCACTTCCTGGACCACCTATAATTTAAAAAAGGCAAAATTGTGACCTTCTGATACAATAAGAAACTCTCTTTTATACAACTACTAACTTCATCTTGAGATGCAGATTCTAGACCAACAGTACCAGGACAGGTAACTGTTCCACTGTGGCGTTCCCATTCCCATTCCTGAATGCAGAGCAAGTGTAGACTAACAAAGGAAAGGAAAGAATTATCGTGATCAACTGCATTAGATGAAAGAGGCATTGTTTTCCTCTACCTATTGTAGTAAATAACTAATTTAAAAATTTTCAACAATGTAGTTGAAAGAAACCTTTACTATTTTCTATCTAAATGCACATAGTTTTTCCTTCTGCAGTCAAAGGAAAATCTATGGAATAAAAAAGACAATGATTGAAATAACAGATATGTGTTTCATGTTGACAAAGAGTTAATGTGCAATATGGTAAAATGTAACAATTATTTTTAAACCAAAAGAACACCAATATCGACACAGCTTATATAAGTCTTTTTTGGAACTCTTTCTGTTCATGCATGTCCTTGCATTTTCTCCTTTAACTTCAAAAGTAGTTTTACGCAATAAACATGCAGAGTGAATGGAATAGATCCTTATGGTAGAACAATTTCACAGAACTCATGATAATTTTGATTTTATGATACATTAATGTGAAATAATTAAAATTTTGCAACATAACTACTAATCATCGGTAATTGCTATTTATTTTTTAAAAGCATAAGTACTCAGATTTTATTTCCAAATCATATTAAATTATTTTAGTTAATTTATAAATAGCCTAGATGAATTGGAATTCAAAGTCTGAACAAATTTCAAAACAAAGCACACAGTCGTCAGCCCAGTCTGATTTGTTACTTGCTGGCAATTATCAAAATGAAATGTTTTCAAATACCTAAGCATAAATTATTGACTGTAGACAAAATATTTTTAGAAGCCAATGTCTAATAAGTAATGAAATGCTTTGGAAATATTTATTAAAATATAATTATTATTTATTAAATAATATTGAAAATAATAATTCCATAGAAAAGCGAGTTGATGGTCTCCCTACTAATTCAATATATCAAGATACTAATTAAATATATCAAACTTATTAGTTTATATATAATTATTTAGTAAATATTTTTCATTCTTGTTGCAAAAAATACAAGTAAAAAATAAAGACAGATGTTTTGTTTTGTTTTGTTTTTGTCTGGGTAGACTTGGTTGGCCTGGGCTTATTTCCTCATTAAAAAATTTAATGTGCAGAATTCTGAGATCAACTAATATAATGAGAACCATTTCTTAACCCCAATCCCAAATAATGTGCCTGATAATATCTGGCTTTCACATTTTTATTACTTTATTAAATCTAGAGTAGGAATTTGTTTCCATTCTTAATTATTCTAAGAAACTTTAAATCTTATCCTATTAGATTTAACATTAATAATTACTACCAGATTAAATTTACTTTGCCAATCAGAAGTTAGTTTTAGCACTAAATAGCTGTTTTTGGCCTACTAACCTATGGGCAAATCATGGATTGGCTTGGAAAAAAAAATTACACAACAACTCCATTAACAAATTCTAATAGCTCTGATCCCTAAAGGATGAAAGTTATCTTTCATTAACTATATTTCCACACTTGATCTCACAAAGCATCAAACTAAAAGACTATAAATTCCACTGAATTAAAAAAATATTTAAATACACTAACAAAGTTATAGCACTTTCATGGGAAAAAACTGATTTTTGTCAAATAATAGAGGCAAGAGCAAACAATGAAAAATATGATTAGCACAATTGACAAAAAATAGCATTAATTTATTGGATGAGTTTGATTACTGAAACTTAACAAATTAATTTTACTTTCTTCTTTCTAAAACCAGAGTGAGCTTAATGTTGTTCTATTTATTTATCTCCTATACTTACAAATAATAGAATCCATCTAACTCTTAGATGTTATGATTACAGTAACATAAGAAAGATTCATATCTGTGCCAAAAAGTTCAACTTAAAAAAATTTTTTGAATCGTCAGAAGGGAATATCTGTGGATATCTGTACTTCCCCGACCTGTTTTCCAGGTTGGAATTAATAAAATTTTGTAAGGCTCAGGCATAATTCTCTTATAAATCCTCAAAAGTCATAAAATTGCCCCCAATTTTCTCAGATAACCCAAGGATTGGCTTTTCTTTTCTTCTGTTATCTCAGTCCTCTAAAAGTTATTTACACTCATTGGTTCTGCATCATTCTTGCAATATATAAAATGTTACAATATAGCATGAAAATCTAAAACAAAAAATCACACTCTTGGGAAGCAACCTGATTTTACTGAGTAAAAAAACTGTGAAGTGGAGAAGATTTGAGCATTTATAACTTCTCTAAAGATCTGTTTATTGAAATATTTTAATCATTTCATATGCACAAAAAAATCACATATTTGTTATTTTACTCAAGAGCAATTTGGTACCACACTTTTTTCATGATCAAGCAAGTCTCCTTCATCTTGTTAATAATTACCAATATTTTACTAATAGCAAAGAGAAAAACAAAATTGAAAGAATATTTCATTATAGAATGGTGAAATAATTTCCAATTATTCTTTACCTGTAGCTCTTTTAATAAGGCATTTCTTTAAAAATTTTTAAGCACATGCAAAAAAATCCATTTTCAAGAATAGGTAGAGATTTATGACATAAGAGTGACTACCATACACCATAAGAATATTTGGACTTTTGGAAAGTCAATTTCTATATTCTCTTCAAGGCTAAGTATATCTGGAATTTCATTTTCATTGTAATTAGAGATAAATGTCACTCCTTCTAGCCTGATGAACTTAATTTCTTGTTATAGCTTGCTATGTTTATTTGTACGCTTTCTTCCTAGTTGCTATCATTTCCTAGTTGTCATTATATCTTCTGGGAGCAATGCTTCTTTGCATGAAGGCTATATACATTTTGCTCTCTGTTAAGTTACTAGATAGAATAGCTTTGAACATTTCACTTTAGCTTTTTGCTTTTGGGCATCTCTATGAAAGCTGAGTCAAACTGGAAAGTGAGACAATGACTACATATGCTGCATGTTCACAAGACTCTTCATGATTTTTTAAGGAAGTTAGAATTTGCGAGAATGGTTGAAAATGCATTCTGGAAAAAATACTTAAAACATTTTCAACCTCTATTCCTTATGTAATGTCATCAAACTGATATTTCCATATTCAATATAAGGTTCATAGAGGCAAAATAAAAAATTAACTATTATCATTATTTTGATTAATACTCAGATATTATATGCTGTGTAAAACACTATCAGATTTGCTTGACTAATAACACTGAAACATATATTTTATTGTAGTTTCCAGTTTGCCATAAGGAATATTCATTTATGAGTCTTTACTGACATATTATTATTATTTTTCCTCTAAAGTTAATAGTGAATAAAAATTCAATTTGTTGAGTTAAAGAGATACAAAACACATCATGTCTAGAAAACTTCTAATGCATTCAGTTAAAAATTAAACAGACAAAACCACAGGACAACAAATCTTGAGATTAGCACTAACTTTCAATTCATTATAGAGAATTTCTATGACATTGTAATAGGATTCTATAAAAGAGCAATAGGCATTAGGTTATATAACAGTTTCTGTTTTATTGAAAATTATGCTAAAAATGTTCCCATTTACTGTCTCTTGAGCCTTTCTTTCTATTGTTTGTCATTTTTTAAATCAAACTAAGTATTTGCAAATAAGATACATAATTGATATAATTTTTGAAATGAAAATATATAAATGAAATTAGCGATAGTATGAGAATTTTACTTTCTGTCCTCATACCTATGACAAGAATGATTTTTGGTCGAGGTCTAGCAGGATCAAAAACTTCATATTCTTCAATTAACTCTGCAGTCTCAGAGAGATCTGTATCACTTTCTATGGAGAATTGATGGATTGGAGGGAGCCGATCATACCGCCGATATGGAAAGTTTGAATTTTCAGGCATTACTGCAAAAGAGTAAGATAACTTTGAAACGGAAAAAAATAGTATAAAAAACATTTTTGGCACTTAACCAATTAGTAGGAGAAATTTAAAAATTAAATGAGTTTGATTTTTTTCCAACTAGAAGAACACCACATCCTCTAAGTGGTCAGCAAACTTTTTCTTAAAGGATCAGACAGTCAATATTTTGGGCTTTGAGGGTCATACAGTTTCATATTCAACTTGGCTACGATCAATCGCAGGAAAGTAGTCATAGATAATAAACAAATGGATGTTCTCATGTTCTAATAAAACTTTATTTATAAAAACGGTAGTGAGCCAGACTTGGTCCATGGGTCATAGTTTGCCAACCCCTGCTCCAGAGGAACTTCTTTTGGAGAGACTACTGCATAGTTTTGCTTGGTCATTTGTATATAACCTGGACTATGCAAATAGTGCTCCCTAGAATTGTGTAGTGCAAGACTACCATGACTTTCACAACCATTTGCAGCTGCCATAGAGCCAATGCTTATGCACAATGTATTTCATTTATTTAATAAATATAGATACACATTCACTACAATCCAGACACTCTACTGTACTTCAGTCGAATGACTTGGTGGCATAATGCACAAAAACTTAGGATAATCTTATAAGACAGGTAAAAGAGTAGCAAACAATTTCTATGTTTGGAATATCTTTCAACATCATTGAATTTTACTTTCCCAATATTTATCTTTAACTTCTTTATTTCAAAATGTAACTATGAATATTTAGGTTTACATCTACAATGGCAACAAATATTTGCCATATATTGCCAGACATGTTAGCACGTGAAGCATGATTCAGTAGAATAAGATGCAGTCCTGCCCCCACAGGGCTTACAAACGAGATTACATGCTTGTATCTCACAGCAGTATGCACGCCAGCAGGATAAGTGCTAAATGAATATCTCTTATGGTAAACACGGCAGTTCAATGAATGGGTAGATCCATTTGCGTTGCAGTGGTTAGGAAAGGACTTGAAAAAGAGGCATGAACTAAAGTTTGAAAGACAAGTTCAGGTGATAAAATGTGGAACATGTATCCTAGTTGGTGGAAACAAAACACAAAGACTCAGAGTCAGAAATGAAAATGAAATTTTCAAAAGCCCAAATGAGGCAGATAGTCTCAACTAGTTACTGATATATAATCATGGCTTCTTCCTTTCCAATCCGTGTGTCAGTATTCCAGGAGGCATAGAGAAATCCTAACTACCCCAAAGGCACCTGCACAAAGGAGACAGGGGGTGACCTGGCCTTCCATGAGAAATTCAGAAAAGGGGACCACTGAATTTTAGTGTGGTGTAATGCTTACATCTCCTCTGGGATGACAATTGGGTAGAAATTTTCATTCTCTGTTGATAGAACAAATGAGGTCATCGGCTACTGACTCACTGGACTCACTTTAGTTCCACAAAAGGAGTGGAGTAGTCTGCAGATGACAATGGACATTCTTTAGAAAATTCTGGGAAGGGCTGTGTCAAGGAAGGCACTGACAGGAGTATCCTGTTCTGCCTTGAAATTAAATTACTTCATCCAACATAGGGCAAAACTAGGCATTATCCCTGATTACTTTCTTCCCTCACTCTTCACATCTACTCCAACAGATTTTAGTTCCAAAACGTATCCTGAATTCATATGCTTTTAGCCATCTCCATTAGCACAACTCCTGCCCAAGCCACCATCGTATATTTACCCGTACTATTATAATAGACGCTTGCAGGTCTGCCTGCTTCCACGCTTGTCTCCACAATCCATTGCCTAAAATGCTCTTCCTGTACTAGTCCCATGGCTGACTGCTTCTTGTCATTCACACCACAGCTTAAATGTCACCTCCTATAAGAGGATTTTACCGACTTTTTAATCTAAAGCCACCCAGTTAATTTCAAGAACATCATTCTAACAATGCTCTGCAAAACACCTACCCCTTCACCATCTGAAAGGTCTCTTATTCATTCATTGTTTGTCTTCTCCTATAAAATGTTAAGTTCCATGACAGCAGGGACCTTACCTATCTGGAACCCTGTATCCTTAGGATCTAGGGCTGTTGCTTGGTATGAAGTCAGTGTCCAATAAATATTTATTGAATTAACAATATAAAGAACAGCCTTGCTGAAATAGATGGTTTCTCATGGAGAAAAGCCAGAAGATGGGTAAGTAGAATGTGGCTACAGTGTGGAGGGCCTTTAATACCAGGGGAAAGGTATTTAGCTTTAACCTGGTAGAAAGCCAGTGGAGGTTTTTTGGGGGTTAGAATGGATTTGAGTAGAAAGAGACTAGAAGCTGAAATAGTAGCAACTAGGAGGCTATTAAAGTAATCCATAGGTGAGAAGTACAAGCTGAGGTTAGAGGGGTAGTAGGGAAAATGGAAATGAATGGCTGGGTATAAAGCACATGGTTAGAACTGGGACATGAAAAATGAAAGGAGGTGACAGTTTTAAAAACAATTGCAACGTTTCAAGTCTAAAAGAATAAGAAACACATTGCATTTCATGTAATATCTTTCTGCTCTCTTGTTTTATTGCCTTTTTTAATTTTTATTTTTCAATTAGCATTGACATATGTTTTTTATATTGGTTTCAGGTGTATGCCTTCTCTTTTCTGTTTCAGAAATATTGGGCTTCTCCCATTCCTGTCTATATCACAGCTTCTTCTCTATGTCAGGAACTTCTGTTCTCTGTTCCCTGGTATACTCTCCATCTCATCCATCCTTCTCTAGCTAACATCTACTTGGTTTTCTGTCTCCGAGTATTAGCATATCACTTCTTCCAGGAAGTCTACCCTGAATTACAGCATAGGTTGGATCCATCCTCTTGTTAATATGGTTAGTTCTATGACATATGGCATTTCCTATAGCACTCGTTGTGCTTCTAGTTATATTTTTAATGCCTGTTTCATTGCTAGACTGTAAAGCTCCATGGGGGCAGGTGCGAATTTGTTCTTTCTTGGTGGCTACATGCTCAGTCTTAAAACAGTGTCTGGCACATAGTACTCAATAAATAGTTGTTTTATTATTCAACTGTCTCATTGACTGACTTCATGGAAATAGAAAAAAGAGAAGGGAGTGCTGGTTTTGAAGTAAATATGGTATGTTGTTATGTTTGGTGTTAGAATAATGAGTATAAGATGACAATGAGATATTCCAGAAGAGACGCTCTATAGATAGTTAAAGCTATGAAACTAGAATTTCATTTGCAAGTAATTTTTTGTTCAGTTGCATAGATATGGCAAAAAAAAATTGCTCATGTCACATTTATAGTAGGATGCTTTAAAGAACTGTCAGTCAATAATTTATCCTTTCTTTTATCATATTTTTACTTAGGAAAGTAATTTGCTTAAATTATTAAAATGTTTTATTTCATTGAATAATTTTTCATAATTACATATTAGCATAGTTATGTCTATATTTCGGCAAAAATGCATGAGTCACTTTCTATTCCTAGAAATAACTATAATGCTTTAAGTTACTGTAAAATTAGCAATTTTGTTAAATTTAAAGCCTATTACATAAATATTTAAAGCCTATTACATATAGCTAAAACTTACAAAGAACAAATATGTGAAGTATTTCATAAAATCAAATTTTATTATTATAAAACAAACCATTTTCTGCCTTTTAGCATATGTTCTAGATAAAAGACAGTGTCATACAACATTCTTGTTACCACAGTACATGGAAAGGTTCTATATGATGACTAATTAAAAGATCCGAGTAGGAATTCTAGTGAAATATTAATAGGTATGGAGACTAAAATTAAGAAGCAATTTTAATTTTAATAAAGGTTAAACCTACCTTTTCCTAGACCCTTTGGATGTATTTCATTCAGCTCTATATTTTTCCCAAATGTGTACATGACTGCCTTTATACAATAACTGTTCTCTCTAGATCTGCTCTCTAGTTTGACCACACTCCCCACCATTCTCTATTACACACTGGCCTGCCTGGGTTCTCTGTGTAACCAAGCCAAGTAACAATATAAAACAGAGACAGATTCATTTTGTTGCAAAAGTGTCACTTTATATATCCGGTCTATGAGCAGCTTTTTGACTAAGTGAATATCATACCTCTTAGATTTAAATTTAAAATGTAAAAATATCTTAGACTAAGTCCAGTAATACCTGAGGTTCGTTAGTGCTTTAAGGTTTCGAAAGCAGTTACCCATATTTGCCTCACTTGATTTAACAAGAGTGTAGGGCGTATCGTTGATATTGAGCCAGATTCTAACAGTATGACAACACCCTGGGAAATAAGCCATTTTGGAAGGTGTACGAACTCTTCAAACCCATGAAAACATCATTTTGTTCACCAAAGCAGTAATTTATCTAGTGGCATGCTGCAGCAGTAACTGGCTAAAGGTGCTCTCTTGAGCACCCAAACCTAAATCACCCAGTGATGACTCCTGCGTGGACAGGGAAGGATTCTTCTCTCTGGAGATGTTTCTGAGCAAATGTTGTTTATATTTTCTCTCTCTGCCTGTGTTTCTTAAAAATTAACACATTCGACTTTTGCCCACACTGCATTCAAATAAAATCTAAGTGGGTCATGACTAAGTAAAATAAAACAGAGATTTATTTCCCCTTTTATTTATTGCAAATAGAATGATCTCTACTTCAAATTCTGTCTGTATAGCCAAAAATTTTCATGGTATGATTTTTGAGAATGGTTTAAATTTGGAAAATATAATGATCTTGGCCACTGAGAAGGAATTAATTTAGTTTCCCTTGATTGGAAGTGATTCTATTTTGCACATACTATTATACTTCTCCATGTCATCCACAGCCTAAAAGGCTGGTTGTCTGATGCCGAATCACTAATTTTGATAAGCACATATTTTAGAAAGCTATCTGAATACCACAGATCTCTTCTAGCAAACTCCAGTTCTTAGTTTCATATTATTCCTAAAACTGTTAAAAAAGTTTATGGCTTCTATTTCTTTTATAGCAACCAAACACCTAATTTGATGTATCACATTCAGTGGTTGTTTAATAAATACTAGTTGCTTAATAAATACTTAATACTTGAATTAACTAGTGTAAACTTTACATTCATTTATGCAGATGCATGAATATGAACTCTGAATTTGGAAACATTTTAATAAGTCAATCTCTTCCAAGCTAGTGATAACTATCAATTTTGCATATCATCTCATTTATTTTGAAGTCTTATTTGAAATTTTAAGAATAATTTATAGTTTGCTACTGTAATTAATCTCATAAAATAATAAAGTCAGTAATATAAAACTTTATTAAGACTTTACAGTGAAGTGCTGGACAACGGTATGTAATTTTATTTGTCTTATCACAGAGGCGATTAGAATAAGTAGCAGAGAGAGATTAGCCATGTTCCAGGGCCAAATATCCTCCCAGGCATTTGGACATCTAATAAATTAAATTACCACCCACAGTCTATATGGTACATTTCAGAGAGAATTGCCGTAACTATAAAACGTCTATTATTCTACATATACATTACCATTTCTTAGAAAAGATCTCCGTGACTGTCCTCCATTGAGCGGAGGTAAGGTCTTCTTTTCCTGGCTGACAAATGTATCCCATTTCACCTTGTCACAGCCACCTAGTTCCTTTACTTTCTGTAAACAACTTTCCAAGTACTCTACTGGGTCTTCGGGCTTAGAACACATCAGTCCATTCAAAAGGCTCTGAAACAACAAAATACACCCACATAAAATATGTTTTAAAACCATATTTTGAACCATATAGGTAGTTTTTGTTCTTCACATTTATTTTAATAAACAGAGTTGAAATTATGATATGATTAATTAAAATAACCCCTTAAATTTTCTTGATTAGTTTTCAGCTCATCATTCTCTTTTTAAATAATTCAGGCAATTATAGAGCTTAAAATGGAAGAGCTCTAGCAAAGGGAGATATAGTACAGTGTGTAAAGATGCCCCAATCATTATTAATCACATTCCTATTTATCCTTAAAGTCTCCAAGCTTCAGTTTCTTCCTGTGTAAACCAGGAGTAATAATACCTTCCTCAGAGGGCTGTTTTAAGGACTTAAAAATTTAATATTTGTAAAATGCATATTAAGTGCCTGGCACATAGTAAGTGCTCAATAAATATTGTTGGTAGTTTCAGTTAATATTGTTATAATTATCAGATGTCTCCCCTGAGCCCTCAGGTTGGCTTATGGACCCCTTCTGTGTTCCCATGGTACCCAGAAAAAAAAATCTTACCTGTCATTTATACTGAAATCATCAGTTTATGTGTTGGTGCCCTCATATGAACTATAAACCTCTCAACAACACAGTGTGGGTCTTATATATCTTTCAATCTCCAGTCCCTGACACTTTTTCTGGAACATAATAGGTGCATATTGAACAGTTTCTAATTAGGAAAAATATTTCACTCAAAACGTGAAATCTGAGACTCAAAAAAATGCTATTTTATATATAATAAGTCACCATAATATCCACTGAATTTACAGAGGAGGAAGAAGAGCATGAACCTGTATTACTTTTTCTGTTCCTGGTATCTGATGTATCACATGTACTAGTTTCTAAAATATACTACAAATTTGGAAATGCTGACTCCTGGGAACTGGACTGGTATACAAAGTATTTTCCTTTAGAATATTTCATGGAAAAAGCATTGGGGATCATTATCACCAAAATACATTATTAATGCACAAAACACACACCCATTGAAAGGCTGACATCCTTCCTAAATACAGTGTTTTATTTTCAAATTATTCTTGTGCAATTTGCTCAAAATGGTAGGCAATTCTTACCAGGTACAATTGTTCTCCGAAATCCTAAATAGTGTGCATTAAGATGCTGAATCAGAAGTGTTCAATTGCAGAGGGAATGGAAAAAACTAACTTGGGGATCCACATGCAGTTTGTGTCAAAATCTGTGCTATACACAGATAGACAGACAGACAGACACACACACACACACACACACACACACACACACACACATACACACAGAGCGCTGAACTTCTCACATTCCTCTTATGTTAATATAACTAACTTTGTGTCAATACTTACTATGTCTTTGTATGCATTAGTTTACCCAGTGTGCTCTCAGCCCTATGTAGCATTATTATCCCCATCTTACAGGAAGTCATGGCTCAGAGATGTTAGTTGATGAAGGTTACTTAGTTAGAAACTCATAGGCCCAGGATTCCAACTCAATGTTTCTGATTTAAAAACCCATATATTGTTCTTTCTCCATATCTTGCAAAAACATAATATAGGATAAAAAGAAAATGCCAGATTATCTGTGCCCCATACATAATCCAAAGCACTCAAGTTTAAGTCTTCTTTATTTAAAATCATTACTGCCTAAAATGGGTAAACAAACTAAATGAAGTTTTTTTGTTTGTTTTTACTGGAAAATATACATTTCTAGCCTCTCCAAACAAAACTGACTCCTCAAAGGGTACTGGTTTTAGAAGGGGGGGGGAGTGGGTTCCAATCCTTCATGGATAATTTAAGTCCTTTTTTCTAGTACCCAGTCATCATCACAGATTAAAGATAACCAGCAAACACTATTACTTGGTCTCTTTGAGTTAATTGTTTGAGAGCTTAAATAACTTAATTAGGCTTTCTCCAATACTTAAATTAATTGCTGAATCTCTGCTCTAAGGTACAGTGGTACAAATTCAGTATGTACACCAACCATAAAGTTAGCTAGAGTTAAAAACTCATGACAAAATAAGGGGAAAGTGGGTGTTTAAAAAACATTTAATTTAAAAATGGAAACACATTTCAAACTTGAACCGACCAGAGATATTCCATTTAGCCTATGTGATGTCTCAAGTCAGGAAGAAATCTGAAAAGGTCAGTTAGATACACATAGTTGTTTGACAATATATAAATTCAATAATCAGTCACTTAGTCTACAATGGTGTCTAATATCCACAGCAAGGCCAATGTATTGGGTTTGATAGATACCTAATTTTTAAACTTCATATACCTAGAAACTTTATATATCTATATTGTGGTTTAGAGGAAGAAAATCCCATTTTGGAAAGTTAAGCATTTGGCTTTGCTGTCTACACTCATCACATGGAGAAGTGCCAGGTTTTACTTCTCTCTTTGCCGTGCACAAGCACACATTCCACTTACTGGAAGGCCTTTGGAGGTCACCAGCAGTCTCCTTCCATCTTCCATTGTCCAGGATTGCATTTAAGTACTCTGTGTTACTGCATTTCTCCTAAGAGAGTTGGCTTCCTTTTCTGGCTGTGCACTATTTAAAAATGTCCCTCCCATTCATTCACAGAAAAACCAACAAAAGAAAAGCACAGCACCTGAACAATCACTTATTTGCATACGGTGTAGATTTTCATGAAGAAAATATCAAAACTATCTGTGGTTACCTTCCACCAAGGAGGAAAAAATGGTACCCACATTTATAAAGAAAAAAGACATAGTATCAAGCAGCACTTTACAATCAGGGGACTCCTCTGCAGATGTTTCTACTTATTCTTTTAGAAGTGTAATAAAATTGATCTATTTATGACAAAACTTTCATCTCTTCATCTCCATTTTACTTTTTGGAAATATTAAAAAAAAACTCTTAACGAGAACTCTACATACCCCCATAACCTTACACAACATCTGATTATTTTCAAGCACGAGTAACACACTTGCTATATTTTGGGCTTTACACACCAAGCTTGTGCTAAGTGGGTGGTTTATATGGAAATGTTGGCTTCAGATGGATTTAAAAATCAGTGGCTTACAGAGGTAAACAAAAAATGAAGATCTGTAATTATGGCGGCCCATTTTAAAGATAGTTCGGAAAAACGAGGACAAAATTCTTTTCCCAACTAGGGTCTTAATTTGTTGTTGTTGTTGTTTAGCAGAACAAAGCCCCTAAACAGGAGAAAGAACAGCTCATGACCTTTACTTTACTATATAAGTCCACAGTCTATCATCTTTCAGAAATGGGGACCAGGTTTGCAGTGAATGGATTTCCCCTTTCAGGGTTCTGTCTATGGAGCTTGGCTCGCTTCCTTTTTTTTTTTTTTACCTAAGCAAATGTCTTAAAATTCAAATATGGAATGAAAGGAAGCAAAACGATCCGAGACAGAGGCTGTGGTTTAGAACTAACCAAGGTTCCTTTGGTTCCTCAATCCTCCCATTCCACACTCTCAATGTGTCCTCCACCCCGCGGGTCCCTAGCGCAGATGGTGCTGTGATGCGGTCTTAAGACAGAGCAACAGGAGTCACATCCACCACGCCGCTCCCTCTCAGACCAGCTTTCTCTAGGTGGGTTAGGAAGGGCTGGCGAAAGCTGCGGCTGGGGAGGCGACGAAGAGAACCCTCCCAAGGCGACGGGAAAACGTGCTCAGGAGTTCATTCACCGAAAGCGCAGAGCAGCGCTGGCTGCCTGCCACCGGAGGTAGCACTGCACTTGATGGGTTTGGATTTGTTTTTGCATCTTCATCCGCTCTCCTTCAAGCTTTCCCTGGAGAGGGCTGCTTTCGTCCACACTTCTCTTTCACCACTGGGATCCCGACCCTCGGCGCAAGGGGGCTAGGGGTCTTGACCCCTCAGTTTCTAGTCCTCGCTCGTTCCTGGGCGCAAGCGTACGGTACCACCTGGCCTGGCCCTTGCCTCCAGAAAGCGCGCCCAGCTGCTGCCTGTAGCCCACCCCGGGTGTTCGCATCCGAGGGGTGCTGCCTGCTTCCAGAACCCGCTGGAAGACTGAAACTTGGCCTGGGAGGTGCGGGCTCCTGTACCCAGCCTTCGGACCAGGATCCCGGCAAACCCCAGGAAAGGCAGCTGCCACCGGGCAAGGGGGCGGGCAGGCGAGCTTCTGCTAGCCCCTTCACTTCCATGCCCCGCGTTGGTAAGGTGGGACGGGGCGCAGTTCCTCACCATGAACGCCCGAGATGCTCTCCCCGATCCTCCCCATCCTCCCGCTCCTCTGCCAGCTCTAGCCCCCTACCTCGAAAAGCTGAGGGATTTCCCTCCGGGCCAGATACTCCTTGGCATCGTTGGTGTTCATGGCTGTGCCGCGCGCGCCTTGGGCGCAGGCGGGGAGGCTCCCGGGCTGCGGCGACCTGGTCTGGGGCTGGCGGGGTTCGGGATGAGCACCGTGCAGCCCCCGCTCTCACGCGCAAATACACGCTCGGCTCGGCCTGCCCAGGCCAGGGACCCCCTCTTCCTCTCTCCAGGGGCTGTGGTCTCCGCGTTCCCGCCGCCCCCGCCTCGATGCCAGCCACAGAACCCGGGCTGCGGGCTCGGAGCAACGGCTTCCCGGGCTCCCAGGCAGCGCGGCCGCCAGGGGAGGGGCGGAGAGAATGGAGGAGGGAGGACAGGGCGGCAGACGCAAGGCAGCAGCCCGCCCGCCTCTCCCGCTCAGCGCGTGGCGCTCTGCGCCTTCAGGAGCCCAGACTACGGCGGCGGCCAGTCACGCAGCGCGGGCAGGTGCGGGGGTGGGGACCGGCGCGCGCGGGGGCTTGTAGTCACACCCCTCCATGCCGCCCCGCCGCCCTGGGGACGCAGCAACTTGGGACCTGGTGGCCAAAAGAACAGAGTCGGGGCTTTTAGGAACCTGCGATCTTATCGCTTCTCCGGACCTTCTTCTCCACCCTCTATCCCTCCACCCCCGCACACCCACACGGTTACTCCTGCGTCCCTAAGGAGCTCCCAAGAATTTATCTTTTATTCCTAAGGTTAACGATCTTTCATAATAGGAAGCTGGGGGTAAGGAAAAAGGGAGGATTATGGAGTGGAATCCATTTTCTTAAAATAACTTTTAAATCTTGGGTATTTATAGTTTTGCCACCTAGTTTTGAATTTTTTTTAATCCTTACAGATTTCAATATAAGGCTTTAGAGTGAACCTGAAATCTTCATTAACAGAAGTAGCCAGCTAGTTAATTATCTCCATAGAGAGAAATGGGAAAGTAGAAGAGAGAAGTGCGTGGTAGAGAGCTGGATACCACTGGAATTGGAAACGGGTTTAGAGGTGGGGTGGGTGGCAGAATTAATTAGATCTGAGGAGTGTGCAGTCAGTGGGCTATGAGAGCACCTCGGGGTCAGTATAGGTGAGTATGGGTGGATGCATTAAGGCAACTATGTGGATAAAGGATCTTCCTGTTACAGACCATGATCAAAGTGTAGCCATCCTCCTCCTACCTCCGAAGATGACTCATTTTCCCCATTAAGATATCTTTTCATTGCCTGTTTGAAAGATGGTTTGTGCCGCCATGATAATATGATCTTGAACTGTGTGGAAGGCCTGACTCTGTGGGAGGGTATATGAGAGAAAGGAGGCTCCGATAGGAACTGACATCTGGGTTCTGGCCAGAGAGAGAAGCAAGACAGCAACTGCTTCCAAAAACCAATGTCTGAATGTCCATTTCAAGTTCATCTTTGCAGATCTTTTCTTGATTTTATTTCTTGTCGCACAAACGACTGCTTTCCAAGCCTTAACTATAGTTGTGATTTCGTTTTACCCAGGGGAAGAAACTCAAGAATTAATTGAATTTTGTAAAGTAAATGGAGTTTTTCTGAACACCTGTGAAACCATGTGTCATATGGTAGCCTTAAATGAGGCCGGCGTTCCAGTTCCAGGGAAATATGCCATATCACTTACAGTCCCAGCTTCTATTTCTTTACCTTAAGAACAGCTTACAGTAGTAGTGAAAGCAGTGTCTTTTTCCTGTGGAACAATGCTTGAAAAGTACCAAGGTCCATAACATTGAGGCTTACTTTGTGAACGGGCACAGCTGAGATGAAGCACTTAGGACTGAAGAGGCTACTTTCTGCAAGACCTCAAGGTCACACTTTAAAGACAAGAATCTTGCAGAGCTCAGCACACATCTTCCCTCTTAGGGAGGAATATATCCTGAATGGATATATGATTCTAAATGCATGTTAGCATAGCTGAGCAAGGATGACATCTTGCTTGTATAAAGAGTAGATAAGAAAGACTGCATTGCTCCAAAATAGTCTAGACAGCCTGAAAAACATAGTAACTGTAGTTACGGCAAATTTCCAGGTAGCCTTATGCAATGACAATCAGTGCTTTTTGGTGTGTTCCAGGTGTATGGAAGAGGCAAGATGTTCACAATTACTTTTGCAAAAGAAGTGCTGATCTGGTAGAGAAGGGCTAAATGAAGGAAGTATAATGCTTAAAAACCAGGCTGATGATTTGGAAGAGAGAAAAGACAAAGGACAAGGGACATCAAATATACCCTTGCCATGGGAAAGCTGGCCCATCATTTCCTGATATACAGTTCTAAAGGTGGTTATGTAAAGGGTTCATAGCCCTTTTCTCTTTGTTTACTTGGGGATGCATTCTTACAGGTGTTAATTAAGATGATTGCTACACGTCTGGTATCTCCAGATAGAATTTTTCTGTTCCCTCATTGGGTGTGTGTGCTAGGTTTGACATACAGCATTGAGAAAGACAGATATGATCCCTGCAGTCAAAGAAGTTACATTCTACTAGAGAATATATGTAAGAAGTGCAGATGGACAATAAACAAATGAAAATGCAGAAACAACATCAGAGAGTGAGAAATGAAAGGCAAATACTTTAAAATGCCCCCAAGACAAGTAGGAACATATCACATAATGATAAATGTAATGATGAAAATCAAATCAAAACTGTTGATTTGAAGCGATGGGGCAGAGTCCAGATTTGTTTGCTGAAAGTGGCAGTGGAGATAACCATTGGAACAATAACTAGAACTTTCCAAATATACAAACATCCTTCAAGAGGAGGCTTTTGGTGGGAATGTTTCTCTGGGTGATCCCTAAAGAAGACTCACTGTTAATATACAGGCTGTGTCTCAGCAAAGGTCCGAGCCTGCTCTGTCCGCATTAATCAAGTGTCTACAGGTAGGGACCATTTGCTCCATTCACACAAAGGAGGCTCAAGGGTTCTAAACCCAGAACAGCACTTCCCAAACTCCACAGATGTCTGGAGCCTATGCTATTACCCTTATCCAATCTTAACAGATATGTATGCCATCTATAATTTAACTGGGGCCAGTTTAGCCATAGAAAATTTTAGTGATAAAGTGCAAAATATTTTTCATGTTCCATTTACTTGTCCCAGGAGAGGAAACTAATGGGATCAGCTATAGGCACTCGTACAGTTGACAGCGATGATGTGATGACAAGTTTGGCCATAATACAAAGGAAAAATATATTGAGTGTTGTTTTGCATCAAGCATTGTAATAAACACTTTATAAAGTATATTACATCTTTATATATTACATATTCTTAAATCAATATGTAAGGTATGTATTATTTTCATTATATAAATGAGATAACTGAGAGAGAGTCTAATTTGAAAGTTATACTCATAATGTTAATCCACCTGCAAAATCCTGTGAATCCACATCCCTTAGGACATTATTATCATAACTCCTTTGAAGCTTACAAAGGCTTGCAACATTTTTTTCTTTGTACCTTTTAATTTTTTCTAAGGGTCCTTGAATTCTTTATTTTTTTTTAAATTTGACAGATGTCATTTTGCATTGGATGGGGGGGTCGTTATTTAAAACACAAGCAGAACAGCAAAACATGTATAAGAACAAATTTATCTCAGTAGATTTCCTAATTGTTCAAGGTCCTTTTCTGTTAGAAAGTTTTTGCTTGGTTCAGCTGTTGAACGGACAACACAGCATTCCTATTTACTGAATTCTTGAGTGTCAAATTTTTCTCATTCAGCACAAAAAAATCAGTATCTTCCTCCTAACCTAATTAATCTATTTCCCTCACAAAATGACAACTTACTTGGCCATTTGTGCATTATGGGCCATTTGTAAATATTTTGTTTACCCAGAAAAAAACTAAATTTATAAGCCTTGCATTTGTGTGTATATTGTCCTGGTAAGTATCCTTCGTGTTTACATGTACTCTTTTTAGAAGGTCTTTTGAGACTTTTACTTTTTTGTTAGTGTGGAATGTACACACTGGTCGGTGAAATCTGGGGTAAATGCAGGCTGAAATAATGGTGTGTAACACAATTCTTTAGCCAAAGCAGAATTTTCCTATGCTCTATTTCTTTTCTTCAGCCTGTCTGAGTACCTAAGCCAGACATTTGGATTCTGGATCTCAAAGACCTCTAGGAGTTTTTGGGTTAGAGGTAAAAGATTTAAAACTCTCCCCTAATGTCTGAAAACATTAAGAAAATTTCCAAGTATATAATAATATATACGAAGAATAACTAAGATTTGGAAAACTGTACTTCTTTATTTATCTATTGATTAATTAATGCAGTCATTGATCAAATAATTATGAAATAAACTTTTACATTCCAGACCCATGTTTGGAGCTGAGAATACCAAACAACAACAACAGCAGCAATGAACAAACAAACAAAACAAGACTCAAATGGTTCACTGTTTAGTAGGAAAAGATGAATAATTAAGTACAGAGAAATGAATATGTGTTAATAATATGATAGAAGTTAGATATGTGGCGGAAGGTTGTTAAGTGGGAATACAAAGGTATATGATTCACATAAATATATGTATGATAAAACAGCACTTACAAAGTTTTAAGAATAGACTTTCTTCCAATATTTCCTTACCACCCTTAAAAATTATTTGTTTTTAGCAATTTTCCCTTCCAGTTTTTTCCCCAGATACATAACTGTTCAGAAACATTGTCAAACTGTAATTACATACAATTCCATGCTCTACATAGCCACCTTTTGAAATGGCTTTGTGAGAGTTCATTGAGAAGCTTCGACATCAGCAACTTAACCATTTTCTTCTGTGACTGCACATATTGGTTGCTTCTTCTGTTAGGCCACTATAAGCAACTCTAGTATAAAGAACTTTGTGTATATTTTTTTCATATTTTAAGTTATTATTCAGAAAAATTTCCAAAAGTGGGATTACTGGATAAAATGGAAAGTGCATTTTGTATTCTTGATTGATTAATAAAATTTCCAGAAGTGTCTAATCCATTTATAGTGCCATAAGCAATGTTTTGAATGGTTGAGAGTCCCAGTTTTACTATAGTCCCACTAATAAGGAATTACATTTTTTATTCTTAATTTTACCTTAGTAGATTAAAATTACACAGTAAAAAAATTCTACCTTAACTTAATTTGCATTTACTTTGCTAAGTCCTACCTTCTGTCATTTTCCTTCTAACTTGGGTATTTTTCTTTACTTCTTTTCCTTCCTTTACTTAGTATTTTGCTGCTCTCCCACAATCATGCTTTTGTTTATGTCTCTCATAATATTTTCTATATTCTGCATTACAGAACAGTTTTTTGCAAAACTGTCTGTGTCCTTTAATAGGTTATCCAGCACCTTTTAGAAGGGATTTATCTTTGTATCTGCCATAGTGTCAGTATTACACATGGTAAGGCCTAGTGTATGAAGCACTTTATCACACTGTCTCATTTAATTCACACAATCATTTGAAGTGGGCATTATTTTCCACTTGCAGATAAGAAGAAAATAAAACTGAGTCTCAGATCACATCAGTAAAAATTGACTGAAATATATACACAAAAATCAGTTCCATGTAGGTTTTAGATCAAAATATAATGCTAAAACCTAAATGCTTATAAAATGATAAAAGCTTCTAAAAGTTCTTAAAAGAAAACATAGAACATATTTGTGACCAAGGAGTTACAAAAGACAAATATCTCAAATTAAAGGTGTCATTAAAGGTGTTTGTAATAAAAGAATATAAATCAGACTATATTAATGTAGTAAGAACTTTTGTTCCTCAAAAGTTACTATTAAGAGAATGAATTAAGAGAATGAAAAGGTATTGAATGAAAATGAAATTGTATTGAGTAGGAGGAAATATTTGCAATACATATATCCAATAAAGGACTCAAATATATGAAGAACTTCTCCAATAAGAAAAAGATAATCTAATAAAAAAATGGACAAAAGACTTGAGCAAACACTTCATGAATCTAAATTCAATGGCCGATAAACATGTAAAACGTAATAATTTTGTTAGTCATCAGAAAAAATGCAAAATAAACAATGTGATACCACTAAATACCCACCAGAATGGTTAAATTGAAAAAAGACAGTAAATACCAATGTTAATGAGGCTATGGAGTAATCAGAGCTTACATAGACTGCTGGGGGAATGTTAACTTGCATAACAACTTTGGAAAACTGGAAATAACTATTAAAACTGAACATATATTTATTTTTGTATTCACCAAAAGTTATATATTAGAATCTTGACCAGATACTATTCTAAATAACCCCAAACTGGAAACTACTTTAACGTTCACCAACGTTTACAACTTATGGAACACATAAATTGTGTTGTATTCGCAAATAGAATACTATGAGCAATAAGAATCAACAGTCTACAGCTACATGAAACAATATGGATGGGTCTCACAAACATACTATTGAAGGAGCACCAGACACAGAAGACATATAGTATATGGTTTCATTTACATAAAGTACAAAAACAGGCAAAATGAATTTATGCTGTTAGAACTCAGGGCAGTGGTTATTCCCTAGGGGAGTGAGGTGACAGAGTGAGAGCTCAAGGAGTGTTTTGGGGATAATGTTCCTGTTCTGTTCCTTGATTTGGGCACAAGTTACATGGGTATGCTCATCTTGTGCAAACTCATTCAGCTGTACAAATAAGAAGCGTACTTTTCTGTGTGCTATACTTTAATTAAAAAGTAAAAGATGATGGAGTATGGGATTCAAATCTAAGACCATCTTATTCTTTAATTCCATGCCTTCCTGTTTCATGCTATTTTATCATTTAATAAGCAGATCAAAAGTGAACTTGCAATCCATGGCCCTTTGCTTGTGCTTTTATTATTGTACTTACAGTCAAATTGCTGCTCTAAACACTATGTTGCTTGCTTTTACGTAATAACTTATTTACAGCTTAGTCTCTCTCACTGTGAGGTCTGAGCTCCTCACTAGCAGAGACCATGTCCTAGAAATCTGTATTTTCCCAGTGCTTTGGACAATGCCTGTCCTAAAATAGATACACATGAATGTAGGAATGAACTATCTATATCTGTATCTATAGAATTCTTAGGACTCAGCCAAGGAAATTTAGCAAGATGCTCTAGCAGGAAAAAGTACAATTTTTCACATTTTTAAAAATGTTGAAGGCTTTTTAAAATTACACCATGATGACTTGAAATCATGAGTTAATGCCATTTATAGGGATCTCTGATTTACCATGAGGGAGAATCTTTAGGTGCTAAAAAGTCTAGTTTAAGCAATGTCTTTATAATGTCTAGAAATAGAATGGTTTATAAATACATGATTAGGTTATATAAATTACAATGACAATAGTGTTTTATGATTCATTCAGTCAATTATTTCTTGAGTACTTACTATGTGCCGGGCATTGCTGGCATTGCTGTGCTGCCAGGCACGTAGGTGAATAAAACATATGCATGGAGCATATGTCTAGGAGGGGAAAAATAAACAAACAACATATGTCTTAATTAAGTATATTATTTATTAGAAAGTGATAAATGCCATAGATAAAGAAAAAGTAGAGAATAAGAAAAGCCAGAAGCTGGTCACAATTTTAAATAGAGCGGTGAGGGAAGGCGTCGTGGAGAAATGACATTCCAGCAAAGATTTGAGAAGGTGTGGAGTTAACCTGCCAATACCTGGAGGAATAGCCAGTTCAAATGTACTGGGGAAGGAGGATGCCCGACATGGTCTAGCAATAGCAAGGAGGCTGGTGTGGCTGGAGCAGGGTGAAGCAAGAGAAGGGCAGAGAGAAATGAGGCCAGATCACATAAACTGTGGTAAGTTCTTGGACTTTTATTCTGAATGAAACAAGAAATTAGTGAAGGGTTTTGAGCCAAGACTAACATATTCTAACTTACATTTTAAGAGGAACATCTGCCTGCTGTTTTAGGAAGAAGTAAGAGAGCAAAAGTAGGAGCAAGGAAAACAGTTGTGTGAATCAGATGAGAGATAAAGTCAGTAGAGGCCATGAGAATTTGTTAGATTCCAGATGTATTTTGAAGATAGAACAAACAGGATTTCTGGACAGATTGGATGTAGTGTATGAGAAGAAGAGAAAACATCAAGGATGACTTCGTGTTTTTTGGCCCGAGAATAGCAGGAAACTATTAACTAATTGGCCACAGTAGCTTACTAATTTACGAAGGAAGATACACAGAGAACTTTGATTTGCTCTGATGGGGTTTGGCACAAGGTGGATTCTCCCTACTATCTACTGACTATGTTTCCATTTTCATCCGCGATCTTTAGTTTATGGCCACCATCTGAGCTCATGATGCACAACGTCACCGTCTTGTATAAGTAAAAAGAGGAATTTCCACTTATTTTGGGAATATACTTGGAATTTAATGTTTTAGAATTTCAATGTCCATTCATTTGCAAAAATATTTTACCTACCAATGGAAAATCTGTAATTCCATCAAATCTAGTCTTCATCAGTCATCCTAACCTGGCTATAAGAAATATAAATAAGGAAACAGCATGAACTCCAAGAAGCCTCTAAATTTAAAAGCTACAGCTAAAATACATATGGAAGCATTTTTATTTTGATTTAAATAAGTATTCTGAAATACATTTTGAAATAAAAGCTCTTTTGAGTCCCATTTAAGCCCCAGAGAAAAACAAACATATGACATCAATTTATTTTTTTAAGTTTTTTTTTGTAGAAAATAACACATTTTAGTCTTTATTATTTCTTTTTTTTTTTTTTTTGTCATTATCAACAAACGGCAATTCTGTGAGCCTAAAGGCCTAGCACTTCTAAATCACACATATGTCGGAACCATTTTGCCCTTTTGAGTATGTTTTGTTTATTTTTGTGTTTTTACTATGTCACATGAACTATGTATTAGTAATACATATATTAATCAGTTTAGGATGAGTAAGATATAATTTTTCTTTGCAAGGAATGAAATGTGTTGTTTCTTAACAGTCACAAGGCGTTCATGTTGGTGTGCTGGAAATTTTTAAAACTTACCAGAATTTACCATCTGCTACTGTTTTTTAAATCTATTCTGTTTAGCCATGTTTCCTCTATTAATTGTTCTCCTGCATATAATTAACTAGCATTCGCAATGTTTTTCTAATAGAATTATAAAAATAAACATCTAGTGGAGATTACATGAACAGATTAATTTAAAGAGGTCTCTTCCCCAAATAAATTAACATTTTAGATTGTGCAAAGAAAAACTATTACTTAAGCATTTCTCCAATCATGTCACTGTCTTGTGCAAAAATTTTAGTGGCACCTTATCTGCACTGTCCGATATGGTACCCACTAGACACTGTAACTATTTAAATGTAATATGTTAATTATTTAATAATAATTTTAAAACAATAAAATTAAAACTTCAGTTTTTCAGTTGAACTAGTTACACTCCAAGTACTAAATAGCCATGTGTGGCTAGTGGCCAAAATGTTGGAGAGTGCAGATATAGGTCATATCTATTATCACAGAAAGTTCTAATGGAAAGTGCTGATCTAGAGAGTAAATTGCAATTTTTATAGCATAGAGTTCCATAATTTCATTTTAGTTTATCTTATTGGGTGTATCTTCCACTATACTGATCATGTGCAACCCATGCATCCTATACATTTTTATTTCTGAGCCCTTGCTTTTTTGAGTCCTTAGCTTATAATTAGTTTCCTTTGTTTTACACTTAATGAAATATTTCCATGTCTACAAGGATCCACTTAAATGTCATCTTCTTCATAAAGGCCATCTTTATTTAGCCCTAATGGATTGAAGTATTTTCTTCCTTTGTACTCTCTGGAATGTTCTTGTATATCTTACCTTGTACCTTACTTATGTATGTTTCTTTCTATCATCTGCTCTAGCCCCCAAAATGTGTCTTCAAGGTAGTACCCCTATACAGCTTATTACAATGTCATGTACATAATAAATACTTTAAAATCATTGTTCGAATAATTTATAACAAATTTAAATATTACTTTTGTTCTGTGAGCATTTGCAGTCCCATAGTTTGATGTGCTTTAAATTTGTAAATTTATTTGCTCCATTGTTTTTTAAGATTATGATTTTCAAATTTCATCTACATTGACTAGTTTAGATGGGGCTCGGGTGGGTAGGGGTACTAACTGTGTAAGTTATAGATGCAAGTTTCTCTTTCTGTGACTGTAATTCAGTGCTTGAGCATTTCAATTGCCTTCACTATTATCTCTCATGCCTGTTGCTAGAAAACAGAATGAAGTTTAAGTCAAACAAACAAATAAAGAGTGTCCGCTAATCTCTGATAATTGATGCTAGGTGATAGGTGTCTTTCCACTCAGTTGCCACTGGTTTTGCAGAATCCCAATCATCAGGACAGAAAAAGATTGTTATGACCTTATTTATGCCTTTCTAAAAACTATTGGCCACTGCTACACTGCCATTATTTAAAGCTACCCAAGGTCTCTCGTAAGTTAATCTATTTTCAAATTATGAAGTCCAAATGGATACCCAGAGGTCATCACTCCTCTCATCTTCAGAAAACACAGCACAAAACCATGGCATATTCCTTTTAAGGAAATTTCAAGTTGTGTTTCTTTTGTTTCCCACAACATTCTCATTTATAATTTTCAGAAATTTGCAGGTGTTATTTTTAAAGATTATTTCATGCTAATGAAATGTCAAAATGTGGAACAACATTTGTAAGAGAAGTGTTTGTATATCTCTGTTATCCTGAGTACCCATTTTCAGAAGGTGTTTCTTAACAAGGCCCTGTGGCTTCATAGGGACATTCACCCTCATATCTTTGGGCTTGTTAGCTACTACTCAATAGAAGCAAAAGGAGAAAGTTTTCTTATGCTCACTCAGTAGTCAATGTATTCATTACATACTCTTTAAATTTATAATAAATACCTTTAAACTCATTTATCTTATGACTACACCACTGACCTCTCAGCAGGTGACTTCTACATTTGTTTATCTCCAGCCTTGGCCTCGCTCCCCTGTGCTCCAATTCTGCCAGGAAAATGGGTTGTTAGGCATTGATTCTTTCATTCAGTTAACATTTATTGATCACATACTGTATGCCAAGCACTGCACTAGTTTTTTAGGGAAAAAGACACAGCCAATGTGGCAAAACCCTCACAGCCTCCATAGAGGAAAAAGGTACAAAACCAAAGACGACAATGTAACAAGGGACATCATAGCAGAGTGGAAAGAGCATAGGCTCTGGGGTCATAATTTCCAGTCTTGTCTCTTTCTTATCGAGCTATCTAATGCCTACAAGTTCTTAATCAGTCTGAACCTCAGTTTTCTCTTTTATAAAAATGGGAATATTATTCTCTAACTCATTAAGTTATTGTGAGGGTAAATTGGTAAGTGCAGAGTTGAAACTTAACCTAATTCTCTGACTTCAAATTTTAGTTCATTGCCTATTGACTTTCGTATTCTATCATTTAAGACTCTGATCTTAATTATCCATTGTTCTCTTTCCCACCTTGTAAGCTCAGATTAAACTGATTTGCTTTCTGTGCCTTGGATATATTTGCCTGATGCTTCCTTCTCTTTGCTCAGGCTCTTCCTTTTGCCTGGAATGCTTCCCCAATTCCACATGTCTAAATTTTTCCTGCTTCAAGGCTCTTGATGAAATATAATCTTCATAAAGCTTTCTTAGGTTTTTGCAGCATGAAATAACTGCTTCCTATAAAATCCTGTAGCATTTTGTTCAAACTTTTTTTAAAATTATGTTTTTATCAGACAACCTGCATGGAGTACCAGAATGAGAATAATAATTAATATCTATGCAATGAAATATTGTAACTTTGGCAATAGTTTGTTTTTCAGCTCAAGGAAGATATGGTGGCACAAACTTACCTCTGAAATGAAAAGAAACAAATGGAATTTGGAAGAGGAATGTCCACCTTTTCCCCATGTCAAATCCTGGTTTGCCCACTTCGCCACTTTTATTTTTTTTGTCTTCAGCAAGCTGCTTCTATGTTTAAAGTAAATTTAAAATGGTGGTAACAAAACAGACATAAAAACTAGGTGATATAAATCATTATAAACAACTTTGAAGTGGGCATATTTAAGATTTTGTTCTTACCCTGGTTCTTTGTAAATGAGTTTGTTAGCTTATTATTCCTTGAAACATTTCTCAAAACTCTGAATGCTTGAACATTTATGAATCTCTAGAGCTTCAAACTGTTTTAACTATTAAAGAATGGATTTCACAGGTAATCTCATTTGTTTTATCTGCCCTTAGACCACTCAATCAGTAAATATGTTAAAACTTTGTAAGAAATATTTTCCATAGCAGCAATTTGATACCTATTGTAAGGTTTGAGAGTATATAATGAATTAAATTATTCATTGCCAAAATAATCTCACTTTCTGTGTTTGTAAAAATATCAGTAAAGCTCATAGATCTCTGTTAGATGCCTAGACTCTCTGACAAGTCAATGTGATTTGATAATGAGCTATTATCACTTTTGTGCCAGTCGTCAACAACCAGGCAGGGACCAGAAAGTGCTGGGGCAAAACCAGTGGGCAGCCCTGTATAGTTTTACATATCCACTAATATTGCCATTTGCGCTTTCTTTTGCAGGAATGGCCATCAGCTCCACTTTCTCATTAATATGAATATATTGAATTATAATGTGTAATATGAATGTATGTATGAATACAGACAGATGGTTTCAATGAACTCTGTGAGCAACTCTACCTTATTAACCCTAAATCACAGATATAATTTCATACTCCACACAAAGAAGCAAATAAACTCTTTCTGTTTGCTTCCTTATATTATTTCTGCCTTGGTTGTTGCTATAAATTTGAAAACACTATTTATTTAGCTTCTCTATACATTAAATTTGAAAACCTTGGTCATTTTATCTGTTTCTATAAGCCAGGCTACAGACTGCACAGCACAAATACTTTCTATTTTTTTTCTTTAAAATGTCACAGACTTTAAGTTTTTTACTTTCCAAGTTCTTTAGAATTTTTTTTATTTCTGTTAATAGCAAAAGATTTTTGTATTGAATATCTTTGCTACATATTTCTCACACTCTCTGAGATTTAATTATTGTTTTTCTTGTTTGTCTGATCTCTTTATTTAATCAGAATTCTGAATTATTTTATTCTATATTAAAGGCCTGTATTATTCAACGAATCCATGGATAACAGTCAACTGATGGCCACTGCCTACTGCTGAATGTCTATATAATGTATTTCATTTTGAAATACTTGATCTGTGATAATGTCAGGGACTGGTGACAGAATTGTATAAATCTGCTGTCTATTTTAACTATATTCACATCTAGTGGCTTCATTTTTACCTTCACCTCACATGTACTGTATAGTTTCCAGCCTTGGCACCCTCCTGGAAGAGAAAAGATAGATCTAATGGATGGCTACTACTGATGCCACTGGAGCGAGTGTTTTCTTCATCTTAAGTGGCATTTACTACTTTCTCACTAGTGGTTAAGAGAATGGCCTCTGGTAATAATTTATTGTGTGGTTAATATGAGAGGCCCCTTCCTTCTTCATGGCCTTTGACTTTCCATGCCTGGACATTTGAATGTGAGCAGAAGGAGAAAGAATTTCATTTCTTTCCTGTGGTAGCCTCCTCGATGGAAAAAATGAGTTTGATTTGACAATTACATAACCTCTCTACTATTGCAGCACCACATGGCAACATCAAAAGGATCCTAAGGAAACTGGGAAATCAGGCCTATGTGTGATTATGAACCAAGTATAGAAAAGATTCCACCAGTGCCTTCGTGGAACTAGGCAGGCTAGTGCTTTAAATTATTCTGGAACCAGTAAGTTCACAGTTGACTTATAATCATTTCCCTTCATGTGATTTGAACCGTGAGTCATCTGTTCCTCTGAAATTGTGGACACATTGGTGTATTTTTAACTTACTATGAGCCACTCTTCTAGAATAAAACAGAGCAGAAATGCAGTATGCAGTTGTCGAGGAGGAAATGGAGCACAAAGTCTTGCTTAGAGAGCTATGTCTTTCAGGAGCTGATGAAGGACTCCAAGGCTGAGGTTCTCCATCCATATTCCCAAATTGCGAGAAGAAATACAATTTCCCAGAGTAAATCATTCCTTGGGGCGTCTGTAGCCCTTGGTTTCTGTATCTGTCTCTTTTCTGGACTTTGCCTTATTCACCTTTGCAGGACCCAAAGCAAACACTGGTGTTTAAATCATAGTAGAATCTAAATACATATTTGTTGAAGCCATCCATCTATTTATTACTTTCTTTATTTATTAAGCACCTATTATGTGCAAGAACCTGTGCTAGGCATTGAGGATGCAGCAGCAAAACAACAACAACAACAACAAAAAAACAGATAGCTCCTACCCTGACGGAGCTTCATTTAGTGTGTGAAGGGTAGGAGAAGTCAGACTATACATACATGAAAAATTACAGAAATAATTCCAGCTTCAATGTTTATAAGTGCTCCTAAGGACTAGGGAGTCCTGACTAGCCCTTATTTACTAGCACTATAACACTCAACCTCTTCAAGTTTCAGTTTTCTTATTTGTAAAATAAGAGATTTGTATGAGTCTAAAGTTCCTTTTAGGCTTGAACTTTCTGATTCTGTGCTTGCTTAGTGAAAATATGTTTTGTTTAAAGAGTAGCTGATTAAAATTATTCATTAAATAATAATACCAATAACAATTGTCAAGAGGAGTTCATTTAATAAATTTTCAAACTCTTGCTGTCTATAACGGGAACCTCACCACACAAAGAGAAAAATAGAGAACCTAGTATACAAAACAAAATTAAACGAAAACACAGTTACATTAAGAATTAGAGTAAAATGAATGAAATGTCTTGGATCTTAAATATCTTGGCGTCTTTTTGGATGAGTAACAGGGCAGTGTGAAGTATTAACTGAAATCCTTTCTAGCTCTGGAAGGTTTCGAATAGTGCAGGGGTTACAAAAGGGATAACACCTTTTTGAGAATGAAATCACTAAATTCTCCAATGCTTTCAAAAGGGTTTTAAAAGAGTTTTAAAAGGGCCCAGTTCTTGGCAAGAGACTTTTGGTTTGTTTCCACATGAAAAGGGAACATTGCATTGATGATCTTTATCAGTGAGACACATAAGAGGAGGTAGAAGACTGGGAAAGTACAGTGTTTTAGGGATATCTCCTCCTTTACTCATGGAGGAAGGAACAGAGGTGCTCAGATGGTTCTTACTTGAAGCTGAGAAAAGGCAGCCTGACATCTCCAAGCCTGGTGGTTGTCTGCTGACTCACAGCTTGCTGAGCTGCCTCAGGGTTATTAGAGTGAGGGAAAGAACACTGGGAGGAGTGATATGACTGTAGTAAGCCAGGTGGCCAGGGAGCATAAACTTTTTCTACAAGTTCACTGCTCGCAAGAGATATAGCACATACCTGTGAGCAGATGGGCCTCACCTGTGCCACAGAGTGTCCATGAGATGGGGGAGAGGAAGAGACTTGTTGAGGACTGTTGCAGCATGAGGCAAAGAGCACACACATAGCAAAAATGTAGCATGATGCTAAGTAGGGATTGTCCAACTGAGCAGGCCCAGTCTCACAAGGTACCACCAGTGACCGAGGGGAGTTTTAGGGATCTGAGTACTTCATCAGTGGAGTCTGCTGGATTCCCTCACTCGACACTGAGACAATAGATTGGAAGCCAGATAAATGGTGATAACCACAGAAAGGGGACAACAACTCTGCCACCAACAGCATAGATGTGTTCATAAAAGGGAACAATGATTATATCCGAGAAAGATGAAATCAGTCAAGTAGCCCCAGACAGTCAAGGAAGGAAATATTTGTCTCTTTCTCTTGCCTGAAATGAGGCTTAGTCAGTCAGGGAGAAGGACTGGCCTGGCCTCTGAACAAGCCACGGGTTTTAGATCATGAATTATACCAGAGGCCTAAAGTTAAGCAGCAGCTAAAAAAAAAGGACATCACTCAGGGAACAGAAGAAGCAGAGGACCTGTGGCCTGAGGACTCTAACTCTTCCCTGGCACCTCCTCATGTAGACCACACTCTGCCCTCATTATACGAAGACCGTCAGGAGAAAATCAGAGGAAAGCTGTCTGAGAGACTATAAGTGTTTCTCTATGAGAGGCTAAATGCTACCTAGAGAGATCTTTAAATGATTTTGTGATACTAAGCTTTAAAATGTAGTAGATGATGTCATTTTTGTTCCTACTTACCAGTGGATGAGTGGCTCAAGGGAAATCTAGAATAGCTGTAACTAAATAAACAATTTACATTTACTTCATATACCTAAAGTTTCAAGTCTGGATTCCTGACCCTCCTATGTGCTATGACTGAGTTAAACAAATAATTGGATTACAAAAAGTCTGAAAAATTAGGTTCTCTTTTTAAAGTAATACATTGTGGAAGTAATGTTATACAGAAAAACTATCTATGACTGAAGTTATTTTGATATGAAATAGAGCAGCTCATTTTCCAGCTCTGCCACTAGGTATGTCTGTGGTCTTGGGTGCATTGCTTAATCTGTCTGCCTCAATTTTTCCATCTTTAGAAATGTAAAGTTATAGCTATCTTGTTGAATTATTATAATGAGTAACATGATTATTTATGAGTAACATGTGTAAAGCCCAAGTATAGTCTCTGGCACAAAAATAATGCTAAGCATTGACAATTATCATTAGTATAATTACTATATGCCAAAGCCTTCTTACTTTTTATATAACAGAGAAAGTCAGAATCAGTGGCCCCCAATTATTATTTGCTTTAGATGAATAGAGCTTAATAATTGTCTTAGCCACAGCCAATTCTCATTCTGCATATTGTAGACACCCAATGCTTACCAAAACCACAATGAGAGTTAGATTTCATTAGTTGTTCACTAACAACCATTCTGCCTGTTCTCTGGAAGTCTTCTCTTCCTCAGTTAATTGCCACTACATCCTTCCAGTTGCTCAGGCTAGAAGCTTTGGGTCATCCTTAACTCTTCTTTTCTTTCATCTCCCATGTCCTGTTTTCTGGAACTTCAAAACATTCCCAGAATCCCAATCACTCCTCTCCACCTTCACCATCGTGGTCCAACTACCATAATTTTTCACTTGCATTGTTGCAAAAGCCTCCAGACAGGTCTCCCTGCTTCCATGCTCTGCTGCCCACCTCTACTCTCAGCACAGTAGTTAAAACAATTTTGTTAAAAATTAAGTCTGATCATGTTGTTCTTTGCTCAAAATCCTCCAATGGCTTCCTATCACACTCAGAGAAAAAGCTAAAATTTTACAATGGCCAAAAATGCCTTATGCATCTGCCTTTACACATACACGCGTGCGCGTGCGCACACACACACACACACACACACACACACACACACACCACCCCCAAAATCAACCCTTCACTCTGACCTCATGAACTGCTCTTACTGTTCCCATTCTCCTCTGTGTTCATTCTGCTATCTTGAGATTTCCAGACCCTGCCAGGTGTGTTCTTTTCTCATGGCCTATGACTCGCTGATTCTCTGCTTAGACAGTTCTTCCCTCAACTAGCATGTGGTTTATTCCCTTATCTCCTTCATGCCTTTCCTCAAATGTCCTCATCACAGTGATACCTTCCCTGACAACATTATTTAACACTGCGAAACCCCCTTTCTGACTACTCCCCACACCCTATATATAACATCCTATTGCCTCTCTTGTCTCTTATTTTTCTACATACTACTATCACCTTCAAGCAAACTATACAGTTTGACAGTTATTTTAAAGATATTTTTCTATCTGATGGTCTATCTTCAATTAGAAAGTAAGTTCCATGAATGCAGGGTCTTTTGTTTTTCCTGTATCCCTAATACCCCATACATAGTAAGTACTCATTATTCATGAAGTGGATAATAGTGGATACATATTGAACTTTACATGTATTAATTGAAATCTCACAACAACCCTATGGGACAGAGCTTATCATTATCCTTATTTTACAGATAAGGAAATTGAAGCATAATGTGAATAAGTATCTGGACCAAGGTAACACAGCTAGTATATAGTGGAGATGAATTTCCAATCCAGGCATCCTAGTTCCAGAGCCTTCCTGTCTTTATTTTTAATTTACCAAAAAAATCTTTTTTAAATTTTGTAAAAGAAGAGACAATATAGCTTACTAGTTGAAAAGGAGATTCTGGAGTATGGCTGCCAGGGTTTGAATCCTGATTCTGCTCTTTCCAGCAAGTTAGTAAGGCCTTTGGCAAGTTACTCAAGATCTCAGTATCTTAATTTCCTCATCTGGGATAGAATTAGTACTACCTTAGAGAGTCATTGTGACTATCCAACAAGTTAATACATGTAAAGCATTTGGATCAGGCTCAGTAAATACTAGATGCTATCATCATCGTCATTATTATTATTATTGTGAAACGAATGAAACCATTGGACATGCCCACAGAGAAACAAAGTATATTTGCAAAATTTCTATAAAGATTTATACAGTTTTCCTCTTAATTTAAGTTATTTTCAAAATATGTAAAATAATAGACTCTTTCTTCCAAATTAAAGAGAATTCTAGGCAAGGACTTTGGAAGGAAAGAAGTGAAGCTCAGATTGCAAGGACATGCAAGCTGAGAAGCAGAAGTGACCATTAAGCCTGGCTAGGAGGAATAATTTTGAGCTCATAAACTCATTGACTCAGGGATTTAAAAGTTTCAAAAGGTATGGAGGTGAAAAGCAAAATTCTGCCTTTTCACCATCTATGCCAATACTCTATGCTATTGCCAAGGGTTACTACCACTAGTAGTCTTATTTTTCTCTCCAGAAACTATTTGCTGTCCAGAACCTATCTATAAATATAGAAGCATATGTATTTTATTTTATGAATATAAAATAAAGTTTCTATCTGTTTGTCTCTGTGTTAGTGCATCATACAATTATACCTGGAAGAGATTCTATCATGTTTGAGAAAAATTCATTGAAGATGGTTTGACTTAAAATACAGAATGCACAAACGAAGATGAAAGTCACTTTGGAGAGTCTTTTGGGTCATTCCAAAGCAGCATGCAGTTACCCTCTAAAGCGACTGACACTGAAGTACAGAAAGCTTGTGTGCTGCCACTTGGGAAAGAAGTGCTGTATAGATGACTAGATCAGAGACCAAGAAATCAAACTGGTATTTTAGACATGGATCTACATGGAAATTTGCAGAAGTAGGCACTCCAAATTGCAGGTGTTGATTTCTCATAAAGCTCTTTGCCACATAACATTATTTTTAGCAGTATTCTTTGGAATGAGTGGCAGAGGGGATTTATTTATTTAATATTGGGCAATGAACTTCTCAAGCCACCCCGGGCAGGTTTGCTAATTCTATGTAGATCCTTTCCTGCTTCACAGAGGGTAATTTGTAGTATAAACAACAAATATATGAGTGTCTACTCTGTGCCAGGCATTGTATTAAGTGATAGGGTTATAAAAATAACCAACATTTTGTTTTTGACCTCACAGAGTTCAAGTTAGGTTAAGAAAAAATTTTCACTAATGGCCTGAAGGGTGTGTCAGGTATAACCCACTTTGAACCTGACACTCTTAACTTTGTAGGGAGGAGAGCAGAGAGAGGGCACCTTCAGATACTATAGATACATTTTTAGAATAGTTCTTTATTTATTCTTTCAAGACATATTAACTTAGTACAAATATTTGGTTGGTAGGCCATGGTAGGTCATTGTAAGGACTTTGGCTTTTTACTCTGGGTAGGATGGAAGAGATTAGAGTTTTTTGAGCAGAAGAATGAGATGATCTGACTTACATGTTAACAGGTTTACTATAGCTACTGTATGGAGAACAGAGCCTACAGGGCAAGGGCAGAGAAATCTGGGTGGAGAGAGAGAGAGTGAGAAAGAGAAAGAGAGGGAGAGAGAAAGGATGATGGTTGCTTGGACCAGTGTGTTGATGTAGAGGTGATAAAAATCAATTGTATTCAGGATATATTTTGAAGATGTGTTTGGTGATGGGTCAGAGGTGGGGTTTGAGTATGTTGTTGATGGAGAATTCGATTTAACAGAGGTAAGACTTTAGGCATGTATATGCTATATGTTGGAATATGATGAAGTGAGCATGAATACAAAAGAAATGATTGTAATGACTGAACATGGAGTTGCACAGAGAGGGATGTGGGCACCTGAAATGAGGTGAGGGAAAGTGAAAAGGTGGTAGAATCAATGAATTGTTGATTTTGATTTGGTCAGAGATCTTTGGAGACAGGATTCTAAGGGAGTGAGCTAGAAAAACATGTGGTGATGGGAGGCTGGATACTGGATATTTAGATTATGGAATGATTGCCATTTTTTGTAATAACAGAGTCTAAGATATATCATAGAAATGAGTGGCGGTGTAAGGTGATAGACAAGATCACGGAGGAGAGGAGGTAAAAGTGTTTAGAGGCTAGAATATTGGAAGAATCATCCATCTGGATTTTGATCTAAGAATTAAGGCAGCAATAGCGTTGAAGAGAGTGGCAGTGAGCCAGGAATTAAAATCTGGTGGATGACTGCAATAAGAAGAGGTAATAGGTAGTGTAGTCAGCTGATATGAGATTCAAAGTCAGAGAATTTTAGTGAGGAAGAAAAGAGAATGAGTTGGAGGTGAAGCAAGGCAGACACTTATCCCACATCCTATTTTACTTGCAGGCTTAACATTTCCAAGAACATGGAAAAAAGTAGCTACTACATGAGAAGATCCCAGGGAAGAGGCAGGTTTCCAATGGAGCAAGAAGATGAAGGAAATGTTCAGAGAAGGAACTGAGAAAACAAGAGTTTGCTGATGATGATCCATGTGATCCAAAGGGCATAGGGATCCTTCCCATTCCTGCCACTGGAAAGTAGAGGCTGGGAGCATGGTGGTCTTATTCCAAGAGGCTTCTCAGAAGACATAAACTTTTCAGGCTTTGGTGAATCATGAATCTGTTAGCAGAATATATATTCTTTTGGATTTTTGAAGTGGAAATGCCTTTTGCATATTGGGATTAATACATTTTGTTTACTCTAGGAAAGACCGAGGTGTAGAACTAATCCACAAAACCACTATAGATTTCCTGTAATGGGCACCCAAAGGACTCAGCAGAAACTGAGAAGAGACCTATTTGGATTGATGGTGACCCCCTAGGACTAAGACTATTAAACAAATAGTAAGGGATAGAGACTTCCTGAACCTCTCTGTAAGCCTCCTGTTTGGTAAAGGAATTAACACTCAGGTAGAAGAGAGCTGAGGTTCCTGGAACATTTTGTGGTGCAAGACTAATAGATTAAGCAATTCTACTGGGTAAAAGTTCTGAGCCAGAGACTGTATCTATTACCTAGTTTTTGTTATGCTCACCTCTTTGATGTTTGCAATCTGGTTGGGATATCTGAGAAAGCCAGGAATGCATACATCTTAAACTGATCAAATCTGACAATGTTTGGCACTAAGGCAGCACACTGCTCTCTTTTGTTTCTTAATGGAGTTAGATTTTCTTTATAAAGCTTTTTTCCTATTAAAATAAATCATTATTACACTTCACTCACAACCGTCAGCTGGAATAATGTAATGGGTTTTTAGAAGCACTTTCTTTCCTGATATATCATTTTGGGGTAAAAATTGATCCTTTGTCTAAGTAATTTCAGAAGCATTTAATTGACTCATTTCTGGAAGGTTCCATTTCTACATTCTTAGAATAGAAATTGAATGGAAGTTGACATACTTAAACTGTACAGATTGTATTTGAAATCTTTACAGCTATCGTTAGAAGAGTAGTAATGAAAATTGAATGGATGTGTCACTTAACTATATACAATAGAATACAAAACTTATTTTTCTCTGACACCCATAACTTTATATATAACTCTTGTGGCACTGTTACATATTGCTTAGGTATAATTTTATTCTAAATTTTCAGCAGTTTCGTGCCCTTTTTAATTTGTATCAAAAATAAAATATTGTAATTCGAGGAACAAAATAGTCGTCAGGCTTGTGTGTGCAGTGGGTGCAAATTTCACAGACACAAGCTAAAGTGTGCAAAAGATGACAACTCACTTTATTTTACTTTAAATAAACTTAGTTTCTACTTTTAGTTCTTGTTTTACCTGATGGCAGAAAGCTTTATCTTGTAAACTCATGCGGACAGAGTCATTTCTCAGTCATTTAGGTTTCAGCGTAGTCCAGTTTGAGTGCTGTCCCTTCCTCTTTTCTCCCCAGGATCTATAGTATCTTATTTGAGGGAAGAGAGCGAGGGAGCAGGATTTGGAGGGGTCATATGTAGCATTACAGCATTGAATAAGCAGATAATTCTGCTCTGAGATTCTCCGAGGTGACTGGTTATCGCTCATGTTGATATACACTAGGTCTGCATCTGGTTTCTGTTTGCACAGTCCCTCCTGATATCTGCAGATGTCAGCTCTCTTAAGGACTTCAAGACCTTTTGAGCCTCTGGCTGTTTGCTTTGTATGTTTTATTCTCTGAAGCAAAGAGAAGATTTGGCCATCGCCCCTCACTTCTCCAGGGCTGTGAGTGACCCAGAGTTGTCACTGGGCTTCTCTGTTCTACTGCCTTCATCCACTGTGGACCAAGGCAGTTCTTTAGGGTTCTTTGAGCTTTATCTTCAGAGCTCCAGAGGTGAAACAGACACAAGTCCCCTCTATAAAACCCCTCTCTCGAAATTTATATGGTGGGCCTGTTATCTATCACCCTTCCTCAAGACCAGCTCTTGGAGGGGGCTGGGAAAAAGGCCTCTTGTAGGGATCTGCTAGAATCTAAGCTTTCCTCTTTCACTCTTGAAATTCCCTTCTCAGAGGATGGTTTTAGATGGTACTCTGGCTCTTTTATTTTAAGCCTCAATTCTTCTAGAGCTCTGCCTTTTAAAACTCAAAACCTACTACTTTTAAGGACCTACTTTGGGATCCAAAATACATGTTGACCTTTTTTTTTTTTTACATCCCTGCTATCCTCTGAAAGAAATGGATGCTTGACCAAGTAGAAGGAGCTACTTAGATAAGGAAGGGCTGGCCAATGAGCAGAGAAGCAGGATGTAGAGAGTAGTAAAAGACAATTGGTAAGTACCTGGAGCTGCTATCCCATGGCATCTGCTCTGACCGAGTGACCGTTTCCATTTATATCTTTCTCTCCAGGTTCTGTGACTTTAGTCTATTTTAATTTTCTCATTGCCTCTTCAATTAGTTCCTTTTTCTCCCTTCCTACTTTCATCTCGAACAGGGAGATTTGGTTTCAGCTCTCAATTTATCTCCCTTCTTAGCCTCTGTTTTTTTTGTTTTTTGTTTTTTTAATTTCATGTATTTTAACACCTTCATCTGGTATATCTATAAAAATAGTGCCTACCTCCAATCATGACCTTTAAGCTCACATTTCAATGGCCTTGAAGACATTTCTACTTGGACCTAGCATCACCTCAAAATAGCATGTCTAAAAACAAATTCTTCATCTTCCTGTCAACTTTCAAAACTAGCTCCTGCATTTCTCCTCATTTCTATTAATGGCACTGCCATTTTTGTAGTCACTATGTTCTGGCATTAAACAGTCAAAAATCTCATGTATTCTCACTTTGAAATATCTCTTATACACACGAAGACACAAAAAAAACCCCATCTCATTCTGACTCTCACCACTGTACTGCAGCAGCTTATCTTAGTACCTGCACTTTGATTTTACCTCGTCTCCTCCTGCTATGTGTATCCCTTTTGGGTTTTTCGGTTAAGATTACTTACCCTGTGTTGATTCTATATCTTGGTTTTCACATTCCATCTTTCTTCTCAGATTTTGGCTGCTCTGATTCTGAGTGCCTTTCAGGGTATTTGTTCTTCACTTTTGTGTGCCAACTCTGCATGCTGTCTTGGTTGATAAGGATCCCACTTGACAGAGCCTAGTCCTCACCTGACCCTTGCCTAACTGGGAGAGTTTCAAATTAACTCACCTTGCTGCCCGCATGTGCTGAGCACCATCCTCATATTAAAGAGAGTCTTATCCTGTCTCTTCCTTTTTCCCTTTGTAGTCTTCAGGGATTCTTCATTACCCATAGGAGAAGATTCAATAATGTTGATTCTTGCATTTAAATTCCCCCACATTCTATAACCAACCAGCTTTCTGGCTCTCCTACTAATGACTGTTATAAAAAAACCCTTAGTCAGCTCCATTAATTGGTCCAATTACCATCTCTTCAGCACTTTATGCTTTTGGACATATGAAATTTTTTTTGTGTGTCTTTTCAGATATCTGAAATCCCCACCCCTAATTCCACCAACAGAAAACATACTCTTGTTTCAAATTTTAACTTAAATTCTTCCTTGAAGCTTTTCTCCCAGTTTACTATATCTCTCCTAGTAGAAACACAAAACAATAAAAGGAACTGAAACAATGAACCATCATAATCATATAAACAGAAACATAAAATATAAAGATATCTACATATAACAGTTGCATGTTAGTCATTTTATTGTTACAGTGATTGGATTGGCCAGGCTTTGGATGGGTTTCTGTGGAAAATGAGAGGTGGTTTTTAATTTCTCTATTAAAGATCATAATGACCTCTGAATCCCCAAAACTAACCCTTCTTCCCAGGTCTCTTCCTTCTTGATGTTTACTGTATGCGTTCTCCCTAATGGCCTACCTCTCTTCCACCCCAATTCCCTGCCTATTGGTCTTTCTTCTTCCTCACTGCCTCTTTTTTAGGCTGTTTTTCCATCTACTTTGCCTAAACCCTGATCTGCAGGTGCTCCCTGGGTGATATCACCGTTGACTCCAAGGACCAGCTTATGACTCACACATAATCACATCTACCTTTGACTCTTCTGCTAGTAAGCTCAGTCTAGACCAATGTTTCTAGTTTGGAGGTTCTGTAAGTAATTCAAACTCTAAATGGCTCGACCTGAACTCACTATTAGGCCCCACAACCCCAATTTGCTCCTCCTTCCTTATTTGCCATCTGTGATAGAAAAGCATCATCTCTCAGTCACCCATTCTGAAAGCATTTTCAACAGCCCTCAGCTCTTTCTCTCCCCTCAATACCAATTCTTTCTTCTCCTCTCAACCTTTCAGATCATCCCATTATACTAAGGGTTATATCAAAATTTTTACCCTGGACTTAAAGGTCCTATATAAACTGTTCTATGCCTAATTCTCCAACCTTATCTCATACCACGATTCTCCTTTTTGCCAAACTCTAATAACTCATATTTTTTTTTTTAACCCATGGCCGTCTTATTAGGATTCTTCACAGCTTAGTTTAAATGCCACCTTCTCAGAGTCACAATTGACTTAAGTCGTTCCCCTTCTATTATTTTCTATTACCCATCATTCTATTTCTTTTTGTTTTTGTTCTTACTATGAACTACATATGGTCTGCTCTTCCACTGGCAAACAAGTTTCATGGAAAGAGGTGCCATTGTCCGGGTTTTCATTGTTGCAGCTGCAAGTGCTTGCCGTGTAGTAGGAACTTAATAAATCTTTATTGAGTTAAAAATCGATCATCGAATTCTGTCAATTCTACTTTCAAAATGCCTCTTAAATACAACTTCCTTTTCCATTCTTACTCCTTTTTCTCTAGCTTGACTCTATTACTTGAGCAGTGAATGATAGTAGATAAATATGCAGTTTCAGGAATAGGGATTTTTGGTTTTGAAACCTAACCTCTACACTAGCTATGGAAGCTTAAGCAAAGTATTTAATAACTGTATATCTAATTTTATAATCTTTATTATGAAGATAATAATAGCATCTGCCTTATAGGGCTGTTATAAGAATTAATATACATAAATCAGGCAAACAATTAGCATATGCACATAATAAGCATTATATGTTAGCTATTACTTTTCTCATAAAAACTATTATCAATGCTTCCTAACTATCTCTAATATTTTTACTGCTATCTTCCTAAAATATAAATTTGATCATAGTACTTTGCCACATGAAAATTTTTAATGGCCGTGTATTGTCCACAGTATGAAGTTCATTTTAGCACTTGGCATTTAATACATCATTCTTTACAGTCTGGCATCATTTTCCACACTCAGACCCATGCTCCTACATTTCAGTTTCTTGGCTTACTTGTCATTCCTCAAAAGTTAATAGCATGGCTTCCCCTGATTCTATATCTTGGCTCATGTCCTCACTTCTGCCTGGAATGCCCCTTCCAAAGAGGCAAATTCTTAGTCTTTCTCCCCATCTCGGAACACCCGATTCTGAGGTTGCCTGCTCAGTGAAACCTTCCCTGACTCTTCATAATAATAATTATAACAATACTAAAAATAATGACAGCCATTAAACTTAGTGAGTACTTACCATATGCCAGCCACAGTGCTAAACATTTCACATTTATTACCTCATTTAATCTTTTTAACGACTCTATGAGATAGGGCTAATGTTAGTCTCCATTATACAAATGGAGAAACTGGAGTTAAAGAATTGTTTGTAAGAGTTAACAATTTCTCTGTACTCTGGTAGAACTTTAGATATACTTTGATTATAGCTCTAAATCCCTGTTACTCTAGTATTTATTCAAGTGACTGCTCTCTCTCTCCTGGCCTGCAGAATGAGCCTCTTGCAACTAACAACTGACTGTGTTATTCATTTTTGTTTTTTTCTTTATCCGTGGGGCTCACTGTAATGCCTGGCACATGGTAGTTAGACAGCAAGTGCTTGAACTATGTCTTTACTAAAGTGTCCAAAATCAGTTTTAGACAACTTTCTTTAATTATATATAGATTTTTTAAAATCCTCAAACCTGGCTTAAAATTGCCTCATTAACTTTTATTTGAAATAATTATAAATATCCTTTAAAGAAGGAATAAGAAAATGAGAGAGTCACATGGGGACATTAATATTTGTTTTACTTATTTGAAAATCAACTTAGATCTTAAATAATGAAAAGCTTTAATTGTAAAAATAAACGTGAACAAAGCATTTATATTCATTTCATTGTACTGACACAAAAGAAAAGGAGTAAAAGTACATTTTATTTTGATTAAATTTATTGTGATACCTCTATTCCTAATGATGCCCTTAAGAACTAAAGTAATTTTTGTTTTGTATTTTCTTGAAACAATAAGATGAAGCTAAAGAAATTTACTGACATGCTATCCCTACATATCTTTCACTGATAGGTATTCTTTCTTCAAAACAATTTATCTCTTATTGGCAGGGAAGCTTTGTAACCACACATGAAAATATTGGGCTTTTTCATCAGAACTGACAGATAAAATTAGAAATTCTATGAAAAAATCTAGTTTATGTGAAAATTTTCGTTAATTTTTTTTTTTTTTTTTTTTGCCAGAATATGCCACTACAGAGAGATGTCTGGCAATGTGATTATAACTTAACTCTATTGATTCTACTATTCCCATGGAGATATATAGATATATAGATATATATATATTAGAACTATTAAGTTGAAATTTGCAAAGATTTCCTTAAAGTTATGTGAAAAACAAGAATATTGAAAATAAATTATTTTATTGAGTAAGTGAAATTCAAGAAGGCAGTGGAAGTAAATTTTGCAGTGCAGTTGCAAATCAGACTACCAGAGTAATTTTTGCCTCCACAGACCTGCAATTTGGTGTTCTATTAATGCAAGCAGAGAACAAACTGGAGAACTTGCTGGGGGCAGGGAATAGGGCTGGCCATAGGGGAGAAGAAAAAGAAAATATTTATAACTAACATTAATTAAGTATATATTATGTATCAGACACTGAGCTAAGGCATATATATGTAATATCTCAAGAAGTAAGCATTATTATTATGTCCATTTTACATATGAGAAAACCAAAGCATAGAAGAACTATATAACTTTCCCAAGGAGATATAGCTAATAATGTCTAGCTGCGACCACAAATCAAGTAGTTCTGACTCCATTAATATACTTTAAACCACTATGTCAACATGACAGACTCATGAGGCCACAAGGTGGGCTCTAGACGTTCTATGTTCAGTTTAGCCTCCATGAATAGTAATTCATCGTGATTATAGGTAAGATCGTTAAGTTCAACTTAAGAAAATTGACAAACAGGAAGTTGAGAAAAGCATTTCTAGTTGAGACTGATCACTGTTAGTCCTGGGGACCTTGGAAGGGGTTCCACTTTTTAGGTATGTTCCTTAGACAACAAGAAAATTAAATGAAGAAACAGAAAGATTAAGGTGTACGTATGGAATCATATGTTTTTTATGGCAACTGAAGAGGACTTACTGCAAACACTATTTATAAAATACACTCTACGATATTCTCAAAAGTCTACAGAAGAGGTAGTTCACAGCCTCCTTAAAAAATATTATGGTCATGAGTTTATCTCAGAGGTCTAACCTAAACCTATCAAACTGAAATCTAAACCCCTAATTTCCTTAAGTATAAATGATGACTATTTGTTCATTCACATACACTCAAAGAAACTATATAAAGTGCTGAATATAACTCTGCAGGGACACAGTGACATTTGGACAAATTCAGAGTCATTTCTGAGAAGAATTTTTAGGCTAGTGGAAAATTCTGAGTCTTAAATAATTTCTCAGTTGTTGATGAATCTGTCAAGTATTGATATAGAGCTAACATTAAAGGTCTAGGTAATGATTAGCACGTGTCGATTATCTATGTCCTTTAACTTTTCTCCTCCCTTTGGCTGACTATCCATACGATTGTTCTTATTTGCAATTATAATCTATCCATCCTGCTATTTATTAGCTGATGTGGTTAAAAATGTTTGTTAGTAATTAAAACAACTCTTAAGATAAATTTATATATCAAACATAGAATTGTTTTAAAATGTCCCCTTTTACTTTCTTTGACATGCCATGTCACTTTCAGATTAATTCACTGAATTTGGCCCTTGCCAATCGTCTTTCTTTGTTTTGTAACAATAATATAATCTCTTCTTTTTATTGATGTTATTTTATTTTTTAATGGACTTTATTTCTTAGAGAAGTTTTAGAGTCACAGCAAAATAAAGTGGAAAGTACAGAGTTCTCATATATACTGTGCCCCCATGCCTTATACATACAACCGCTAACACTACTGATATTCCACACCACAGTGGTACATTTGTTACAATTGATGAACCTATACTAACACACCGTTATTACCCAAAGTCCATAGTTTACATTAGGCTTCACTCTTGGTGTTGTACATTCTATGGATTTGGACAAATGTATAATGACATGTATCCACCATTGTAATATTATACAGAATGGTTTCACTGCTCAAAAAATCCTCTGTGCTCTGCCTATTTATCCCTCCCCTGCCTCCCTCCCCTGTTCAGTCCTTGGCAACTACTGATCTTTTTCATAATCTATTTAGCTTTGCCTTTTTCAGAATGTGTTTAGTTGGAATCATTTATTGATTGTATGTAGCTTTTTCAGATTGGCTTCTTTCAATTAGTAATATACATTTAAGTTTCTTCCATGTCTTTTCATGGCTTGATAGCTCATTTCTTTTATGAGCTAGATGGACCACAATTTATTTATCCAGTTACCTGCTGAAGAACACAGTTGCTTCAAGTTTTGGCAATTATGAATAAAGTTGCTATAAAGATCTATGTGCAGGTTTTTGTGTGGACATAAGCCTTCAACCCATTTGGGAAAATACCAAGGTGCACAACTGCTGGATTACATGGTAAGAGTGAATTTAATTTTGTAAGAAACTACCAAATTGTCTTCCTGTACCGTTTTGTGTTTCCACCAGCAATATATGAGAGTTTCTGCTGCTCCACATCCTAGACAGCTTTAGTGTTGTCAGTGTTTGGATTTTGGCCATTCTAGTAGCTGCTATGTAGTGGTAGCTCGTTATTGTTTAATTTGCATTTCCCTAATGACATATGATGTTGAACATCTTTTTATATGCTTATTTGCCATCTGTATATCTTTTTTTGGTGAGGTGTCTTTTGCATATTTTTAAAATCTGGTTGTTCATTTTCTTAGAGCTGAGTTTTTAAGAGTTCTTCATATATTTTAGATAACACTCCTTTATCAGATATGTCTTTTAGAAATATTTTCTATTTTTTAAAATATAAAACTTTCATGACTTCTATAGTTATTATTTCCCCCAGTTAGTATCCTTCATTATTTAAATTTCTTTGAAACTTCATTATTTATATATTTATTAAAAATACATTTATTGAGCACTATTTAGTATGTCCTAAGTCGTGGGACCATGAGATGAATAAGGCATGGTCCTTGGCCTCAAAGACAATATAACAATTGTTACAATTGAAATATGTGCAAGGTGTAATGGCAGCAAAAGATAATTGTAACTTCTGGAAAAGATAGAGTCAAATGAATAACAACAAAAATAGAAATAATAATATCTGAGATTTATTTATTAAGCACTTACTTTGTACCTGGCACTATAGACAAGAGTTTTATAGCCACAATAATATTTAAAGTTCACAATAACCCTGTCAAATATGTATATTTTAATCTTATTTAATTAAGGATTTCTGTTCATTGAAAGGATTTCTGTTCATTCAAAGACCACATAAACAAAGTTGAAAGAACAGAAGAACATATCTGAATATCTAAAACTAATAAAGGATTAAATATCTGTCCTTCATAAGGAACTCCTGCAAACAAACAAGGAAAAGATAGAAAACACAACTTTATAATGGGCAAAGACTATGAGTAGACAATTTACAAAAGAGGAAATCCTAAAGCTTAGCATGTGTATGAAGATATGCTCAAAAGTATTATTACTCAGAGAAATGCATATTAAAACAATGAGCTATTACTTAACTTCTATTAGAATGAAAAAAAAAGAAAGAAAGAAAAGAGAAATGCCGGTTGTGGGGGCATAGGAATCTTCATGCATTGCTGGTGGCAGTTTAGATGGAGCATCCATTTCAGAGAGAAATATGGCTCTGTTTCATCAAATTAAATATGCATATACTTTGCCCCAGTGATTCTCTTCCTTCTTTGCTAACAGAACCCTAGCTTGTTTTCTAAATGTAATGTTAGCAGCTGGGGATGTGGGGGAGGTGCTCGGTACAAATAGTGATTGATCTGGGCTAGATTCACCAACCCTGTGCTCCTTTGTCAAGTCTGGAAATGGGCATGTGAACAAGCCCTGGACAATCATACATAAGGGGACATTTGTTAGGAGTTTACTAAGATTGTCTTCTTTAATACACAATAATATGATATTTGGAGCTTCAGCAGCCATCCTGCTACCATGAGAAACAAATCAGAGTCTTAAAGCCAATATGCTGAAACAGTGGAGCAGGAGGACCCTTGGTCTTTGGAGACATCAATGAATTTGCAAACCAACGTTGAAACCATCTTTCAGTGGACTACTTATCTTACCAGATAATTAAATATCCTTTTAGTTTAAATCACTTTTAGTGGGACTGTCTGTTGTTTTGGGGCCAAATCATCTTCTCTAATACTGTCCTCAAATGTTTATGGAATGAATAAATACCGATTACTCTAATCATCACAAAACAAACTGTTCTTCATTGACTCTATTTCTGTAAGAAATTAAGGAAGTGGAAGAAATAATAAATGCTGATAGCATAATATTAAAAAATATTGGTTGGTTTTGAAAATAGCTACCTTAGATCCAGTATTAGTTTCCTAGGGTTACCTTAACAATATACCACAAAATAGGTGGCTAAAACAACAGAAATTTACTCTCATGTTTCTGGAGGCTAGAAATCAGACATCAAAGTGATGGCAGGGCAGTGGTCCCTCTGAAGACTCTAGGGAAGAATTCTTCCTTGCCTCTTCCTAGCTTCTGGTGGCTCCTAGCAATCCCTGATGTTCTTTGGCTTGTAGTTGCATCACTGCACTATCTTACATGACTTTCTTCTCTCTGTGCACTTTGCTCTTCTTATAAGGACAAAAGTTAAATAAAGTCAATTGCACTTGTAGGAAATTCTCAGCGCATGGAGACTTGAACTTTGTCAATTAACTTTATACTGAGAGAAGCAGTGGTTTCTTGATTGACAAGGGAGGATTATACTACTAATGAGATACAGAGTTTTATATCACTAAAGCATGCAACAGGACTTTCTGTCTAGGTCATAATGACATTTTTATGACAACACACAATTTCCAAAAATCAGATTGGGAAGGGCAGTTGCTCTACTCTTGAAGCAATGTTATTATGAGTTCTTTCTGAAACTAATGAGAAGGTCATGAGATAGAAATTGATTATAGCATAACAACTATTATTAAATGGCTCACTGGGAGAAGAAAAATATTTGAGGCCAAACTGAAATGGAATTTAAAGTGGTCAAATATTAAAATCAGTACTAGGAAATGATATAAATTCACCATAAAGAAAGCACTTTTGCTTTAATTGTTTTAATTTGTATTTTATTATATATTTAATTTCATTTTATCAAATTTTATCTTGCCCAAAGGAATGCTTTGACTGTTAGATATAAAATGTTTCCACTGTTTGCTCTACGTTGTAGCAAACAGACTTGCCTGTGGCAATTAAACTATATAATATTAAGCAAATTGCAAAATCTCTCAGGGGCCATGTTCTGATCCTGATTAAATTTATCATTTTTACTCATTTTACTTTGTGTCAACATTTATGTAGTAGTCACAAAATATTTATAATAAATTTATCGGAGTTTGTCTTCCAAATGAGCTGGGTAAATATTTAAGCCAGGCCTCGCTTGTATATAAATCCTAATTTGCCTCACTTCCTATGATTCTTAAATTTAAAAAAAAATGGCTCTACTAAGCATTCAGTTGTGCAAGTCAAATATCCAAAAGTTATCCTTGAAACTGTCCTCTCTCCTACTTCCCAAATATAATCCATTGACATGTTCTGTTGGTTGTAATCTTCAAATCCTCTTTGGTTCTCTCCATTTTTCATCATCTCTACTCTTACCACTCTGATCCAGGATACCATCGCCTGAATTGGAGCAATGACCTCCCAAATGCTCTATCTGCAGCCATTCTGCTCACTGGAGCCAACATGATCTTTGCCATTCTGAGGCTTTCTATGACCTGATGCTCAAGGCTTTGGAGGGAGGTGGCACCTGCTTGGCAATGCACTTTCATCTTGCAGCACTCTCTTTTGTTTTGAACTGGAAGCACAAAGTCATTCAAAAAGTTTCCCTAATAAGCCAAACCTCTCTTCTGTTACAGGTTCTTTGCAACAGCTATTTCCTCTGCCTTGAAATCTCTTCCTTCCCTCCATCTTTGCCTCATTAACTCACCAATTTCATCTCTATATTCTTACAAGATTGGGTCCACCACTAGGAACTCCCTTGTTAGACTTTTCCATCTGTTTAAATGCTTCTATTATTAATGCCTGCCTCCCCTAGATTATAAGCTCCATGAGGACCGGACTTTTTTTGTTCTCTCTTCTTTTGCCCTTGACTAGCACAATGCCTGGAACATAATTGGTGCTTAATGAACATCCACTGAGTGAATGAATAGCACAATGGTCTTCTTGGTGCAGGAAGGAGGAGAGAGAAAAAGAGAATGAAAAAGAAGATATAGTAGGAGTATAGGTAAGTAGAGAGAGCAAAAATAAAGTGATCTAACAGTTAATAGAATCAATATGTTATTACTTGATTGACGAATAGTAAAAACAGCATGGATAAACTTTATGGTGCTTATTGTGATGGTACGCATAAAAACTTTTATTAGAGCAACCATGGATGTGTGTGATTTTGATCTGATAATCAAATGCTTGTTTTCTTTTTTAGTTGCTAGGTCAATTATTCACTTAATGCATAAATGAATTAAATTTTAGTCTAAATGCTGACTCTGGTTACAAAAAAAATTATGCAAAGAAAATAATTCAACAAATGTAAAAAGCCAAGTGCACGAAGATACTCTTTACAATATTATTTTATAGTAAAGCTTAGAAATTTTTTATTGTCCAATAGAAGGGCAATTACTTTGGCTGAGGAATCAGTATGGGGTGGAATTCAATATTACCATTCAATGTTAAAATTATGAAGCTTATGAAGCAGCATAAACACGTTTATGTCATGCTATATGAAAAGCATAACTTAAAATTGAATACATGTGATGGACATAATGGAACGAATATACATGTATTTATTAAATCCTCAGATCATCTTTGAAATAAGTTTTAGCTCCACAATTACAGAACAAAAATTTAATTTCTTCATATTCATACTTTCAAAAATAGACTCCAAACCTGTTGCAGGACCTACCCATCTTCCTATCTGCAGTCGATCAATTAATCATCTTTTTGTGCCGAAACGCTTGCTCTTCCCACACATGCTTCATATATTCAAAGACTTGGCAGCACTACGCAAAAAAAGAAGTAGCTTCTGAGTTTATGTGATTACAGGTATTTCTTCCTCATCTTTCGAAAAAAATTTCAACGTTATATCTACTTTGTAATGCAAGAACTGAAAATGCAGTTAAAGAATTGAGGTTCTCCCTATCTTCTCCCAGCTAATCCGGAAACTGCAACTCTCCGGCAGCACTTACTTTTAAAGGCTGGCGAGACAGCGGCCTCAAGGAGGTGGGGCTGGCGTCGCAAAAAAAAGAAAAAGAAAAAAAAAAAAACCAACCAAACCACACACGCAAAACCCGCCGCGCTGCTTTACGGCACTCGCTCCGCCCTCCAGGTGCAGGAGAACGGAGCCGGCAAACATGGTCGCCACTTATATTCTGAGCCAGGGTGTGACTGCATTTGCAGTGCTGTTGCTCTTGTCCTTCGACAGCTTGGCTACTAGTCAGATCGAGGTAGGAGTCAGGCCCTCTGAACGACAGGGCCCTGGGAGGACAGCTTTGTTGTGTCTGTGAGCTCCCCAGCAGATGTCTGATGCAAAAGCTGAGGGAAGCCTGGAGTCATCAGCCTCTTACTAGTCAGACTAGACTGTGGGGAGGGTATTACAGGGGTCTGGATAGGACATTTCGGTCTGTTTCAGCCTTTTAAAATGACGAATTAAAAGAATCGAATTCCAGGACACGGAGAGGTAGGGGACCCGATCCTTTGCTCCGACAAATGTGCAGTTCCTATCTGGTGAAATGTGAACAGAATGCAGCATTTAACTTTTCTACTATTAAACTACGACGCTTCCCTTTGATAGGAGTCAGGTGGATACGGTGTTTTATTTTTGGCTCACAGCACTTTCTGGCCTTTTTCAAGCCTTTACTATCTCCTGTACGCTAAGACCTTAGTCCAATTCAACACTCTTGATCTCTGGCATCATTTTCAGGCCTGCATATCGAGCTGGCTAAGGGATCAATATGGTCGGCAGATATTTGAAAATCTGTGTCCAGAGTTTTATCTTCTGTCTCCCTATCCCGTCTCCTATGAGGTTGTTCCTTCGATAGAAACCTGAAGTCTTTAAAAGTAAAGTCTTTTATCCCACATTTGAATTAAAACTAAATTCTATGTTCTGAACTTCTAAAATTGATTTTTCCTCTAGTTCCACTGGTTTAATGCAGGCCTGGTCATTTCTTATGTAGACTGTTGTAATAACTCATCTTGTTTCCCCGAGGTTTCTAAACTCCCTCATGTAGATGCTAGATTAGTCTTCATAAAATCTAAACCTGTTCAGTTTATTCTCTGATTGAGTCTTTTCAATGTTTTTCCATTGCATACAGAATAAAGTTAACATCATGCATGATCTGGTCTCTGCCTACTCTTTCAGTCTTCATATTGGAGCCCATTCCCCACACCATCTCAGTACATTGAGCTTAGATCAGTGGACTCCAAACTTTTTGAATACACACAACACCAGTTTAAAAAAATATTGAGGATACACTCTCTACATATTCATGAATTGCTGATTTATATATTTAATATTTATAAAGCATATTTTTAGATAATGTGAATAGAAGTTTTGTTTTCCTCCTTTATTCCAGTAGATTATCTTGTATGCTTCATTTTGGATATCATTTCTCTCTGTATTGATCATTGCTGTGCTTTTTCACATTACCATGTTTTATACCTCTTTATTCTGTTTACTAAGATGCAGTAAAAGCATAACCTCTATAGAACCTTTCCCTATCTCTTTTCTTTTACTATTATAATTTGTACATTAAGTTAGTATAGCACTCATTTTATAATCCATGTATGCTTTGCACTGTTATTCCATTGTCTTTCACTTAGAGTGCAATAGCTCCCTAACTAGTCTGCATCAAGTCATTTTTCCAGTGTTCTCCAAGCTGCATCCAGAGTAGCATTTCAAAATACAAATCTGATCATGTCACCTATATACATCTTAATATTGCTTTAAGGATGAAGAGCACAATCTTCATTCTGACTCATAAACAAGGCCCTGCATACTTTGGCCCCTGCTTACACCTCCAATTCTCTCTTTCAAACTTTTAGTCGTGCTAATCTTTCAGTTTCTTAAAACCTTTAAGCCCCCATCTGTCTGTCATTAGGGCCCATTTTTCCTCTGGAATTATCTTCCCTCTTCTTTTCATCTTTTGGATCGTAACCCAAATGTCACTTCTCTAAGGAAACCTTCTCTGACCCATGCCCATAGCCCTCACTCCCAGATCAGGTCATTCCCCTCTGTTATACTTTGTCCTTAGCTGCTTAATGTGTGTCTATCAAATTGGATAGTAAATTCTTTGAAGGCAAGTAGTATGATTGTTTTGCCCATCATTGTATTCTGAGCACTCAAGACCATGACTGGCACATGGTACCTAATGAATGTGATGAATGAATGAATGAATGTTATATTGTCGTGTAATGTGTTTGCATGCTTATCTTCTTTAATTGAACCCGGGATTCTTGAGAGAAAGCAGCATGCTTTTCAATGATTTTTATATTACTGTACATTACATGGTACCTGACACTTAATAAGTTCTCTACTAACTATATTTAGAATGAATTAGTAACTTTACAGTGCCTATATTGTCAACAACCACAAATTTCACTGAAGTCTTAATGAAGAAAGAATTTTGGAGTTGGAAGGGATATTAAAGATTATTGGGTCAACACTTTTTCTACATGAGGAAAGTCCAGTCTAAAGAGCTAAATGACTTAACCCAGTCTCGTAGTCAGCTGACCGATATGACCTGGGCTAAAACTCAGGTCTTCAAATTCCTAAACCAATGCTTTATCACTGTATAGCACATTGCTTTCTTAGCATCTAGGCAGCTGTTAAGGTTAAAAATATATATGTGTGAGTGTGCGTGTGGGTGTGGGTGTGTGGGTATATGTATGATACCCACACATTTGAGTGAATTTTTCATTTCATTCTCCCTGAGATTTTCTCGTCAGTTGAAAATTAATACAGCTAAAAATTGTTATGTAATCACTAGATTTCAGTCACCATTCCTACATTCTGTGAGTCAGGTAATATTATCATTTCGTGGATGGGGAAATGGAGGCACAGAGAAGTTAAGCAGTTTTCCTAAGTTTATACAGCAAGTAAGTAATAGGGCCCAGATTTGAATCCAGGCAGTTTGGTCTAGTAATTAATACTGCTTGGGAGCAGATTTGAAGTCATTTTGGTTTATATTCGTTATTATTTTAATATATAATTAAAATCATGTTCATTAGGTGTCTGTGTGGTATTGGATGCTAGGGATTTTAATGTTCCATGTTGGCAAATATAATTTAGACTTACTTTAATAGATTAGTGAAATGGTACATGGCAGTATGTTAGAAAATGTGTTCAATAAAATATATTGGTGAGTTCAAATAAAATAATTGGAAGCATCTAGCACAGAAAACAAACAAATGTGAATGAAATTTCAACTGGAAGGGTATTAATTGTTAGATATAGAATCAATATATGGAATAAGTTATGAACAATTTGAAGACCAAAATTGTTCAGTCTGGAAAACGAGGAAGAGCTGTCTGAGACAAAATCTTTAAGAACAAACAGCTCCTCATCAAAATAATGCCCCCCCAACAAAAAATAAACTCTTTATTTATAGTCTTTCATAAGGTCAAATACTAGAATCTTTATAAACAAACATAGTGATGATTTATTGTTATAACTATAAAAACTCCATGAATCTTATGTGTCTTTTATAAGTCTTTATTCTGGGAAATGTGACTTTCTTCTAATCTTTTTGCTATTATTTGACAGGATCGAACAGAACAGTTCTTTAGAAGTGGCCACACAAACAACTGGGCAGTTTTGGTAAGTATATTCTGTAAAGGAATACCATACTGTTCACTTTAGAAATGTGTCTGAGAAATTTTGTGTGAATCAAATTTTTGAAACTAAAATTTATTTTCTTATATCTTATAATAGAAATTCTGTATTTTGATTAGATATATTTTAAGTTGACCATATCAACTTGTAATATTCTTTGCCTAAAGTATACCTGTCAAGTGGTGATGTGTTAAAAACTATACTAAGAAATTAGGGGTGCTATTTTATAAAATGTAAAGTTATTTAATTGATAGAAAGAGTAATTGTGTTTCTTGTTTACAACATTAGTTTATAGGTACTCTCTAGGCTGTTTTATTTTTCTTAAACAATTTTTTTCTCTTTATAAAAATAGATGTTCATTGTAGAAAATTCAGATTATACAGAAACAGAAGAAGGCAGAGATAAATTTTTGTTTTGTGGATTTCACCTCAATTGAAAAAAAAAAAAGACAGGAAAAATGTCTTCAAGTCTCACATGCCAGAATCAACATTTTGATGAACATTCTTCTAACCTCTCTTTTCATATATAAGCATAAAGATATATGATTTTATATAACTGGGATCATATTATATGTGCTATTTTACATCCCCATAGCAGGATATCTTGGGGAATCTTTCCCTGGAAGTAGATATGATGATATGTGATCTTTTCCAAAGGCTATTTTGTTTTTTCTTTTATGAATGTTCTGTAATCACCAGTTATGGGCATTTAGAGTCTAATTTTTTCATTATTTTAAATAGAGCTATGTTGGATGTCCTTATACATACATCTTTGTGAACTTGACTCATTTTAGGATAAATTCCTGATATAAGGCTGTGAAGTCACGGAGCATAATTGTTCTATAGAAATGCTGTACCTCTATTTCTAATCTTGAGTCAACTGTTTGATATTGATTTTTATCTTTTTTTCTTGACTTCTGGGCAACATTTTGTTTTAATCTGCATCGTTTTGATTTTTAGTGAGGTTTGCTCATTGGCCCTTTTTTTTCCTGCCTTTTCTTTGTTGGTGTGAATTATCATCTTTAATTTATCTGGATTCATAAATTTGTATTTATAATTCCCCAAGTAGAATACATGTAATCAGTTTTGTTTTCTCATGCTTGGAAAGTATTTGGATAATAGTTTCTCTACTGGAGATTCATTTAATGATATTTATTTACAAGATTAGAAGATAAATTTGACTTAATAAAAAATATTTAAAAGGGCTATCTGGAAGAAAGGATGAGGAAATAAAGAGGCAAGAATAGAAGCTGATTTTTGTGAAAAATGAAGGAAGCAAAGTATGTATAGCATTTTAAAGTCAGTAATTCTTGTAAGAAAAGGAAGAAAATTGGAGAACATGAATTTTAAGACTATAGCAGGAATGAACAGGAAGTGGGTAGAGGAATTCAACTAAAAGTGTAGAATAGACATGTACAACTATAAATAACTTTACTAAGATTGAATGTTTGAGGCCTTGTAAGTTTATTGAGAATAGTTTCATAAAAGTATATAGTTATCTATGGGTTGCTAGAAGTAAATATAGAGTAATTATAGCTACTACATGTATTTGTATTCAATATAATTTTATTGTGATTAAATAGAACAATATAACATGGGTTTACAGCTCGTTTTCTTGTTCTCCAGGAAAAAACACTTTCTATATGCTACCCCTCACAAGATATCTTATGAAAGAATTGAACAAAAGCTGCCCAAGATGAGACAGGTTCAAAGACCACTTAAGAGTGGGGAAAACTATCAGGAGGCAGGCTGTGATTTACCCATTTGAGAGGATAACTTGCACTACAAGAAACTAAGGGCTCTTCCATGATTAGTGTCCCTATGGGAATTCTTAAAATAGTAATTGCCTGTGTGCAGACAACTAACTGCCAAAGGACTCATCCTTTAGAATAAGAGCTTGTTAGCTTGTACTATATACACATTAAAGCCTGCCTTTTTCTAGGAAACCTCTAAGCAAGTCTCTCTCCAACATCAGTAACGTGGGTTTCATATGAGATATAGAGGTGAAAAAGAATTATTGCTGAGCATTTCACAATAACTGTAGTTTTCATATTTTGTACAATATTTTATACATTAACTTTGACTTAGTATATAGTGAGACTTCAATAAATAGTAATTTCTTAAATGGATAATTATGACATTTGACCAGGGCCAAGTTGGAAGTACTAAACATGCATTTCTTTCAATGTTATGTAATTCACATTTTAAAACAATATATATCTTTTTCCCAGTTTGTAATTTGTTTTTAGTCTTGACTAGATGACCGGAGATAAATGAAATATCCCTTTGCTCTTGTACTATGACTGAGAAAGCTTTTGCCACCAGAGGGAGATAGAAGGAAAATTGGATTCTATTTTAGTCTAAGGATCGACTTGTAATAAAACATTTTTGCCTCTGTTTAATTTAAAAAAAGTTATAAAGATAATTCATACTCATGATTTAAAAAAGTACAGTGTGGAAGAGTGGAAAATGAAAAGTTATTGTACTCTTTGACCCCCATTTTTATTCTCTATAATCACTATTACCAGTTTCTTTGTATCCTTTTAGAAATTTCCAATGCATATAATCACATTTGTGTCTATTCCTTCTATTCCTGCCTTCTTTTAAAAAGAGGAATGGATCATACCACATGTTCATTTACAACTTGCTTTTTTTTTTGTATTCCATTCAGTGAATATGTGATCATTTAAATTGGTATTTCCTTGTCTCTTTTTTTCCACCTTAATTTTGTTTTGTAAATTGCTGGTGAAAATGAGAGCAGTTTCTTAGGTTTATGCTAATTAAGTATTATAATAGATGACAAAAGCCTTTTGTGTATAGTAAAATGCACTGAATATACCGGTTTTTATTATGACTAATTCAGATATCAGTTATACTGCTCAAGTTTAATTATACTGCTCAAGTTTATAAATTTCTGCTCAAGTTAGGGAACCTGTAGATTCTTTGCTGATGGATAGCGATTTCGTTTCTAGCTTTGGTTTTAATTTTTGCTAATACAGGCCGTGTTATAGTGAAAATCCTTGAATACATATTTTTGCATACTTAGATGAGCTAAATCAAAAGATAAGGACGTTTTCAAACTTGATGTAAGTTGCATATTACCCTCTTAGAAGGTTTATATTAGTTTACATTCCCATCAGTAGGATATGGGTATTCATTCCTTTACATTCTTGCCAATACTATGAATTGTCAGACTTTTGGATACTTATCAATTTGATTTTGTTTTTAAATTATGACAGAAGTTGAACATCTTTAAGAGTTTTATTGCCCATTTTTAATACTCTTGTTATGAAATGCTTGCTCTCATCCTTTGCTCATTTTTAAAAATTGAGTTCATCTTTTCCTTATAGTTATTTTAAGTTTTTCATTTTGGTTAGGATTTTGTGGTATTTTTCACATAAGGAGTTTACATTTTATGTAGTCAGAAATTTTAGTCTTTTCCTTTTGGAGTCCAGGTTGAAAAGTCATTTTAATTAAAAATCTTGTAGTTCCTTTCTATTTGTAGGGGCAAGAACATTTATGTTATTCTCAATACTGTCATTATACTTACTATTCACAGAGGTAAGTGATAGGGGATAGGAGGGTACTTGGTGGGTAAATAGTTAAGAGGGCTGACTTTTGAGGCCTGGTGTTAGATTTTCCAAGTACTTTTGATATCATTTTTAGGAATGTTTTTTTAAATTCCATTTTGTGTCATTTTAGAACTTTTATTCTCTATGTCAAATATAGAAAAATAATTGCAGAACATTATGGTGAAGTTTCTTTTTGTTAAGTGTAAAACTAGTTTGAAATGTTTTTAGTTTTCTACTCAGTTCAACAGCTTCTTTATAATGCATCTCTTATGTACATATAAAACTGTTTTGTATGTTATGTTTTAGTCTTTATTTTACATTTTTCACAACTGAAATTAGTAAGCAATCCAGAGTGAAAGGAATATTATATAACCCAAGGTAGCTAATTTTCTTTCCTGTGAAGAGATTATGGGCATTGTCTTTGATTTTAAAGAATTTAATCTTTTAGAAAACAGGAACATTATAGAAACACATAAATTGAGAGTAAATAAATTGATTCAATATTTGATTGAATTCCTCAAAGGTTTGTTTTCTCTTAAGCTGAATGGTCTTTTTATTTAATGCTAGTTATGAAAGACTTCCTCTAGAGAGATTGGTTTTATGGACAATTCTTTATGTTCTTTACTGTTTTAAGCCTGAATTATGGTAAACTCTTTCTTTGGGCATCTAAAAAGAAATAATTCTATAACTTTGTGGCTTATCTTGATTCATAAAAGTAATATATTTGTTTTAATACTTCAGGTGTGTACATCCCGATTCTGGTTTAATTATCGACATGTTGCAAATACTCTTTCTGTTTATAGAAGTGTGAAGAGGCTAGGTATTCCTGACAGGTAAGAATTCTTAATAAAGCTTAACTCTGAATCTCAAAAGTCACCCTTAAATGATTGTTATTATATTTGTTTGTTTGTGTTGCTTTTGAAAAAGATAAGGAAACCTGATTTGAAATTTTTTTTTATTGTTGTTAGAACATACCATTGTGTATAAAGCAGCTGTTATTTAAGGCCATAGTGGCAAATTTTATAAAACATCAATGAACACGAAGGTAAAAAGATTTGATAAGTATAATTTTTTCGTATCAATTATTTAATCATTAAATGCCTCAGTCTGTGTTTTTAATGGCAGGCAACAGAAGACAATTCTGACTGATTCAAATAGAAAAAGAATTTATGGAAAGCATATTGATTAGTATACCAAATTGATGGGAAGTCTGTAGCTTTAAGTAGTCAGGAGCAAGGAAGACTACGTAGCAGGGAAGACATGTAAAAATCATGGCATAAAACCAGTCCAGTGACAATAAAGCAGTTGTGAATTGCTGAAGGCTAGACTCTGTCAGGTACTGCATAGCTGTCAGGTGTTGCATAGCTGTCAGGTATTGCATAGCTGCTACTGTTGCCTTTGGAATTTTTCTTTTTTAATTTATTTTTATTATGGTGACATTGGTTAAC